>NC_143021.1:23205781-23523125 GCF_055824585.1 Amblyomma mixtum | reverse complement strand
ATTGGTTGGTTGGAAGCACAGATGGGTCCCCTCGGAGGTGTTAGGTCATGGTGCCGAGGGCCGGTGGGCTGATAGGCTCACGATCTAGGGCCTCTACTGGCTCGATTACATCACACATACTTCCGGAGTCTGAAAAACCGTGAAAAGCACTCGTCGGTTGGCAGCTGGCAGGTCGGAAACAAACCCTGTCGTGGAGGGGCCCCAAGTGGCTGCTGACCCCGTTTTAGGTTCTCCTGTCTCCGGCAGTCGGAGCCCGTTACGTTTGGTGGGTGGTCGGGCAACCAGTCAGTGGGGCCGCACCATTGGGCAATCTCGATGCTCTCACTGCCCTGGCCAGGCAGGCCAGAAATGCAGTCGAGACAATTGAAGGATTTCAACAAAAATCTCGCTGTCCCCATTCCCACCCCATATTCCAACCCATTTCCTTACGACCATTCATCCTATCATTTTGCCCATCCCTTCTGCTACTTCCCAGAGGAGATCAGGGGAGTCTCCCCGGGCCCGCTCTCTCGGCTGTGGGTCGCTATTCTAGCTTTGCCTCATTGATTTCTTTTCACCCTCGGCCTATTTTGATCGGTTTATACCCGGGATACAGTAGTGGTGCGGGAGAGGCTCATTTTCTTATTCATTTATTATGCCTCGAACTACTTCATGTCGGTAACGGAGGTACCGAGAAGGTACCGTGTAAGAAGATGCATTTCTCTTTGTGCTAGTCGTTTTGTTCGTGCTCCTTGAACTACCGGCCACCCTTTCCAAGCAAAACTGCAATGTCTACAATGCGGCACAAAACTTCCTAATTTAGTTTACGTTTTTCATTTTTGCGAGGACCACGCCTATGGCATCTTTCATCAATGAGTTTTTTACATGTCCTCCAAAGTTCTCTATATGTTCCAAGCGGCAATAATGCTTGGATGGCTTTGAGAATTTTAAGGCGGAAGCCTTTAATGCCTCATCGTTGTAAACAGGAGCTGTCGACAGAAATGTCACGCTTTTCAATTGGTCGAAACGGTCGTGACGTCACGGTGCACGAATTTCAAACGGAGACAATTGTACTTTGGCTACTAACCGGGCCATTGTCCAGTGCCTGCTTAAGCCGGATTTTGCCAATCTACGGACACCTAGGCATATTGCCGGCTGACTGCTGGCCTAGCCATCGAGCTCGACCTAGCTCGTCACCTCTCCGCCGGGAACTGAGCTCCCAGGGACCTGCAAAGATGGAGTACGCCGTGGAAGGCGAGAAAATATCAGCGTCGGAGCTCGAGGATGGAAAATGGGAAACCACTCTTCGGTACCGCGACCGGCAACGAGGCCTGAAGAATAAAGGGCCCGCATCAACCGACGACGAGCCTGCGCAGGGGCACGGCCAAGGCAAGTCTAATTCCAATTTTCCATCGCGAAAGAACGGGAAAAAGCTACTTGCACTCAGCAAGAAAGCCCTTCTCCCGCGCTTACCGACCGATGACTACAAAATCGTCTGCCGACCACAAGGTTGGAATCTGAGGGACTTTGAGCCCGGACTACTACTCTTCTGCGCCTGCGAGGTGGCCAGGCTGCCGTATGATACGGTGAAGAATGAAGACATTATCAGAGTCAATACGGCCAACAACACCTTCACGCTATGCACGCCTGATCGTCAACGGGCGACTGCATACGCCAAGATTGAAAAACTGAACCTCCAAGGTCAAACCTACAACGTGACGTCGTACGTGGCGGCGCCAGAAGACTCGGTAAAAGGGGTCATTTACAACGCCTACGCAGGAGACTCGCCCGAAACGGTTCGCCAAGGCTTCGGAAACAGAAACGAAGGAATAGAAGTTGTGGATGCCCGAAGGATCGGACAATCCAGAACATTACAAATCACCTTTTTTAGAAAGAAGCTACCCAGCCAAGTAATCTATCAGTGCGGCGTCTTTCGGGCCCACTCCTTCACGGAGCAACATGAGGTATGCTACAACTGCAGGAGGGTAGGACACCGGGCCGATGTCTGCTACAAACCTACACCGAACCTTTGCCGCCGCTGCGGAGAAAATCACTCGCCTCAACCTGAGGGAGAACAGCCAAACTGCCAACCCGTATGCATCGTCTGGAACGGGGGCCACAACACAGGCAGCCGGAACTGCAAATTCCGGCTGATCAACAAGAACAAACAAGGAACGCCCCATGGCAACCAAGCACCCAAGCAAGGGGACAACGACTCATCGCTACACGGACACCAGTCTAGGCCCAGGAAGAAGGAACAGGGTGCTACCGGAAAAGGAGGCAGCCACAGCCGGAACAACTCCAGCTCCTTCCCGCCCCTGGGGAACCCTGCAGGGAACGACAAGAGAAGCTCGAGCCGCGGACGCAGCCATAGCCGCTCCAATAAAAAGGTGAGCTGGCCAGCAGAGGCCTCCCAATCTATTGACGCTCGAGAGAAGGAGTTTCAGATTCAACTGCAATCCCGAGACAGAGAAATTGCCAGCCTTAAAAAAGAGTTGGCTGACATTAAACGCTTGTTACAAGCGCATCAGGTACAGAATGCCACTGCGGCTAGAATGCCACCCACCGCGTCCCAGGCTTCGACCAATAATGCGATGGAAACAGACGGTATTTGCCACACTCCCTCCACCGCGTCCCAGTCTTCGGCACATAACGCGACGGACCCAGACGCCAGAATAGCAACTAAAAGACCGCTTCCTACAAAAGAAGGCGAGGAATCCAAAAGATAGGCCGAGGCTTCGGAAGCCGACACCCCGCAGCCGTCGAAAGCGCCTACCAAACTCAGGGCAGACATCAATACTCTGTCAGAGAGAACTAGCGCTATATCAACAGAACAAGCAACCTTCCAAGGCCTCGTTACTACCAAATCTGCAGAGATAGATATTCGCTTTGCAACACTAGAGGGACAGGTATCCCAAATAGCCACCTGCATGCAGCAAATAATGGATAGGCTTACAACTATCGAGGCCCGCCTACCCCCCATCTTGGATCTGTCCACGACGCCACAACCATCTATAACCCAACATGGCACCACGCCAAAAATTTGAAATTTGGCAATGGAACTGCAGAGGCTTCGCCGCAAGCGGGCCCACTTGCAGCTCCACATCCAACAAGCACCGTCTGTTCCAACCCCAGACGTGATTGCATTGCAAGAAGCTAGCGGCAGGGCTACACTGCCAGGCTATAAAGCATATCTGCCACCTCGTTATGATACTAGTAACGCAGCCGGCTCCTTCACAGCCACTCTGGTGCATAGAAATATCACCGCAATTCAACATTTTATAAATGATTCGGAAGAAGATTACACCCTACTTGAAATAGTACCAAGGCAAAAAGGAGACTCAAATCTCTTCATCCTAATGTATACAACCCGCCCAGAAACAAAGGCACTGGACTCCCACACTTGTTGATAAACACAGTGAAGCTGGCTGCTAGGGCTCAACTAATAATTGTGGGAGACTTCAACGTTCAACACCCAGCATGGGGATATACCAAAGCAACTCCGAAAGGGAACCTGCTCTGGCAAATCATACAGTCACTAGGGCTCACAACGCTAAACAACCCGAGCGACCACACACGCATGGGTAACAGTGTATGTGTAGACACATCTCCAGACTTATCCCTCTCTAAAAACGTCAAGGACGCAACGTGGGTCAACACCGGGCAAAACCTTGGTAGTGATCACTTCATCCTTAGCATCACCTTCCCCACGACAAAACTTAAAAACAAAGCAAAAGAAATACGAACCACGGATTGGGACAAGTTCAGGCAACTTCGCGACAAAACAGCTCCAAAGGAGATCTCTAACCTCAGCGACTGGGTTATCTCCCTGAATGAGGATGTCAGCTCCACTAGCGTTGTGGTGCCAGTTGAGAAGGAGGAGCAGATTGCAGACTCAAAACTTTTACACCTGTGGCAGACACAAAAAGGCCTCCAAAAACGCTGGAAGAAGCAAAAACACAAAAAGCGACTACGCAAAAAGATCGCTGAAATCGAGAGGCGAATCGAGGAACATACACTTACTCTCCAAACACAACAATGGAACCAAATATGTGAAAGCGTCAATGGACAGCTCGGAAATAAGAAGACATGGCATCTTCTAAGACACCTGCTCGACACAGAACAAACACGTCCCGTGCAACAAAGTCAACTGTACAGACTCATACATAAATATGAGGGTACAACTGAAGACCTAATCAAAGAGCTAGCAGAACGTTATCTAAACACGGATGATGGTACCACACAACCAGACTACCGGGGGACTCCTAATCCAAATTTAGACGCAGACATCACAGACGCAGAGGTCTGGTACGTAATTGGAAAACTGCGGACAACATCTGTGGCAGGACCAGACAAAGTAACAAATAAGACTCTCAGGAACTTAGACGCAACGTCGATCGCGGCGGTTACAGACCTTATGAACAAATACTGGCATGCAGGCAACATACCACCAGAGTGGAAACACGCGAAAATCACTTTTATTCCTAAAGCGGGTAATAAACTCAGCACTGAGAATCTACGCCCAATTTCATTAACATCATGCCTACGCAAACTCATGGAGCATGTCATCCTCAATAGGCTCCAAAACTATGCGGAGGACATGAACCTCCTACCTGAAACAATGTTAGGATTCAGGGCCCAACTATCTACCCAGGACATACTCTTTCAGCTTAACAAGGACATAATTGAAGCTGACGAGGGAACAGGAACGAAAGCAATATTGGGGTTAGACCTTGTTAAAGCTTTCGACAACGTCACCCACAAAGCCATTTTGACAAACTTGTCAGAAATCAACCCCGGAGAAAAGACGTACAACTACATCCGATCCTTCCTCACTAACAGAACAGCCGTCATAACGGTCGGAACAATAGAGTCTGCCCCAATCACACTAGGAAGTAAAGGAACGCCACAGGGCTCCATCCTGTCCCATTTCCTTTTTAACCTCTCCCTCATCAAAATTCCCCCCAAACTGGAACAAATACCAGACCTACATCACACGTTCTATGCAGATGACATCACACTTTGGGTAACCAAAGGATGCGAAGGCTACATAGAAGACACACTCCAAGCAGCAGTGGACATCATTGAGGCATGCGCATGGGAATCCGGCCTCACTTGTTCTGAGCAAAAATCAAAACTCTTCGTGATCCGTCGTAAACAAATAGGTAGGCGTACCACGACATCCCCCCCGCAAATAAACGTCTATGTTAATGGACGATCTGTCAAAGAGGTACAGGCCATGAGAATACTGGGGTTGTATTTACAAACAAATGGAAAGAATACTGACACACTCACTAAGCTAAAACGCACGGTAGCAGCGACGGCGCGATTAATCTGCCGCATAGCTAACCGCAGACAAGGGGTGAGGGAAAGAGATTTATGCCGCCTAGTGCGGGCCTTTGCGCTAAGCAGGATACTCTATGCCACCCCTTATCTCAAATTTTCGAAAGCAGAAAAGGACAAATTGGATAGCATGATACGGCAGGCCTATAAGGCTGCGTTAGGACTCCCACTAAATGCCTCAACCGAAAGGCTTAGGAGGTTAGGAATACATAACACCTACAATGAACTGAAAGAAGCCCATTTAATGGCTCAAACAGCGCAATTAGCCAATTCCAGAACTGGCAGGAGTACTCTTACCAGGCTCGGAATTAACTTTCAACCTACGAATAACGATGCTAAAGTAGACTTACCCCGCGACTATAGGACGGCCCTACTAATCAAACCACTCCCCAAAAACATGCGCCCCTTACACCATGAGGGTGGAAGACAAGCACGAGCCAAAGCCTTACATAACAAATACAGACAGTGCGCTGCAACACTTTATGTAGATGCAGCAGAATACAAAAATACCAATGCCTTTGCAATTGTGGTTGTGAACGAGAATGGTGACCACATCGCCTCGGCGACAATCAAAACGAAATCCTCTGAAACGGCAGAAGAGGCGGCTATAGCCCTCGCCCTAGCACGTACCCAAGGGAGCATCATCCTCAGCGATTCCAAGATGGCTATCAATAATTTCGCTAAAGGGCGAATTACAAACACCTCCCTTAGAATCCTTAACGCAACCAAATTCTCACCCAAATTATTCCGAATTGATATGGGTCCCAGCCCATTCGGGGAATCCGGGGAACGAGGCAGCCCACAATAAAGCCCGAGGTTTCGTCGACCGGGCAGTGGTTGAGTCTGGCTCCCTGAATTTCACGAAGGACTCCATGATCACATATCATGATCTCACCAATCATTTTAAATTAGAGAGGAGAATTTTCCCCCTCCAGACAAAAGACTTACTAAAGAACAAGAGGTTACGTGGCGTCGTCTACAGACGAGACCGATACGCACCCCATCACTCCTCGCGCACATTTATCCAGATCTTTACAACCCAAACTGCAAACACTGTGGCCAACGTGCTACCTACGATCACATCCTGTGGGACTGCAAAATAGAGCCACCTCCGGGTGATCTAGTTACAGCTCCTTCTCTCGAGCGGTGGGAGACCGTGCTGGCTAGCTCTGACCCTAGAACGAAAGTTTTGGCGGTGGAGTGGGCTGACAAAGTCGTCGAGGGCTATGTACTCTCGACCACTTAACGCGACCTCTTGCCAAGCTCTTCACGGCGAATAAAATGTTTTACAATCAATACTAACCATGCAACCAATTAAAGCGATCGTATAGTGATGCTCCAAGTAAGTTTGACTGAGTTTAGTTAACTGCTTACTTAACCAATTAGTCTAATTAACCTTTCTAGTCAGACCAGATAAATAAATAAAATCGAGTAAGAAATTGGCCTACCTTGGGAATCGAACCCCGGTCTACGGAGTGCGAGTCGAGCACGCTACCACTCCGGCATGCCAGCTCGATGGTTTGGAATGAACAAAGGTGCGTCTAGTGAATACGGTGTCTTCGTTCACTCCCATCTTCCTCCCTTCCCTTACGGCGAGGTTTAGGTGTCCACCGAGATATGAGAGACAGACACATTTCCTTTCTTCAAAAACCAATTTACCAACGAGCAAGGCGTATTTGTCCGCGTTTCAGATTGGTCCAAATTGTCGTGACGTAATGCGCGAATTTGGACGGGTGTCCACCGAAATATGTGAGACAGTTACTGCGCAACTTCCTTTCCTCAGATGCAATTTTCGGCTAGTGTCTACTGGGATATGTGAGACAGTTAATGCGCAATTTCCTTGCCTCAAATGCAATTTTCATTTTCTTAATTACGGCCCCTCTTTCTTCTTTCACTCACACTTCCTCCCTTCCTGTACGGTGCGGCTAAGGTGTCCACCGAGATGACAGAGAATTACAGCGCCATTTCCTTTCCTCAAAAAGCGTTGCGTTCAAAGGGCAACGCATCGCGCCGAACGGGGGGTGGCGTTCCATGGAGTCCGTGGCAGCGCTACAACACGCTGTCGCGTTCCACTCCTAAAGGCGAAGCTTAAGCGTCATTAATTGGCAGTTAATTAATGCACCAACAAAATGTACAGTGAACAATCGCGTAGCAGAATGCAGCACTCAGGCTTTCGCCTTTCTCCACTTTAGTCGCTAAAGTTCCTCGTAATTTTCGTGATTCTTAAGTCCTCTACGGCCCTATTCAACGCTTGGCGACTTGTGGAGCGAAGGCTAAATCAGAATGCCCTTTCATCGGGGCACTATACGCTGAGAAAGCTCTGGGTGAAAGTCAAACCCAGCATATTTTTTTATGCTCTATTCAATCCAGAAGAAGGAAACACTGAGGCGAGCTTGAAAGGTGCCCAGCATAATTTTGGTGTGCTTTTCAGATTCGTTGGTAAGCAATGGTCGCGAGTAGTCCTGATAAGAAGCAGAAATGCTTCCTCGCGCGGGAGAGCTGCGGGTTTGTTCGGCGTCTTTATGACGAGCTTCATGCGGGCAGCTTTCATCTTTTCGAGAACATGGCGCCTCTCCTGTTGAGCTGTCTCTTGGCTGCTGAGTGTGGAACACCTGATGCGTGCAGCATGAAAGCACCGTCCGCAGCACCCATGATATAGACGGTGGACGTGCTTTTAGGTATCGTCGAATGGAGAATGTATGGGACTCCGGGCGCTACAAAAATTATCTCAGAGCAGTGCTCTCACTGCAGTGTGTCGAGCAGTGCCCCCCGTTAGATTTACGTTTTCTAAACTGAATTTCCGCTTACACACCCTGCAGACATTTCGCTGCTTTCCGGTTGTGCTTTCAGCAAAACGAATGTTTCGTATCGCTGTACCTACAGTCGGTTCGTATCTACCGCAACCTAGGTGCTGAAGGACTTCAGTTAGTGTTCAAGCCGACAGTCAAAGAGGAAAGTTACATCTGCTAACGGATAGTAAGCAGGAACCCCTACAAAGGGCGAAATTTAGGCACAGAACCAATTAATAAAGAAAAGACCAACAGGCGCGGGTAAAGGATCCAGTTGAGTGGGGTGTCTGGGAGTAACATTTGTCCCGGCTGCGGTTTACGACTGCTCTCCCGCATTCATGAGTTCGGCATGCGACAGTTAACGTTACTGATGGAGCTAAGATTAATGCTCAGTTCCTATCAAGGCTCTGTGTGAACTCCATTCACTATGACAGCTGCCAATGAATGAATCGCACTCGCAGAGGCACGGTCTTTTATATGAGGAACGACTTAAAGCAACAGCGCGTTTGGCAACACCGGCCAAAATATCTTGTATTTTCGTCCTGTATTTTCCTGTCGTCCTGTAAAATGCCCTGTATTTTCGTCGCCATGCAACTAAACTTTCCGCACTCGGCTAACGGCTTTTATAACTGCTTGCATACGTTCTAGCCCCAGTGGAACTAAACTTCCCCCACGCAGCCTAGGGTGTGTTTGAAGCTTCTCAACGCAGAACAAGCATGTGTTGCAACCTTAAATGGCTGCTATTACAGATGTAATGTGTTATATATGAGCAATGTCATTGCATGAACTGGGAGCATGTAAGGAAGAAAACGAAAAGCGACACATTAAACAGCACTCATGGTTGTGCAAAGGAAATGAAATACAAAATTAATAACTGCAAAGAGATTTATATCAAAATCACAAAAAATGCTTCATTAACAGCAGCATTTCAGAATGCGTCTAGTAAAAGTGCCAGACCCTAAATATACAATACAATCAAGGAAATTGCCAAGCGATTTCATTGCAGAAAGTTCGTAAATATATAGCGAAACCATTGAGCTTGTTAGCATCATATGCACAAAAACACCGCAACAGCTCAGTGCGCTTACATCTCTGTAGTGGCGGAATCGCAGCTTATAGAATAAAAACAAACTATTTCGCACATTTTGGACATTAGGCACGTAGCAGCTTCATTATATTTCATTGGAAGCTTTATTTTGAAAGTATCAAAAAACGACGATAAACTTGCGATTTGAAAGCGAGATTAGTTGCAAACAACGCTTGGAAAAAAAGTAAGGAATTTCAGCGAATTAAGAAGATTAGGCTTACCTCGCGCATGTATCTACGATCGCAGATGGTTTCGTCGACTTTCGTCCTCGACT
Organism: Amblyomma mixtum; assembly: GCF_055824585.1. NCBI lineage: Eukaryota > Metazoa > Arthropoda > Arachnida > Ixodida > Ixodidae > Amblyomma > Amblyomma mixtum. Next base: position 23,513,653 of record NC_143021.1, on the reverse strand, counting down.
AACTGCCTTTTTCACACGTTCTACAATACAGCTCCTGAAGATTTGAGCACCATGAGCACCACTGAGCACCATGGAAGTGACTATCACTCACCGAAGGGTGTGTGCATAGAACAGAAACTTCCACGAGCTTGTAAGCAGATCCTATGCCTTAGGCGCCACGAAAAATTACGATTTTTTGATGGCGTATCGCTCGCCTATATTTCGTGCTGCCCGCACGACGCGGACGAGGTATTCATTGGCCAGATGCATAGTATGAGTTCGTCCAACCAGAAGCGCTGTGGAAACTCGTCTCTAGCGGAGCCCTGGACTGAGGGCAACCGGCCATTGATTAGAGGTGGACGACTTCGACAGAGAAGACTCCTGGGGAGAGAACTAAGGAAAGAACTTCTCTGAAGATGCCCCCATACTGCAGAAAAAAGCACTAGAGTAAAATAAAGTTTTCCTTTCATTCCCTGGAGATGTTGCGAACACTCAAGTGCTGCTATATGAGCATAGCACCCAGCACCAAATAAATGCTACCTTTAACACCCGCCCCTCCTCCCCCCACACACACGCAGGCACACTTACACGAACCTGTAAGCATGCAAAGGCAACATGTAAGCGACTTAAATTTTCAGCATTTCTACACGATTAGTATAACGGCGTCAACCATGCAGGAAAGAAAAAGAAGTGGCTACCTTTTGTTGTAGAAGTGTGATCTTGGGGTGCTGTACACCTAAATGAGTAATTAGAAACGCAGGTGGCGTTGGTATCCCGTTTTATAAGCAAGGCGACCACCTGGACATAAACCGGAAGCGACACATGAAGTGGGCCACAGAAAACGCATTTTCGTTAGTTTACGAGTTTACCACCCTTTCACCCCTTTTTAAGCAGAGCTAGCTTGCCACGAAGAGGAACAAGGAGAGGGAAGAGTCCACATTGTGCATCAAGAAAGCAATGCATACGGGATTATTGGGCGCCAGTTAAGCAGCCATACATAACCCAAGCACTCAGAGGACTGACAAACTAACTTTACAGCTTGCATTTTGCTGGCGCAAGGTTCAGAACTAGTTGCGTGCCTTTAGGGAGTTACACACACAGAGGCTTAAGGTTGAAAGCTTGTGAGGTAATGAGAATGTAAAGCCTCTTTTCCTCTAGTTGCTTGCAAGATTGTGCAGGTAAACACTTCCTCTTGTTCTTAGAGTAGGCTCACAGGAAGGAGCGGCTGTGAATGAAATTCCTTTTTAGCTAAGATGCGGCCGAGAGTCTTCTCCTCTACAAGCTGCTAAAGTGCGGCATTCCATTAACCCTTCTCCGCTGTTGTGACGACGATCTATGCTAAGCGCTTCCTTTCCCTGCTAGGGCCTTTCTATCGGATTATATCTATCGGAATATACTGCAAAACTTCTGTCAAGATCAGCGACAGTAGATGAACGCCTAGAATAGCTAGAATGTGGGGAGGGCCATACTCGAGAAGAACTTCGGGGAGTTGCAGCGGTAAAAAGCTCTACGCAAAAGGAAAGAAGGCAAGCCTCTGCCCCGTTTACCTGCGGAAAGTAGCGGACCTATGATGAGCCTTTACTCCCTTTGTGCTTTCCTTCGGTGGCCAAAGACCAGAGAGTTTTCTCCAGCGGCCTAATGCTAAATTGCGAAGGGCTCGGCGCGGGATTGTTAAGTTGTTGACAGAGAAAAAACACATCCGAAAAAATTTGGAGGAGCTTGGTGGTCGGTGCCCCTATTCCAGCTGTCTTGTGGACCTGCGGGCAGGACACTTTTATTTTTCTTTCTTTTCATAAGCCATTTCTAACATATGTTTTGCGGACTAGCTGGATGATACAGGCTGGCTGGTCCAGGTTGTCGCTGGTCAGGGCCGCCTCCCTCTGCTCGTGAGCCCGGTATGGCATTTTTATCGTTGTGTCTGGTTTGTCCTGACATTCCCAAGATGTATGACAGAGCGTGAAACTCGTTGGGCACAAAGGACAGTATCCCAGGTATTTTGTGAGACGAATCTTGGTTAAATTGTGAAGATTGCTGAGTAGAACCATATGAACTGATTGACCGCTCCATCGTCGTCTTCAGTACTGCATTCTGCCTGGGAATGACACTTGCGCGTAGTTTCCTCAGCCTGCTGCAGCCCCATGATGCCATTCTAGCTGTTCCTATTGGTCAACAAACGTCGTGCATGCGCCCTGAGGTAACTGAGTGCACACAGGCAGGGCACTCTGATCTCGTAAGACGAATGAGGGCAGTACTCTCCAAACCATATTTTAATGAAAACTGAATGTTTCGAAAGCGGCTCTAAGAAGAGCTAAGGAGAGCGCACAGCTCTGGATGAATGAAAGAGGTGTCGATGGAGGGGGAAGCATTATAGACAGAAACAGGAGCTTTAAACTCATGGGCAAAAGATGTGAAGAGGGCAAGTGGGAGAGGCACTGATTCGGGGGCAATAGTTCTGGGTTCCATTGGTTCCTGGGCCGCCTTGAGCCTCTTGAGCGCTTTGCGCATTCTTGTGGGCTTTGCGGTAGCCTCGATTCGAGAAGAAGTTTCTGTCGTTGGTTGCTCTCTGTTTGTTAGAAGCTGATGTTGCTATGGGTATATTGCAAATGTTTGCAACCGAACTCTGGTTTCTCACGAAGTTCCCTTGTGTGCTACTCGAAGTTGCTAAAGCAAGCTTTACTTTTGAGAACAAGACGAGGGAAGACTCGCGTCCTGCCGTGTCTTGTAAGAAAGAGAGGAACAAATTGGGAAAGTTTGCAACCACCTCGTGCCTACTTGGGAGTCCCCCCCTCCCCCCCCCCCCCTCCCCCCCCCCCCCCTCTTGTGTGCGCGCCTATGCTCAACAGAAAGAAAACGAAGAGGAACAATGATTCGCCTCAAGAGGTCCCACATCTTTTCAACCATGACTACGATAATGAAAAAAGGCTGCAAAGTTAATTCTTCAACGCAGAAAGTGCTACCTGCATGATAAAGCGCAGTAAACCGTGAGGTCCTGAAGCTTTTGACTGTACACGTAGGCATGATCCGGCAGTTTTGTCTGCAGCATTATAGGTTATTACCTTGCGTGTGAAAGTCGAGATTACCCTTCCAACCGTTTTAGGGCGGGAGCCTATGTACACGCACATTAACACACTTTGAAACCGCAGTTGTATTCGCGGGCACAACATACTTGAAATCCGATTACACAACTGTCAGGGGTGATTAGCACAGGCAGAGTCGTGGGCGACACAACACCAAGCTGGCGGAGAAATCACACAATTTATTAGGGGAAATACGCCCACAAAGCCAACTCGGGGTCAGCGATAACAGCAAGTGTACGTCTGTTGGTGAGGTGAGAATGTTAGCGGTTCCGGTCTGCGCTCAGTTTAAATATCAGAAAGAACTTTCGGGATAGAGAGAGACAGATACTTTAATGAATAATTTAGAACTTTCGAGGTAAGTAGCCTGAAAGATTGATAATCATTAAACTGCAGCGCGTGATTATAATTTTTCTATAGGCTCTTTCCGTTCCTCGCGTGGGAGGGAAAGTTAGAGGAGCGCATTGGTGTGGGGTAGTAAAAGAACGCAGTAAAATAAACATTACCTAGCTTCACCGTGGTAATGCCACGTATTGAGCTTCATTGCTGCAGTTTGAATACCTGCGCATGGAATATGCTGAAATAAGAAGAGGCGCGAAAGGCGCACACAGGGCGCAGGCACCAAAATTTTCTTTTATAAGCTTACAAAAGGCATTGTACATATTGGATGCAGAGCTAAAGAGAAGTTAATAATGTTACTAAAGGCAAGAAGCTGAATGAACTGAGAGACAGCGATCGTCCTGGAAGTGAATACCGACGCGTGCCGGAACAAAGCGCGAAATAAGAAGCAAAAAGGTGTTTTTTTTTCTCTACGCGCTTTTTGCGTGTCAAATCACGCTATGTTTCAGCCCGTGCCGACGTTTCCTGTACATAAGTGATTAATACGTCCGGCAGGATGTACCTACTCTGAGCTTGTTGCATATTGATAACTTCGATAAGCCGGCACGGAAGCTTCAGCGCTATGTTTAGCTGCAAGCAATTTGCTCAATGTTGTTTCGCGCTGTTTAGGTAGTGTCGTGGGGATGACCGCTGTTGGTCTTCGAACGCTATGCGCAGTACGCGAGCATAGCTTCCTCGAACCATTATTTTCACGGGCGGCTCTTTATACATGCTTCAATGTGGTTGGCGGTGTTTCAGGCGGCTTGTGGCGGAAATACGTCCTCCTCTGAGGCACGTTCGCGTCACGTGGTAGGCGGTCCGCGTGAATCATTACGTCAGCTCGTTTGAAGCGTCTTTTATCAAGGCACTTCAAGCATACTTGCGCCGACTTGCTCGCTAATCGGCCTTTTACGCGATCAATCTCCGCATGCGCATACTCCTACAGGCAACTGATGGAAACACTGTATACATGGTTTTGTCGAACGTTTTCTGTTCTGGTAACCCTGCATTTAGGCCTAGAGGCCGCATAACGTACCGCTCTCAATATCACTCTCAAGTTTGAGAGCCTGACGTCAAAATGACGACACCGCGTTGCGGAATCAACCAATAAGCAGCATGGTTGCGGTGGCGGGGCTTCGCCCTGGAGGGTTTTATCTGCACGAAAAGGTACCGCAAGCTAACGGTTCGCTGTAAAGACGAAGCGGATAATATGAGTAATGTTTTATTTTGCAAAGAAACTGTGCTTCAAGTTCAACAACAGCAAGTTAAACAAGAAGCGTTCTCAGTTTTGCAATTAAACTTTCTCTAGGGGAACTTCTGTTGCCATGAGGGCCCGCTGGCAGTGGTTAAGCGTGTACATGGCGGCTTGCAATGAAATAGTTGAATTCCACGGCTAGCTCTTGTTTTTTTTATGCATCTTCAAAAATTAAGGTACTTTGCGGGTGTCTTAATTGCGGAGAAAAGTCTGACTGAAGGCAGTGAAGGTTGTGAGCGGGCAGAGCGCTAGCCTACAGCAAGGAGCGCTAGCCTCGAAAATCGACGAAGACAGCTTGTTCTGGTAAGTGTGCTTGTTCAGCGCTTACTATCGATGACAAAAATGACCCAAAAATCCTCTAAGGTTGACGTGTAGGATGTGTGGTTCTATTTTTTGTTTGGGGAATAGAGGACCACTATGAAACATAAAATTTGAGGCAGACTAACGTTGTATGGTCACAAAACCACCTGCAAATTGTATGTATTTGCGGCACGAAAATGAGCAAGCTTGGAACAATCACTACCATGGGAACGAACAAGGACGAGAAAAACGATTGCGCGTACACTAGGAACCGTTTAGCTCTTCCGTGCTGCTTCGAAACCTTGCTCTAAGTTTTTGCAATTCAGCGCACGTCTATTATCCGTCTGCGAAGCCAGGTTGTATATTCCTTATTATTTCTGCGTTTGATTCCCTCACCGATACCGAAAAAATCGCTCAGGGAATTGGCGTGGAATACATCATTCGCAGTAGCGTCGCCAAAAGGGCCAGTCTGAATGTCGCGCACCCGAGAGGTAAGGATGGTACAGTTTATAGAGCAACATCCTGCCTTGATCCATGGGGCTTCAAGGCTTTCCGGGTGGTACACGGCGGCTCGTAAGCGCGAGCTATGGCAAGAATTGGCCGGTCTGTTGAAGGCTGAGGGCCCGGCAGTCAAGGCGGTTCCCTTCTGGCGCCACACTTGTCAGGTCTGGTCGAGCCGTTGTAAGCGAGAGGCGGCACAGTTTTAGGCCACGGAAAATTGAGCGCGTCAACAGCGGTTCTACCAATGGGCCTTCAACATGGCTTTCCGCATCGTATCGCACGAGCACTAGAGGCGGCAGACTACTGGCGCTCGCAGGTCGGATTGTGAAACTGATGTCACCGGACAGCATCAAGGGTGTCGGGCCGGCCATGTTTCATGTCTCTAGCCTGGTATGCATGTGGTAAGATGCGGTGACGTTACAGACAATTCCATTTTTCTGCTTGCTGATAGTGCAGGGTTCTTGTATCAGCTTCAGGGCCATGTGCTGTGAGGAATGCATCTACAGAATGAACTTCGGAACACTCCTGCATGAATGTGGGGCGCTGTGTCTTCTTCAAGAACCAGCCGCGTGTGTCGGTTGGGAATATGGTTGGATGCGCCTCTGCCTGCAGCAGGCAGAGGCGCACTCAGCAACTGGTTGGTGAGCTGTTTAACCATTTAACATGTAGGCTTTGCAACCTGTGTACATTGTTGACCTCATTGCGTCTTTCTTTTGTTTGTAAGATATATGAGTGCATAAACTGGAGATATTAAATGGAACCTCAAGTTATGACGCTTGTCTTTTCTTACCCTGTTGCTAGTGCTGCTTTTTGTCTTGTGTCTCATTAAAGACTAACGTGCATTTCAGCCCCCAATACAATACGTGGTCTGCTGACACTATGCAATGAGCAGCGGTGTATTTCCGAATGGCATCACATAGACGACATCCTCCCGGACATGGAGAAGGCGCGAGGAATAGGAGGCGGAGGAGTCTGCAGTAGAGACGCTGAAGGAGGAGCAGCAGGCGCTTTGTTACACACCATTTGAGTTGGTGTGGCAATAGCACGCTCCACATCACCCATTTTGATTGTTGCTTGAAATTAACACCACTGACAGGAGCGGCAATACAATCCCTATCCTTTTACAATAATCACAAAAGTCTCCTTCATATTCACCGTTAGTACTATGTGCATGAAGTTTTTTTTGTCTCACAGCGGGAGCTACGATGTCTCGAAGTGGTTAAGTGAATATTCACATTCAATATGATGAAACAATGCTGTTTCAGTCATGTCGCTGACTATGACTGCTTTCATGCGCTACTGCTCCCCTGTATGCATCTAAGTAGTCCTCTCTGACATAGCACCTAGAAGGGTTTGCTTATTGGACATCGTGCTGTAGTGTATAAAAAGTGCTTCAGCCACTTTTCCCTCTAGCTACCCAGCAGCAGCCTGCGCCAGTGCCGCGCCATCAAACTCAGCGGCGGAGCACGCAGGAGGAGGAGGTGCGCCAGCTGCTGCCGAACGCCGCAGGCCCAGCTTCTCTTCCCGCCTAGACCAACATTTTCTTTTCTTGGATAGATTGGTGAAAGCATAACACGTCCTGTCCATGCCACTCATGAGCCATAATAACAGGCTTTCGCCACTGGTTCAAACATGTTAGAGGGGTACGAAGTGAACGCTTTCAGGTGTGTAAAACGGTAAAGTGGGTTTGGGATGTGTGCTGATATTAGACAACGATGACTTGCAAAAAGTTGCTGACGTCATCCAAGAGTCACGTGATAAGTGTCACGTGAAAACGATGAATTGCAAAAAAGTTGTTGGCGTTCAAACGCAAATGCTTCCGCATTTCTCCAATACGGCAGACTGCAGTGCTTTTCAATTTTTGCCTGCTGAGATGAGTTCCGAATTGCTCGTCCGGGTGGTTGTGGACTGCCAGAGGAAGACCGTGCTCTGATGAGGTGTCAATAGGAAGCACAGGGCTTGTTTATAGGGTTGCGAATGAGAGTGTTGATTTTCTCTCAGCTGTCTAAAGTTAGATATGGGGCCACGTACACTGTGCGTCTGAGGACGAAGTCTTGAATTATGCGTGGTATTGGTAGAGTGGTATTGAGGACTCCCATGGCCTCTCACACGCCAGCGGTGGTGACATTTTGGATTGCTTTGCAGAAGCGGATGAGTTCAGATTTGTTACGGGAACATTGTAGGCCGCATGCGGCGGAACACAGTTCTGATTCGGCTGCTTGCTGTAGGCGAACATGTATGTCAGCTCCTGAGGTGTTGTTGGGCCATATAATGATGTCATTCCCGTATGGCCCGTGTCGTATGCCCTGTTTTTTGCCGTATCGCTGTATGCCCGCTATGCCCGGTATTTAAACTGAAGGTACTGCGTTGTCCTCTTTCGTGAGAAGTATTCCAGTCATTATGCAGCCAATGACGTGTCCTCCAAGATCGTGTTGCATGGCAGTGAAAACCCCTATTATCAGAGCGCAAGCCTCTTTGCCCTGGTTGTGCGAGAAACTTTGGTATTGTAGTTGGAATGCGGTGGTGCTCGGTTCCCGCAGCGCGATTATGTCGGGAGGTTCGGAGGTGGTTTCAATGCTCTGTTTGGAGTGTGCGATGCTTGCGTCGGTAGGCTCGATGGCTTCAATGACACACTGAGATTACGCATTTTTGTTGTGACCTGATTCTCCGTCTGTGGTGAAGGCTACTACTGGCCATACTCTGTGGTAGGGCTTCTCTATGTGTTTGCGGTTCCTGCATCCTAGCTCTAATTGGGTCGTTTTCGGTATGCAAATCTTGAAAGTAGTTTTGAATGTGTTCATTCTGGCGTTTGGCTGCTTTTTGGTTCTAACTGTAGCCTGGATTTGCTAAATTTTTTTAGTGTGCGTTTATGGTATTTGTTACACCTGTTGCTGCAGCTGCGGCAGCTAGGCTGTCATCATTTTTCTCAGCTCCGCCATCTGCTCAGCTAGCTCGTGTGGCCGTAAAGTGTCGGGAATTGATTGTTCTGCAAGAGCTGTTGGAGCTCGCGTATCCTCTATTAGATGCTCCCGCTGTTTCTCCGCTTGTAGATTCATTTCAGAGTGTGTTTGTTCAGTTGGAAGGGTGTTTGAGTGCTATGGTTGAGGGACCTCACTTGCAAGGTTTATTAATTTATACGCTGTGTTTCGACTTCTTGTTTGGGTTGAAGATTTTCCAATTTTATGAAGGAACACAGAGCAAAAGAATGGGACCGATAAAAACAAACACATGAGTAGTGCCTAGAAACCGGATGCATTTATTGCGTGATCGCATATATACACGGGAAGAAGGCTTGCGCATAAGAAGAAAAAGGAACCAAAAAGAGGAAAAAATCCCCAAAAGGAAGCGCACCAGGTCTCGTCATTCTGAAATTAAGATACGTCAACTCGGGGTGGGGTAGGAGCGCTGATTGTTTGGCGACACATGACGTCCCCTTACGCACAATAGCACATGCTTCGAATACATCCCTTGTCGAGGTATTGGAGTATTGCCAAAAGATGGCGCTGATCGAAAAAAGGTAAACACTGTTTTTAGGTTTTGAAGTAAACCGCCGGGTTGCTTTTGGGGGCGGCGGCATGTAGGGACGACGCACGTTCTCTGAGAAGGACTTCACAAAAAAGATGCCCACGATGCATGCGGCAGGCAACAAAACGTGTTTCATGAAACTTGCGGCACTCAGCAGCTCGAGCCTTTAGAAGGTCGGTTTTCTGCGGAACTGCTTTCTGTTGCATGGGGCAGAAAAAAATTGCCGATGATTACGTTACTTCCTAATGCGAAATCTGAGCGCTGCTCCTCAGCTTTACGAGAGACTCAGGCAAAGAATTCGAGCAAGACATGTATCTACAATTACAGACTTGTTATTTTTCACACATAATCCTTCTTCAAGAAACAGTCCCCCAAGAGCTCTAATGCCAAATTTGAGCGCAGCTCATCAGCTGTTTCAGCCTTTCTATAGATTGAGGCAAAGAATTCGAGCAAGGCGTGCATGTACAATTAAAGACTACTTCCTATTTTTCACACATATTCCTTGTTCAAGAAACACTCCACTAACAGTTCTTGATTGTCATGAAGGAAACTTTGTGGACGGATAAATAGATGGATATACGCTCGACTTGCTGCAACGATGTCTGGTTCTCAAAGACGAGGTCTACGCAAGTATTTTGCGAGGTTGTCACAGCTAGGGGAGCCGTTATGAGCGAGAGGAACGGGATGTTCTCCCGCATAAGTGGTGAGAATTTCCAGCTTGTCTTTATATCTACATTACAGTCCCGACTTCGGCGGTGCGAACGGCAGGATCTTCTCGGCGGCGGCGCTTAGCCTCTGCCTGAGCGACGTGCACTCCTGGATCATCTCGACGGCGGCGACAGGAAGCTTCCGCTTCGACAGCACGTACCTCTGGATTCTGGCGGCGACGGCGCTGGGCCTCTGCTCTGGCAGCTCGTTTAGCAGCAGCGGCAGAAGAAGGACTTCAACTGGTTGCCTGGCTCATGGCTCACAAAGAACTTGCAGAGAGTAAACTAGTTATATAGGCAGGCTGTTCGCAGTTACAAACGGCGGCGGCTATGCGTTTCGGCTCGGGCGGTTGTCACCCAGCTTCTTGCGTTCCTAGACACCCATAGAGCGTGTGGGGGTAGCGGTCTCGGACACAAATTCTCGACTCAGGTCTCGACTCAGCGTGGCAAGCTCAGAGGAGACCAGTTACGAAGTGACAAGAGGTTCTTGGTCGTTTGGTGCCCAGCTTTCGCCAGTCGCAAGCCAGAGAATGGGTCGGAGCCAAAGGTTCACAAACAAAACAAACTTTATACAGCAGTCAGACGATACAGAGGATTTCATAATAACTAGTTCAATCAAAGCGTTTAACAAAAGAGGACAAAGCGGTTAACAAAAAAATGCAACTCGCGCAAAGTTACACTTGAGAGGGATTACAATACAAAAGAATTATTGCAGTGCACTACGACAAGAGAGAGAGGCAAACAAACCAAATACAATTTGTTCGCTGAAGCTTGAACGGCGGCTCGGGTGGTCAACGCCCTTCTTATAAGGCTCGCTCCACATCTGTCTGTTCTTCGCGCCAAGACAGGCGTGCACATATACAAAGTGTCAGCTGTGCAGTCTCCTTCTCGTTCTCGCGCTTCGCGCGCGTCCTCATTGGTCAAAGGCCGGGAGGGGCTTCGAGGAGCATCTGGAACTTTCTGTCGTGAGGTGGAGGGCATCTCTTAGCGCACGCAAGGCTACGCCCTCTTCGTCAACATCGCGTAGAAACGACTCGCACAGTCTAGAACAATCGACCGCAATCGCCCCGCGCGCCGCGTCGGCGAGCGGTGGGTGAGGGGGCAGCCACAGACACAAGGCTAGTCGCTCTCCAGAGGTTCCTTCTGCCCCGTTTTATGTCGCGCGCCGGCGAGAGCCGTCCGCGCGGATCTGTGTTTTTATGTTTCTTGCTAAGGAGGGGAGGAGGTTGCGCTTTTATCCTCTGCTAGTTACAACGGACAACGGAGACGGCGACGCCGCGAAACGCAGAAACGGCTGCCTAAGAGCTGCGCTCTAAAAAAAGGACGAACCGCCACCGTGCGCGCCATATGATTCAGCTTGTAGGATACATGGTGACCATAAGGAACAACGAAGACCTTGCCCCTGGGTTCGACTTACTTGAGGGCAACAGAGTTCCGGCACCGCCGTAGCTGCCCTTCCACTACAAAAAGTGAAACTGAATCTGAAAAGCCAGCCGACTCCAGTCGTTCCATTTGTGCGAGGAAGCTCCTCGCGCGTGGTGTTAACAAGATCTGGCAAAGGCGTTCTTTAGGGCTGCTGAAGCAATGTGGTGTCCGACGATCTTGTTGTGTGCGGACGGGAAGGGAAGAAAGCTTACTTGCTCAGAGCTAGCAGCGCCAGCATAGATGATCGCTGCGAATGAGGACTATCATATCTAGAAAACGGGTTTGCCCTTCATTTCGAAATTCTTTCGTCAGCCGAAGCGGAAAACTATTGGTTTCAAAGATTGCCAGCAGCTCGTCAATTTGAGGGCGCAATCCTGTGACTCTTTCCTAAAAACTACGTAGTAATCGTCCACGCAGCGGAAAATTTTGATGACGCCAAAGTCAATGAGTGCATCTTGCAACTGCCGGTCATAATGTGCCAGAAATATCGCTGTGCAAATGAGCAAGACCAACGCATTTACCTTCTTTCTGCAGGCAAAATGAATCTCCTAACTTGGCAAGTGCTGACTACAGGTAAAAGAAGAGTGCTTCAAGGATGCTGGCGATGCCACACGAATTCTGGAAGCGTGTGGAAGCAAAATTATTTGTAGAATCCCCAACGACATGGCATACTTTATGCTAAGTCAAAAAGAAATAGCGATGTTTTACGTCTACAGATAAGGCGCCGCTGTTTCGGAGACTGGTATGTACCAGAAATTGACGCATTTTCATTGCACTTCAATTAGGATATAGCGTCGCACTGGCAGCATGTACAAAGAAAGCTGTAGGAACCTTTCTATGGCCCGTTGAAAGGGCATTCGTATTTGTGTCTTAGCAGAACATCATCATCATCATCAGCCTGACTACCGCCCCTGCAGGGCAAAGGCCTCTCCCATGTCTCTCCAATTAACCCTGTCCTTCGCCAGCCGCGGCCACCATATTCCCGCAAATTTCTTAATCTCATCCGCCCACCTAATATTCTGCCGCCCCCTGCTACGCTTGCCTTCTCTTGGAATCCACTCCGTTACCCTTAAGGACCAGCAACAACAACAAAAAACCTCAAGGCTAAGAGAAGACTTCAGCTCAAGAGAAGACTCGTCTTCTCTATGGCCTTGGCTAGTTTGCAATCCTAATCTCAGGCGCTCGTCTGGGTCTGTTCTGTTCTCTTCCGTTCTTGTGTTCCTCGCCGATGCGGTCCAAGAGGTTTGGCATACATCGCGCCAAAATAAACGGCCTTTCCAAAAGGTCACTACCAAAGCAACCCCTCCTCCGTTTCAAATAACTCGGCGAAATAGCTGAAATATACTGTGTCAAAGCGCCGCAGGCAACTGCGTCTTCGAAAATCTAAAAAAGGAAATGGATTTTGAACATGGTGGGCAAAACATCTCAATGATTGGAGAGACTAGCGGTAATAACTAAAAGTGAACTTTGCAATATTAGTTCACCAGCTTTTTTTACCGCACTAAAATTTGAGCACGACTTTTGTGGTGAGGGTGATTTGAGACGTTTAAACAATATCAACGAATGTTTATCATCAGATTGAGTGCAAATTTGTTCCCACAGTAAACTTTGAGGAGCTGCTTTCTGCTCTGCGTTTTGGTATCGGCGAATATATGATTTTTATTGCATAATGAGGCAACAATCTCAAGAATCTCTTTTCACAATAACGAAATGAAGTACTTCACACGAAAGCCATTTCTGGCGATCACCGCCTGACTCCGGCGAAGCATAGAGTACAGGAATCAGTGATTGAACGTCTAGTCCTTTCTTATGAATTCTTCCCGGGGCTTCTAGGCTTCCTGTTTGGCGCTGCTGGGTTTTAACGAGATACAGTAAAACGCCCCATTGTCCGGAAACTAGGGTGGCACTGCTATTGGCGCTGGCGTAGTCGGTGTTGTGAGCGAAAAGTGACGACCATGACTCTGATAGGTGTTGCTTAGAGAGGAACCTAGGGGGCAGCTGGGCCCCCTAGGTCACGTGATATTGCAGTGACACAACATACCCACTGAATAGTGAGCAAACTACCCACCATAGCAGGTGGCAGTTAAATGAATGATTGGTTCACTGTGGAAGAGGCACCTGGGTCGCACAAGGCCCCCGCTGTGAACACCTGCCATCGCAGGGCAGTGGGACATTGCTTAACCGCTGCATCACTGCGCCAGAAGGGGTATGAGGGCACGCAGGGATCTATGAGCGTAAATCAGCGATTCACCTTGAGCAGATATGGCAATTAATCACGCTTCCACGTCATACCCTCAAGGTGGAGCTGAAGTGTACCCTCCAATTTTTTTGTGGCTCAGACGATGCGGGATGCTTGTATAAATATATTTTGAACTGAAATAATCTTAGCAGGCCGACTTCACAACTCCGTAAGGTCCATGGTCGTCAGCTTCAGTTTTTAACAAGCGTAGAAGAGGGCTTCGCGTCGTAATTCTGTTGAAACGCATATGCAAATCCCAGATACATGCCCTATACAAGCATGATGTTTACAACAATTCCCTGAGCAACCCCTTCTCTCATGGTATCCGGAATTCAGTCATGGAGACAAACTCCACGAGCGGAAAATTAACCTCGTGCCATTACATTCCCGCCTATGTGATGAAACGTGAGAAGTTCATAGCGAATTTCATATAAATTGGGTTTGTGGCAACGTATACAACAAATATCACTCCCGAAGAACTTCGTGTATTGAAATTGCTCTTTTCGATTCGTGACATTTGCCCGCAAGGTGTTCCATTACCTACATTATCCTGGAGACCAAATTGTTTGTACACATGCATAGAGTTAGATCTGGGCTTCTGTCGTTTAATTCAGCACATTGCACATGACGCTTCAAAGTCCACGAAAACGCTGTAGAGGCTGATAACAGGATCGAATCTTAGGAAAAGTCGATGGCGCTTGGTCTAGTTTTTTACGCTAGCCCGAACCATGCCTTTCTCAACACCTTGGTTGGTCGTTCAACCGTGTCTCCTGCAAAGATCGAAAGATCAAACCTCATTTGAACGTATATCTCTTCAAAAGCTTTGAATGCGTTGAATTCGCTCCTCTCAAATTCAGTGTCCTGTCCTAGCGACCTTGTGTTAACCTCACACTCCGCCCTTTGCTTAGAGAACATGCAGTTACGGCGGAATACGTCACCGGAAAATGACAGTAAGGTAAAAATAATTCAGAACATATGAAAAATGAACGCAATGGAAAGCGCTCATGAATCTACCCCAATAACAAGAGGACATTATTGCATCATAATGAACTCAGAAATAACAAATATATACGCAAATACCACACCTTTGTGTTCACTAGTGCAGCTTGCTTGTCTACTGAGTGGTTTGGCGACTAGACTAAGCCTGATGTTCCGCGAAGCTTGTGACAGTTTCTAGCCACGGTATACGTTGCTGCTTTTGATTTGTTTCTAATCCTGACTTATGTTTGGCTTGCTTCCTTCTGCCCTTTGTACATATGTTATGAAGTTTGTGCGTTTTTGATTCTCCCTTTGGAGGGCACTTAGTAAACGTCACTTTCAAGCGATGTTTTGTCCGTGTTACTTTCAGTGTTCTAGAACGTATATTGGCCATTCCACGCATTTAACCATTGTGGGTTTGTTTATTTGTCTGTCTGCTTCTGTGAAGTCGTTTTAGTGGCTGGCTGCTGCCGTCCCCACAGGGTGGTGGCCAACCTGCCCAGATTATACAGGGTGTTTCACCTAAGACTTTCACAGTTTTTAAAACTAGGCTTTTTGAGTTAAAAGTGCGCTTTTTTTCGGCGTAACATTGTGAGCGGCGTAGTAAATCAAAGTACAATTGACACGCGGTAACTAGCAGGCTGGTTAAATAATAGAGAATAGTTGACCTTTTAATCATTGCAGTTAGGCTGCTTAAATATTCAGAAGTCTTTAGCCCACCGTAACTAACATCCATGTCAGTTTTCAGAATTTCGAAATTGCGGCTGCCCTCGGCGTTGTGGTCAAACAAATTCTGGGGACATCGCGCAAAAATACATGCACTTTCGAGAAGCTTGTACGTAAAGCAACCTCTCCAGTGCACTTAATTAGTCAAATTAGCCGAAATTGGTTGGGCCACAACGCCGAGGGTTACGGCGTCTTTGAAATTCTAAAAACATATATGATTATTACTTACGTTGAGCTACACGCCTCTCAATAATCAAGAAGCGTAACAGCAATAGTTCAGCAGTCAACTATTCAATATTAGTTAACCAGCCTGCTAATAAGCACATCTCAGCTGTATTCTGATCAGCTACACTGCTTACCATGCTATGCCGAAAATAACGCTCGTGTAAATCAAAAATCCTATTTTTAAAAATTATGTCAAATCATAGGTGAAACACCGTGCATAGCATATACCCAGCAACTTGCCCACCGTGTCAGGTAGCAGCTCAGTTAACGTTGAGATGCTGGTCTGGAAGAGCACCCTGGGTCGCAATCCAACCCAAGCAACCGAAGTTCCAGGGACGGCAGCACCTTCCATAGAAGGGCAGTGGTGCATTGCTTGGACGCTGCGGCACTGCACCAGGAGTGATAGGAAGACCCCCAGGTGTCTATGAATGAAGAGAATGAACAATCCCTCATATAGTGACTTGAACCCATTGTGGCTATACGAAAAACTGGCATTCTTGAGCTCCGGATTTGAACACCGGAGCCGAAGCGAAAACTGGACCCGATAGGATATGGAACACTGGATCTGAACACCGGAACCGAAAGGAAACTGCTAGCGCACCTAATTGACAATGGACCTAACTGCGCTAATCGACCGTCTTTTTTTTTGTGTGATCATCGTATCTCAGCATAGCGCGATGCGCTGTCGTCTATCACGTCCAGGACCCATACGTGGGCACACGCATGCCACTGTTTAAACAGGCACACATTGCGCAGATATTTTGCGTAACCGTAGCGCGTCCCTGAAGAGCCGAATCAGAGTGGAACTTTCGCCCGCAGAAGCTATAGTCCCGCCTGCGTGTGAGGCGAACTTCCTTGAAGGGGCATGGGTGAGAGAAGTAGGATGAAAAATCTTTGGTCGAGAGAGCTTTGGATATGCCGTTACGGAACCTTTAGTTGAATTTTTTTTCTGTAAACGCGTTTCTTGGACGGTTCCTACAATCACTGGAGCAATTTATTTCATTCGAGAGGGTGGTTACGGACGTTTTATTGACAGGTATCCAAACACGACAACTTCAAATAATTGTTTTTTGAGTACAGAGCCGTTGTTCACAATTTAGGATAACGTTTTCATTTTGAAATTCTGATACAACGGCTAATTACATTCCATAGAGAGCTGTATGTTAGCCATCGCTTAACTTTCTAATGAAAGAGGTTGTATGGATTTATACAGCAACGGTAGTGACCTTGCATGCTTCGTGAGTGTAGGCAGCCCTGTGCGAAGGTCCTTTGATGCTCAGCCGAATTTTCTGCTCTCTTCTCTCTTTTAGGGGCAGCACACAGCGAAAACTTGACCAAGAAGCTTTTCGGCAGTGTAGTTGCGCCAGAGAGCAAACTATATACAGAAGGCAAACTATATACGAGAATTATGAAAAACTGCAAGCAGAGCGGCGGAATATGCGTTATTTTCGGAAGTGCGTTCTAGTCCACATGCTACGTGCCTGTTGTCCACTCTTTCACTGTGTACAACACATCCCTTTCCTACATAATCCATTAGTTGCAAACTTTACCACAACAATAACTGTTAAACGCTACGAACAGAGGAGCAATCCCGCTCACATATACGTGTACCTGAAGCTCAACCGAAGTAATGGCCAGTGCTAATTAATGTTCTTAATTTTTATGCAACATTACAAATAGCGTTTCGCTTCAAATAGCACATCTTACACACACGCAATAAATTACCTCCAGCCTTTCCACCCTCCGCTGCGCTCCTAAAAAGCGCTCATTTTGAGCCTCTAAGAGCCTACACTTCAGAGATCGCATTGTTGAGACGGAACCTACAGTGACCAACACAGGCATGGCCCACGTGCCACACACAAGCCAAGCCACACAAGCCAAGCTACTGAAAGCTTCCAGAGCCTAAAACACCCTATCATTGTATTTGGCCAGCTGGGAATGGATTCAGTTTTCAGCGAACGCCTTTTATGTTCTGGCGCGAAACCGAATCCTGATTTTGTAATAGTAAACTTCGCGTTGAATGACAATTTCTTTAGCCTATCAAATTATAGAGTATTATAGAGTATAGAGTAGAGTTTTACTATACTCAGAGAACTTATTTCTTGCTGAATTTTTTATTTCTTTATTTTAGAATGCGAAAAATTTTGGAGGAAATTTATTAAATATACGTAATAAATTGATCATCTTAGAGTGAAATTTGAGAGCAGTCGTTTTCCCTAGATCATGCCTTCCTAGTAGTCGTAAGCGCTTCGGCAATGTTCACAGCGGGAACGACATTAGTGAAAAGGAGGGAGATGGGCGAACACGACAAAAAATAGCAGCGAGAGCTATGCGCAACATGAAGTGAAGGATGAAAGATGAGTGTAGAGCAGGAAAGGTGCGCCGAGAGAATAGCAAGAAAAGGGTCACCATTGAAGCCAGTGTGATTTCGGCAAGATTAGACCAGGGTGCGCGCTGCTGCCGCGCTATGATATGGTGTGGCGTGGTGGCATTGGGCGAGAGAAGCAAGAACTAGGGTTCTCAGCAGCGCTGGCTACGGCCGGTAGCATGGCTAAACTATACACTCACTGCCGTGCGTTGGGCATTGTAGATCCCCTTTGCCTGCACACAAGCGTTTAAGAAGACATGGGAGTTATTAAATGCATTAAATGCACCTCTTGGGTGAACCAAGAGGGTAGTATCTCGGAAGCGACACCGAACAGTCGAGCAAAGACAAATATAGAAGAAAAAGTGACTTTTTTGTTCTTGAAAGAGAGAGAAAGAAAAACTTTTAATCACAATAGATCAGAACTTGAAGCACGATGTAGTGACCTTGAACACCAAGTGAAAGCCCATGAAAATCGAATTGTAAACATGGAAAAGTATTCCCGCAATGCAAATATAGAAATCAAAGGCGTCCCGTACAGTTCATCTGAAAACATTTCTGACATTGTGACCAAAATCGCCAGCAAGCTGAACGTCCCTTTCGATCCTTCTTGTACCGAGGTTACTCACCGTGTCCCATTGGCAAATGACTCCTCTCTCAAAAACATACTTGTGCAGTTTATCCGCAGGCAGACTCGTGACAGCTTTCTTGACAAAGCTCGCCAAATACGACAAGTCGGGAAAGACCTTGGGTTTGACACAGAGGAATCAGTGTTCGTGAACGAGCACTTATGCCCAGAACTAAAACGCCTACTTGGTAAAGCCACTGCGCGCAAACGCGAAGTGATATTGGAGCACGTCTGGGTGCGCAATTCCAAAATTTTCGCCCGAGAAACGGACACTTCTTCAGTCATCAAGATTACATGCAATTAGGACATTCAAAGAATGACGAATTCACAACGAAACTGAGCGCTGAAAATCGTTGCCGTTTACGCTCACATGATGGAACTTGATAACAAGATGCCTGATAACACAGTGCAATGAATCACGCCAGCAAAAACCTATCTCGATCGTGTCCTACCTCATACGTTAAGGGCCTATGTACATGAAAAGGATTCTTTCACAGCGTTACATCTTAACATTCGTTCAATGAAATACAAACATGTAATGATTGATGGCCTCCTGAATGACCTCCCGGAATGTTTTGATTGCTATATTGGTTTGGTTTGGTTTATTGGTGTTTAACGTCCCGAAGCAACTCAGGCTATGAGGGATGCCGTAGTGAAGGGCTCCGGAAATTTCGATCACCTGGGGTTCTTTAACGTGCACTGACATCGCACAGCACACGGGCCTCTAGAATTTCGCCTTCATCGAAATTCAGCCGCCGCTTTGATTGCTATATGTTCACGGAGACTTGGTGTCAACAAGAAAGCTACTTTATTCATTTAGACTCTTTTTCACTTTTCTACTTAGACAGGCTGTCACGAGGAGGGGACGTGGTCATTTATGTAAAATCTTCTTATAAATGTTAACTCATTGCAGAACTTTCAGCCTCGACCGAAAATTATGAAATACTAACATTACGTCATAACAAATACATAATATCTGTAGTCTACCGGCCTCCTAGTGGAAACTATGATCTCTTTTGCCAAAATCTAAACCATTTTCTACAATTCTGCTCTTTAAACCAATACAGCTTAGTTATGGGTGGAGATTTCAATATTAATATGAATGAGAAGAGCCCAGCATCATTAACATGTTCCAGCATAATTGAATCGAATGGATTTACTAATGTGATCTCTTCTCCAACAAGAATAACGCCATCTAGCTTAAGCATCATTGACCTTTTCATAGTTGATGTTGGTATCACCGTTCATTCTGCTGGCACTTTGTCATGTGATATTAGTGACCACTGTCCGATTTTTGTATGCGTAAAGATGCGCCGTTGTGTGAGTAATTCATATCCTTTTATAAAGTTCCGGTCATTCAGTAATGAAAACTTAATCTCGTTTCGACAAGCTATACAGAACATGGATTGGTCAGATATTTATAATCACACCTGCGTGAACGAAGCATACCATTCATTCATTGCAAAGTTTAAGGGTATCTACTGTTCCCATTTTCCGTGGATAACAAAGCGGAAACACCAAAAATTAAGGAAACCTTGGATTACACCTGAACTTTACCAAAAGATTAAAACAAAAGATAAACCTTATCAAAAATTTGCGGTAGGCAGGAACAAAGAAGATTTAGTTGTTTTTGAAAAGTTTCGGAACTCACTGAATACGGAACTACGAAGGGCACGAAAAGGCTATTACCAACAATTGTTCCAGGAAAATAGGCGCGACAATCCGAAACTAATGTGGCGGGCTGTAAATGAGGTAATGAACAGCCCAAGTAGAAATGAGAACATCGGTGAACTTGTCATTGATGGATCTTCAGTAACGGATGCCGCATTAGCGAACCGCTTCAATCAATACTTCATCAACCTGCCAAAGACTACATACAATAAAGATGCGGCTCGCTGCATTGCAAAGCAAGTAAGAAATTCATTGTTTCTTCAGCCTACTGACCCATCTGAAGTTTGCTCTACGCTCATGGCACTAAAAGACAGCTCTAGCTCGGACGCTGAGGTTTTCACTATTAAACCAATTAAATTTATTGCCGACCTTCTTGCACCATGTGTATCCCATATTTTTAACCTATCCATTTCGACCAGTGTTTTTCCAAATAAAATGAAGCAGGCGAAAGTTATTATTCTTCATAAAGGTGGCTCAAAGCATGATATGAGCAACTACCGTCCGGTGTCGATTCTATCCATGTTTTCAAAGCCACTGGAAAAGATCTTGCTGAGGCGTTTAGAACGTTTCTCTAATCAACACTCCCTCATAGATGATTCCCAGTTTGGTTTTCGACCAGGCCTATCAACTGAATCTGCTCTGCTGACACAAAAAGAACTCATTTTACAAAATATAGCGGAAAAACTATTAACCTTAGGCATATTTATTGATTTCAGCAAAGCCTTTGACTGCAATAATCATCATATTATACAAGACAAATTGCAAAAGTATGGAGTCAGGGGAAGTGCATTACAGCTGATGGCATGTTATCTTGATAAACGCCAGCAGTGTATTATCATTAACGACTTCTGTTATTCTTTTGAATATATTAACTGTGGTGTACCTCAGGGAAGTATACTTCATCCTTTCTTCATTTTATATATTTATGACCTGGCACAGATTATAGATATGGAAAAATTTGTTATTTATGCTGACGATACTAGCTTGTTTCTGTCGCGATTATCTGCAAGTCAATTACTTGAGAAAGGAAATTCTGTTCTAGAAAAAGTGCTGCACTGGTCCAATCTGAACTCTTTAAAAACAACAACACAAAATCTAAAGCAATAATCTTTCGTCCAGTAAACCGCACAGTATCTGCACTTACGTCACTTACTCTGGGCACAAATAGCATTGAAGTCGTCACCAAACACAAAAATCTAGGAGTCATCTTTGACGAACATCTTAAGTGGTCGGACCATATTCAATATCTTACAAGTAACTTATCAAACACTTTAGGTGTCATCTGTCGATGTCGCGATATACTACCCGTAGCAATTAAGAAACTGATATACCATGCATTATTTAACTCTGAAATGAACTACTGCCACTTAGTCTGGGGGACCGCAGTCCGTACACATATTAACCACATTCTCATCTTGCAGAAAAAGGTCATCCGTATTATTTCCTCCACTGATTACATGACACATACACCATTTATCCTACACAATATTCTACCAGTAAACAAAATGTTAGAGTACAACGTCCTGCTTCTTATGAAATCCACGACCTCCCACCGCAGTAAATTCCCCCTCCTACTTGCATCCTTACAAAAAATAGACCCACCCAGATATACACGTCAAAGAAACCAATAGGCGGTACCTCAGACTCGCACAAACTATGGGAGGCTAATGATGCAATTCCTAGTTCCTAACACACTTAATTCAAATGAATTGTGGTATGGGAATGCCGGCTGTAAAATAAATGTTTTGATGAAAAATTTTCTCAGTTGTATGAATGATGACAGTTTTTTTCTCTTAACTACTGTTTTGTGTACATGCTTGTACATCCTAACTGTTCTCATAAAGGCTACGCTGCTTAGTTGTACACGGACAAAGAAACTGTACAAACGGTGAGGACAAGCGCGCTTAGCCTCAGCGTTTGTCCAGTTTCTTTGTCCGTGTACAACTAAGCAGCGCCGCATTTATGAGATGTTCCAACTAGCCCAGTCCCAAGCACTTCTTAATCCTCACTGTGTCTCTTCACAAATAGAAAATTCTACCACCCTATTTCTATTATCTCATAGTGAACATCATATTTTGTACTTATGTCTGTCGCTTAGAACTATTAGTAGCGTTCTGTTCTAGATGTCTGATTATGATTTCATTTATTGTTCTTCTTGCCTGTTATATTGTGTCATCTTCAATTTGATTTAATTTGTAAAAAAAACCCTTGCATGTTTCGTCTTTTTTGCGTTCGATATTGCAGTGCTTAGTCAAATTGACCCTGTGCTTTATTGTCCGAATTCTGTATGCCCTGCTACCTTCTAATGGGCCCCGGGCCTAGTCAAGCTACTCTGAAGTAGCTTTTTGCCTAGGGGCCTTTTTCTCTTTTAGGGAAATAAAGCATATGTGTATGTATGTATGTATGTATGTAGATTAATTCGCAGGAGCCGTGTGGTCCGGGCCCCTAGTTACGGGCTCCGCTTGAGGCAGCTGACTTGCGTACTAGCCGGATGATCCAGGCTTGCTGGCCCAGGTTGTCGCTGGTCAGGGCCTCCTCCCACTCACTGTTCGTGTGTCGGTTGTGGCACTATTAACGTTTTGTCCGGTCTGTACTGTCATTCCAAAGATGTACTCTAGAGCGTGGGGCTTGCTCCGCACCAAGGACTGCAACTGGGGTAGTGGGTGGGTCTGATCTTATGTAAAATGTGAATACTTGGATATGTCTGTTTGTATTCTCCTCCAGTCATTGGCATCCGAGGAGGACAGTTGTTTGTGTAGCGGTGAGAAATGTCTTCTTTCTAGCCTATCTCCATATGGTCCTAGGAGGGGGTGGGGTAGGGATAGAGATCCGCCCGGTTTGTGAGAGCTCGGGCTAGATCATTCGCTTCCTCGTTTCTGGCTAGGCCTTCGTGACCAGGTGACCGGGTGCCCATGTCATTCTGTGAGAGTGTGTACTGAATAGTGTGCTCGCACTTGTGTGACGTTTTCCAGCAAGGTAGACCCTGAAGGCTTGTTGGGAGTCCGCCACTATGTGCGATGACTTCCCCTGTTGGTCATGAGTCTTAATGGTGATGGCTATGGGAAGTGATTCCGCTTCCGCAGGATCTTTGGAAGAGATTGAAGCCCTGATGTTTGGCCTCTTTTGGTTCTCGACCGCAGCAATCGCGATCCTGCATGGGCTCCGATGACCATGTATATCGCTTCCGGTTCTTTTGGTAATTTTTTTGCCAGTGCATTGACTTTGTCTCTCCTTCTACCGTTCTGCCGTTCCTGGTCCATGTGCCTCAGTATTGGGTTTACATAGATCTTCTTTCTTGAAGGTATCGGAATTTGAGACTTGCTGTCGCTAGTTTGCAGTGCCTGCCATAGCGCCCCTCTCGTCAGGATATTCCTGTCCGCTTGGGCTGTGGGTAGGCGTTTCATTTTTACCCTCGGGAATCACCTGCTTGACCTTCTCGAAGCTGTTGGGTACGCCGAGTGCCCAAAGAAGTTCTATTAATGCTGTTAATGGGATGTTTAGGGCAGTTTTATCATCATCGTCATCATCATCAGCCTGACTGCACCCACTGCTGGGCAAAGGCCTCTCCCATGTCTCTCCAATTAACCCGGTCCTTTGTCAGTTGCCGCCACTGTGTCCCCGCAAACTTCTTAATCTCATCCGCCCACCTAACTTTCTGCCGTCCACTGTTACTTGTGCTCTCTCTTCGAATCCACTCTGTTACCCTTAAGGACTAGCGGTTATCTTGCCTTCGCATTACATGCCCTGCCCAAGCCCATTTCTTCCTCTTGATTTCAAATAAGATGTCATTAACCTGCATTTGTTCCCTCAACCACTCCGCCCTCTTCCGATCTCGTAACGTTACACCTATCATTTTCCTTTCCATAGCTCGCGGCGTTTTTCTTAACTTAAGCTTAACCCTCTTTCTTAGCCTCCACGTTTAGCCCCAAAGGTGAGTACCGGTGGGATACAGCTGTTGTATACTTTTTTGTTCAGGGATATTGCTAAGCTACTATTCATGATCTGAGAGAACCTGCCATATGCGCTCCACCCCATTCTTATTCTTCTAGTTATTTCCCACTCATGATCCGGATCTGCGGTCACTACCTGCCCTAAGTAGACATATTCTCTTACTACTTCCAGCACCTCACTACCAATTGCGAACTGCTGTTTCCTTGCTAGGCTGTTGAACATTACTTTGGTTTTCTGCATGTTAATTCTTAGCCCCACCGTTCTGCTCTGCCTGTCTAACTGATTGATCATGCTTTGCAGTTCTTGTCCTGAGTGGCTTAGCAAGGCAATGTCGTCAGCGAATCGGAAATTACTCAGGCATTCTCCATTAACTTTTATCCCCAACAGTTCCCATTCGAGACCCCGGTATACGTCTTGTAAGCAGGCAGTGAAGAGCATTGGCGAGATCGCGTCTTCCTGCCTGACACCTTTCCGTATTGGAATTTTATTGCTGACTTTATGGAGAACTATAGTAGCGGTGAAATCGTTATAAATATCTTCCAATATTTTCACATAACACTCTTTCACACCCTGATTCCGCATTGCCTGCATGACAGCTGAGGTTTCCACTGAGTCAAATGCTTTCTCGTAATCAATGAAGGCTATATATAGGGGTTGGTTATATTCTACGCGTTTCTCTATCACCTTATTGATAATGTGAGTGTGGTCTATTGTTGAGTATCCTTTACGGAAGCCTGCCTGATCATTTGGTTGAATAAAGTCTAAGGTTGTCTTTTGGCATCGCATGTCTTGTGGCATCGCATGGTCTAAAAAAAGTGGCATAAAAATTCGGTGTCACTACGGTTTTTTCTGCCCCCAGGAAACTGTCTGGTTTGTGCGCCCATATTTCTGGTGGTCCGCAGAAAAAGGGGACCTGTAAAACCAAGCACCAGACGAGGTTCACTTCGTGTGAAGTAGGGGTGGTGTACTGCATCCAATAGTCCTGTGGGAAAACCTACATCGGGCAAACCGGAGGGTGCATCAATGAACGTCTGAGGCAGCACCGAACAACGTTCAATTCAGGCACTGGAAGCAATTTAGCCTTGCATGTTAAGGTATGTGAGGGATGTTCTCCTTTGCTTCACCGCACGAGCATTATCGGTCTGGGGAAAACAAGACGAGAGCGTGAAATTCTTGAAGCGTTTCTAATCAGGAAAAACAAGGAAAAGTGTGTCAGCGATCCCTCGGATTTTTTCACGGATAAAGAATATAACTTTCTTTTATCTTAATACAGTTGTTACTATCATCCAGAGTGTGCGCTTGCGCAGGGAAACCTTATAATGTGGTGGTTTCCTTCGAAATAAATCAGTTGCAAGTCCAGCGGTGTGGTGTGTGTACCTCCTCTTTCTTGTCCTGCGTCTGTGTTCCGCTGGTTCCACCCTGACAACATTATGAGCCAACTAGCCCAGCAATTTACGCTCCTGAGCAAATACAGCATGCTATATTTAAAAAGGGCGCAATAGCTAGCTATATAGCGTGCTAAATACAGCATGCTATATTAGAAAGGGCGCAAGCGAACAATAGCTAGTGCAACACGTGTGGGAGCACATTGGTGCAGCAAATCTAGCATCCTATATTTGCTTCAGTTTTCAATGGCGTCTTGCCCGGAGGCAGAAATTCTCAGCATCCTCCGTTGGTCACAGGTATAACCTCAGCTTTGGTCTGTTGCTCTGCAGCCGCTGATGACTGAGGTCGTAGGTTGGTCGGACGGTTGGCTACACTTTAATGGTGAACATCAGTCCACGTTGCAGGTTACCAAGCACTTCTCAACTTAAGTGTCTATGCGAGAGGTACGGGGATCGATACCCCGCACCTCCACCAAGATGTAACGGCCTTTATTGGCAAGAAATGATTGATTGTGAAGGCCGGTTAGAGCGGGCAAGGACGGGTCCTGCTGCTTCAGCTGCCGATCGTCTTCTTCTCGCCTCGCGCCGCGCATCTGTTTTGTTGCTCCGTCTGCTAAGCGTCTTCCTCTTTACATTTGGCCCCGGGGGAAAAAGAGCCATCCTGGCGATTTAGGGGGTCAACAGGACGCAGGGGTCGTAGTATGGCTTCAAACGCGAAATGTGGACGGTCTCACGCCCACGTCGTCGGAGATCGGATGATGGCGTCACGGGCTCAACGACGTAATTGACGGGAGAAGTGCGCTCCAGGACACGGTAGGGTTCGTGGTAGTTTGGCAGCAATTTGGTAGAGAGACCTGGTGCAGCAGAAGGCACACGGAGCCAAACAAGGGATTGCGGCTGAAAAGTGTCTGTGCCATGGGAGTGGTCGAAGCGGTATTTTTGGCGCCCTTGGTCGTCGGACGTGAATGACCGGGCGAGCTGGCGGCACTCTTCAGCTGCCGATCGTCTTCTTCTCGCCTCGCGCCGCGCATCTGTTCTGTTGCTCCGTCTGCTAAGCGTCTTCCTCTTTACATTATATACTGTATCTGTATTTAGAATTTGAACTGAGGATATTTCAGAGGTATTATGAGGTGAGTATCTATGTAAAACTATATCTCCCTACGTTGTTTATGCGTGCTCTTCAGTGAATGTTGCAGAGAAAAAACTCTCAGGCTAATAATGTTCTCCGCTTTAAAATAAAAGGCAATGTTCTCCATGCCCGTCGATGACATATCAATGGCTTTGGAGGTTGCTTGTAACTTTTACAACAGACGTTATGTAGCGAAGATTTTGGCTTGGTAAATTGGTAAATTGATTTTTGAGGAAAAGAAATGGCGCAGTATCTGTCTCACATATCTCGGCGGGCACCTGGCTTCGACTTACGAAATGATGGGCGATATACTATGGCACTCCAGATAAGAAAATTTCCAAAGGTTTCTGTTGTACTTCATTACCAATCATGCGAAGGCAACAAAGTATTTAACAAGGGGAGCGCATTGGTCTATTTTATGCGGACGGACACTGCTGCTGATATCCTGTAGATCTGCCGTGCGCGGCTACATGTAGGCGATTCTCCCAGACGAGGAAGCTTAGATGACGAAATTCTTATTGGCTTGAAGAGAGGGCGGGAGTCCGTTCAGAAACTGCCGTCTGCTTTAGCGTCTTCGTGTGATTCAGTGCCGCTAGTACCTATCTTAATTGTCACTATTCGGTGCGCTCTGCTACAAATGCGTGGCAATTTATCAGAAAATATTTTGTTTTCGCTGCGGATGAAGTTATACTACAACAGGCGGTGTTCCGCTTCCGAGGACAGCCTGTGAAGTTAAAGTAGATCCCTATGCGTTGCCACTTTCTTCGTTTCTTAGCGTGCGCTGTGCTCGACGACGTCCATGTGGCAATAAAAAAAGCGCGCCTTTAGTGGCCCTGCTCAATACTCTCCGTACAGTTACTCAAGAGTAATTTGGAAGTTTGGATAAATTATCACAATATGGCAGCTAACCGTGCGTTGTTTGAGTATGCATGATATCGCCGACCTTATATCGCTACGGTTGGTGTCATTTTATGCATCATCCTGCATAGGGCGACTGCCGAGTCGTTGACACCATCGCATTGTGTGTTTTCGCGCCACAGGAATAAATATAAGGAAATATCCAAAACAAATTTCTCTCTTTTGTCTGAAATTCATTGCACTGAGGAATAAAAAAAAACCAGCACGCTGTTCGTAATTTTAAGTCATCTTGTTAGAAAATAACAGAATGATTGGCAACACACAACCTATTCGAGCTTCTGAATATACTCGTACATTTCGTGCTGACAATTTTATTATTTCTGATATAATTTATTCCCGCCTTTGACATAAACTTTCGAAATCATGCACTTTCATTGTGTTTCGACCTCTAGGTAGAGAGAACTCGTAGACTGAGGGGCAAAAGCCCCTCTCAAAGCAAGTGTTTCAACTAAATCAATGATACATTGTCATGGCATCACTGTGAATCGCCATGCACCTGCTAGCCATCTTCAATGACATGCCAGGAGAAACAAGGCGACTGACCGCTCTTCATGCGAATAGTTCGACGCCACTGGATGAAGGGCCGCGTTTGACGGGCAATTATCACTTAATTAAGAGATCGGAAGTGGGAGGAGTGGGCGAGAGAACAAACGCGCGTTAATGACATCCTAGTTGAAATCAAGAGGAAGAAATGGGTTTGGGCAGGGCGTGTAATGCGAAGGCAAGATAACCGCTGGTCCTTCAGGGTAACGGAGTGGATTCCAAGAGATGGCAGGCGTAGCAGGGGGCGGCAAGAAATTAGGCGGGTGGATGAGATAAAGAAATTTGCGGGACTTCACGCAGTTAGATTTATTCTTTTTGTTGTTGTTGTTGTTGCCGTCTAATTCAGACTTTCGCCCTTCATTATTGACCAACGTTGTATTGTGATGTATCGTTTTTCATTTTGTTGTATTGTATTATGTTTTGTTGTATTAACATATTATTCCCAGTTCCATTTGCTTTGTCCTTCCTCCCTTATGTAAGGCCTCAACAGAGGCCTTTAAGGGTAAAATAAAGGATGATGATGATGATGGAATACGGTGGCCGCGGCTGGCAGACAGGGTTAATTGGAGATACATGGGATAGGCCTTTGCCCTGCAGTGGGCGTAGTCAGGCTGATGATGATAATGATGACGAATGTCGTTTCATTTTTTGTCGTTACCCACGTCCTGGCCTGTGCTCGACGTTCAGCCGGATGGCAACCAAGATCAGTAAGAACGGTATTACAAATATATTCAGGTAGGTGGCGCTAAAGCAGCGGTGGTGCTCTGCTCTATCAACAAAACAAGTTATGAGAGATGACCGAAACGCTAAAAATGTTACAATGCCAGAGTATTCGTGTAAGCATTCAATCATCCCAACATGTAGGGAGCCGGAGTAATTAACTTTTTTTTTCCTTCGTCCGCAGACGACTTTAGCAGAAAGCGTGTATTAGAGCCATCAATCAGCTGGAAGAAGACATGTTGCTATGCTCAGATAACACACGTACCCATTGAAGAAAAATAAAAGGTCATGGAGTCTCTGCGTGTATATATTTCAGGCAAAGAGCATCAGATCCACTGCAGCCCTGAGAGGCCTTCATTCGATACTTGGCCAGCAACACGCCTTTTAGTTATGAAAAGTGAGTAGCATGATACTGTTGATCCTACTTCAAATTATTGTGTCTTCAAAAACCGTAGTGATGAATCCAGCGCATGTTCATCATTGTCAATGAACGGTGTTGACTGCCGACAGCGAGGAACAAGGTGCGGGTGTCATGGGAAGGTACAAAGCGCTCAAGACGTTCCTTATAAATAATTGTTTAAAACTGAGCACCCTATATAGTTTCACCGTGGTGTCATCCTCGTAGTTCCAAATAATTTGAGCAGCTGAAGATCGGAGAACACTGCTGATTACAGCAATGTCCGGACAAATGAACACTTGGTTTTTCTTAAATTGAATGCTGGTGTTGTATTCATCTAATCTTGATAGCTCGAAAAATATGCCCATTTACATCAACGATGTACAATCGTGGGCATAAGGGTACGGACCTCGCATCAGCGGTCAACGTTTTCTGGCGCGTTACCTAGAAAAAGGTAATAAATGTTTAATTCATATGCAAGTAATATTTACTTTAGTCCTTGCACATGAAGGCAGAAAACATTTTTATTTCCACTGCGCTGCGCTAGAGGAAAGTTAGTAGGCGAGAGCATGTTGCATGTTATTCTGTCCGCGATTGTACACATGGCCACATGCAAAAGGAATAAAATAAACAGCGCCATTTTGCAATTAAGGGATCTCGTTGATAGCCTAACCACATGCTTATTCATCACATTAACATTTTGTTGCTCGAGCTTTCTAACCCTGGCGTAGCTACACCGGCGAGCTCCTGTCTAGCTACGTAAATGACTCGGCGTCAAATCTACACAATACTTTTAAAAAGAGAACCGCAGCGGTTACTTAGTGACTTGAGCGTCCCCTTCGCATGCTCGAGGTTCGATGTTTGATCCCCAATGGAGCCGGGTACCCACTGTGATGCATTGGACACAAGCTTTCCCCTGCCTTAGACCTCACCTTGAGTAGAAGAGAAAACATTGTGGCCTGGCACTCTTTGGCCACTGATGCCCTAAAAATTCATCATCATCATCATCATCATCATCATCACCATTATCACATTTAAAGAGATGGGAAAGAACCCGTGCACGCGAGTTTCTAGAAATATTTTCAACAGCCTATTTTTTGGCCTCTCAGTTTGCTGTTGGCAGATGCTAAGAGCTCCAGAGGTTTCTTCCTTACGGCGGTAAGAGCTATGACAAAGCGTGCTGGTTGTTGTGAAAACCAATAGGAGCCAGATGCTAGATAGGCTTCAAATCCGATATTTTAATGCGGATGAACATGCCTGTTTATACCGGGCATGAGTACTGGACATCTTAGAGCTTACGTGAAGTTGCGGACAGTTAGGGTAAGCTAAGGAAGTTGGGAGGCGAATGAGTTAAATGCGTGCGAGGGATGCTAAGAATATGAATGAATGTTCGTTTTTGAGGAAAGGGAATGGCGCAGTATCTGTCTCACCTGACACCTGAACCGAGCCGTAAGGGAAGGGAGGAAGGAAGGAGCGAAAGAAGAAACGAAGAAGGAGCTGTCGAAGTGGAGGGCTCCGGAATAATTTCGACCACCTGGGGATCTTTAGCGTACACTGACATCGCATAGCACACGGGGGGCCCCTTTTGCGTTTCGCCTCCATCGAAACGCAGCCGCGGTGGGGTTTGAACCCGGGTACTCCGGCTCAGTAGCTGAGCGCCCTAACCACTTAAACACCGCGGGGGATTGATTCATAAGCGTTGAGTTGTATTTTAGCTGTAGGAGGAATTGTTCGGAACAGCACAGGTTTCTTTTTATACTGGAGATGTTGGCTTGGTGGCCAAATGATGGAAGGCTTTTTCGCATCAGTATGACAATAGCGAATGAAATAATCCATAGAAAACACTCCCTTTTCTTCTTTTTTCGTTAATCTGTAACCGCCATTTTCTCTGGGGCACTGCTGTAAACATCGTAGCTAATTAACTTTGCGCATCACTGAAGAACAAAATTCTGTGCAATACTGATTGCGAAAGGCTAGAGATTCTTCCTGTATTGAACGTTACTTCCATATTTCTAATCTTACACTTGGAGCTGAAAAGAACATTACACGGGGCCATAACATAAGAGTAGCGCAAAACCAGGACGACGGACACAAGGGGAGAGAACACACACCAACAACACAGGCGCTAACTTCCGACTGACGAAGAAAACCAAACCCAACCAAGTGAACGGAACCTGAGCAAAAGTAGCGCATGCGCTGACCTAAGAGAAAAAATCGAAAAAAAAAGGTGCGATAAAATGCGATAAAAAATGTGAGATCACGGATGTTTTGAACCCAAGAAGGCCAGCTCTCGTTTAGTCAAGGAAATGGACGGAGTACTAACGCAGTTATCTTGTAAGGCAGCGATCTGAGCAGCTTCCACAATTTCGCGAGTTAGCTTATCTCTACTCTTAGCAACGACTGAGCATTTGTCCAAAAAAGGCGCGCACTTGCAATCTTTGCAGTGCAAAGCTAGATTGCTGCCGGTGTTATTATGTTATTATTGTGCTCTCGAAGCCTATCGTTCATGCATCTACCGGATTGCCCAATATACTGCTTGCCAAAGGAGAGCTGTGTCCGTCGTCCTGGTTTTGCGCTACTCTTATGTTATGGATCAATAGCGACTTGCCCAAATTTCCACCCTGGTGAATACACGGGGCCAAAGGCCTCCTTACTCGGGCAGAAGTATGTTGAATAACACCATCTGCCAGGCTAGTTAGTTGCGATCCATATGTATGTTATTAGACTCGTGGAATCGCCATTGATGCGCTCCGGTCCCGGCGCCATAAAATCCAGCCTATATGACGAATGGAAAATAGTAAAAGGCAACAAAAAGGTCCTTATAATATGCTGCGGTGGCCTAGTGGTCTGAGCATCGCTTCGCATGCGCGAGGTGCGGGGTTCGATCCCCAGTGTCGCCGGGTATCCACCGGCGATACAATGGGTGTGGTTCATGGCTTATTTACGGTGAAATATTTGGGAAATGGGGTTCTGACCGCCCCTTGAGTAGAAGAAAAACACCATGTTCCGTGGCGCTCTTTGCCCACAGATGTCCTTGCGCCATAAAATCCATCATCATCATCATCATAGTCCTTATAATACGAAAATTAAAGGTTTCTCTACTTCTTGTTTTGTCAGAATTTTCTGTTTTTCTAATTTTTGTGTCCTCCAAGTGCTAAGAAACTGTTTCTCTCGCTGGCGTATATTGTGCAGCTCTGAGAAAAAGTGGAGACACCTTGTAAGGCTCCAGCGGCAGGAGGGGCTGCGGAGCTGCACCATGGCGCTACTTTTTCGCGCCGCGCGCTACTGTCAAGAGTGGGCGCTTATCACGCTTTATAAATTTGTAGTGCGGTGTTTGGCTACTTTGCGGCCGGCGTTCGCGCGTCGCAAAGTGCCCAGAACATGTCGGTGTCGCGCATTAGCGAAGAACGCGGACAGCCGCGCGTCGTCAAACCAGCGCGATCAGGAGTGGTAAAGGCTGGTTTTGGTCTCGGCGATATCAACAAGCTATGATCGGCAATCTGTAACAAGCTGTCTTGCTGCAGGAACCGGAAAAAGCGTTTCGAAGAACGGTTTAAATTGAGATCCTGTGTTCTGATTGGCTTTCTCATAGCCGCGCCGTATTTTGTGCTCTTTGTTTGCTCACTGGGTTGCTCCAGATCGCAGGGAAGCAAAAGTGATGAGACGATAGGAAATGAGACAGAACTGCTTGTCAGGGATATCTCATAAAGCATGCCTTTATGTGCATTGCGCCCTTCCTAATCTGGTTGTTCTGTTCGTCCATACCCTTCTATGAGACACAGCTGTTTTCATACAAAAGCTGCACAGAGCCGCTGTTTGAAACCCTATTCTCTAAAGCTAAGTCAGGGTGTCTTGCACATGAAGTTACAAAATGAAATTTAAAAAACAAGATAACACATGTTCAGTGTATGGTAAGTGTCTAGATACAGCGGGGCAATTCGTTTTACACTGCGGTGGTATCCATCCAGATGCCTATGCAGGCATTTTCAATCTTATTGAGGCTGTCATGTATAGATAACAATGGTGATGTGAATAAACGTGGGTAGATGACATCAAAAAGCCTTAGGGGATTGGTGGCTGAAGAGCAGGGCGGTGACGAACCGTTACAAGTTGGCCATTAAAAATTGTATTTAAAGAGAAATGGTGAGTTTATGATAATACTGTTAAATTTTACGTATTACACAAAGAAATATAAGAAAAAAAGCGGAGCGTGGTGCAACTGCTACCACGCCGTTTAAAAAGGGACGTCATATCTTCGATCCATCCCTATACACCGTCGCATTTCCTGTCGCCTTAGCGCCTTCGCTTACCTGCGATATGGAGCAGTTCCGTGCGCCAGCGTAGGCAGGTGATTCGCGAATTTACATTCACAGATCTCTGGCAGTCTTCATACCACTACTGGCGCTCTCGTGCAGCGGTTAAGCGATGGGCCACTGCTGTGCGATGGAAAGTGCTCCCTGCGGTGGGCCTTGTGCAATCCGAGTTGCTCTTCCCAAGCGACTGATCACTTAAACTCACACCTGCCACAGTGGGCAGTTTACTCACCAGTCGGTAGGCAGGTTGAGGTGACCCGCCAGGACACGCGACCTAGATGAATCGCCTGCCTCCTAGGTTGCTTTCTGGGGAACACCTGCTAGAGCCATACTCGTTGCTGTCACTGACGGCACTCACGACACCGACGCCTAGAGCGAATTTTCTGACGGACGGGGCCTTTAACACATCACGTTGAAATAACATTCTTTCTGGAATGCGGAGAAAATACGAAACATCTGTGGAACTAAAATACAACTCTCCTTTACACTACGGAGCTCAGTGGTTTCACACCACGCCGCTGTCCACTTGATGCGGTACTGCGTGGCACCGCCACGTCCTGCACAATTTGCGATGCGTGCTACCCTTCGTGGCAGCCGTCAGCATCATAGCAGCCTAACGCCGAAATAGAAATTTGTGAAGCCTAATAAGCAAGGGCGCAAGAGCGAAGGCAAAGTTTATCCTCACTGGGGGCACCCTTGCAGGGAGCGTGTGGCCCTCACGCCTGACGAGGCAGGAGCGCCGCGGTTGCTCCTGTCTCATGTGCCGTATTCACCATTCTTGCGTACACATGTGCAGTCTTTGTCAAAAGTATACAGCCCAAGGGTTCCGCTTCTGAGCCCTTCTGCATGGCTCCCCTTGCATACTCAGGAACAATATTCTCACGATGGCGGCAGGAACGTAAATCATCAACCCTCCCAAGCTTTCGACTATGAAATTTGCTAAAGAGCCCCGGTACACGGCTTTCAAGTAAATCTCTTTGGCTGTATATTTTCGACAAATACTGTATGTTGTCAGTGCTGTGTGCTTAAACTTACTAGCGCTGCCACCTTGCACGTATAGCTGTCTGATGGCAGGGTCTGCACGAAGGGAATTTACAGATGTATTCGCGTATCCTCTGCTTTATTTTCAGGTGTGAACATAATTTTTCTTTGGATCGCTGTGTTAATCTCAAAAGGTAAACTATTCAAATATTTTTACTGTCCTTTCATGAGGCTCCGCTCTTACTGTGGACTTTTCGGCGTTTTGTAGTGATACTTACGGGGATTATTATTTTGTAATTATACCAGGTGCTTCAGAGAATCCTGCCACTAATTTTTAAATTAGTATTTCGAATTTAGAAAACGGGATTAGTGTCGGGGGTGTGGCTCAAAAAAAGTTGACCACCTCGCGCCAGGAGACGCGGGGTTTCGAAAGGCTCGCGTGCAAAGCCATCCCCCCTCGCCAGGCAACGTCACTTCGTGACGTTTGTGTGACGTGACCTTTATTTTCTCCAGTGAGCTAGAGCAGCAAGCAACGGCGAGCGTGGTGAAGTCTCTACTTCGGACCAGAGACCCACTGGATTTGGATCAGAATTTTCAGTTTTATGACCTGCTCCATCTTGAACCCGCCAGCAAAAGTTTATTGCTGAGACTTATCAGGAATATATATTTGGCAAGTTTTCTGACAAGCTGGGGTAGAACGTCGATTAACGTTTTTAGAGCGCCGGCTGTTACGCAAAGGTCCCCGAGAAATATATAGTATTTTTGAATCGAAGCACTTGTCCCAAGTGAACTAAAACGACGGTGGTTCGCGCATTGTCTCCGTCACCGCGCTCGTGTTGGAATGAATACATATGAAAGAACGGAGGCAAACGCCCCTCCTAGGATTATTTATTTATTTATTTATTTATACAGAATACCCCTAAAGGCCCTCGAGAGGGTATTACATAGGGGGGGGGGGGGGGGGCACAGGCAATTGAGCAGAATAAAAAAAAAACCACAAATATAAAACAAACGACAAAAGCACAAATAAGACACACTGGATGAAATAAGTAAGCAAAAGAATCAATCAAAAGCACAAATAAGACACTTTGCATGACATATAAGTAAGCAAAAGAATCAAAAGAATGGCAGCGCGGCAAAGAACGAAGATTACTGCATTATTAAAATTATACAAACAGAACACTAATACAATGAATCTTATTAGTAACAAACCCTGCAAAAAAGGAAGCCATGAACAAATAAAATAACAATGTATGCGAAGAGTTAAGCAGTAGTTATTGAAGATATAAGTTTAAAATATTTATCAGGATCAGTGGTGGTTGCGATATGTGAAGGCAGAGTGTTCCAGTCAGATATTGTGCGTGGTAAGAATGAATGCGCATAGATAAATGTCCTGCACGTGAAACGTCTAACTTTAAAGGGATGATCGCGGCGGTCAAAAATCGAAGTAGGCAAAGAAAAAAAGTCGTTATGAAGTGATGGATGATGATAATGTTTATGAAAAAGTGACAGTCGTGCAATTTTACGGCGGAGACATAAATCCTGGAGACCTGCGCGTTTCTTTAAGGCTGTGACGCTGGTGTTAACGTGAATAATCGGAGTAAATAAAACGAACGGCGCGGTTCTGCAATGATTCAATGTTATTTATTAGGTAAGATTGGTAAGGGTCCCAAATAGCCGAGGCATATTCAGTTTTAGGTCGAATTAGAGTGGTATAGGCATGAGCACGGAGGTGAGGAGGAGCATGCTTTAGGTCATGTTTTAAGAGACCTAATGACCGATTAGCAGATGCAAGCATAAGGTTAATATGGTGGTTCCATGCTAAGTCTGAATGAAGGTGAAGTCCTAAGTACTTATACGTGGTGACTAGCTCGAGTGAGCTATTATTTAAGGAGTATGCTGTTTGAATTCGAGACATTCGGTTAGTAAAAGACATCAATTTAGTTTTTGAATGATTAAGTTGCATAAGCCAGGTTGAGCACCATGCTGTTACTGAATTCAGGTCAGATTGAAGGGATTGGCAATCGGTGTTAGAATAAATTTTGCGATAAATTACACAATCATCAGCAAAAAGTCTGATATGGGAAGAGATGGAATCCGGTAAATCGTTGATAAATATTAGGAAAAGTAAGGGGCCAAGCACACTTCCTTGTGGGACGCCAGAGTGTACTTGGCTGAAAGACGAATTGTGGTTATTGACAGTTGTAAATTGAGACCTGGAAAACAGAAAATCTTTAACCCATGCAATGACAAGAGGGTGAATATTAAGCAGTGCTAGTTTCATTAATAACCGGTTGTGAGGTACTCTGTCGAAAGCTTTAGAAAAATCAAGAAATATGGAGTCTACTTGAATGCCAGCATCAATCGATGAATGTATGTCTTGAATGAATCCGGCAAGTTGCGTTTCGCAAGAGTAGCCTTTACGGAACCCATGTTGATATTTAAAGATAATGTTATGTTCTTCAAGATAGTTAATTACCTGCGAGTGAATTGCGTGTTCAAGAAGTTTGCAAACAGTTCCAAGCGAAACGCTGAAGGAACGTTAACGAACACAACAAAAAAATCTCGAAGCAATTGGCGAGGG
Source organism: Amblyomma mixtum (assembly GCF_055824585.1). NCBI lineage: Eukaryota > Metazoa > Arthropoda > Arachnida > Ixodida > Ixodidae > Amblyomma > Amblyomma mixtum. The sequence continues at coordinate 23,476,756 of NC_143021.1, read as the reverse complement.
TTCACATTAAAGCCACAATCCGCTTAACAAGCAGCGACTCAGCAGAGAGTCGCGTCCTTTTCTAAGCGGCCTTGACATGAAGCTGTGAGCGGGTGCCTTTACCGGCCGCGTTGCACCGTCCGAGAGTGTAACAGTGTAATTGCTATTAATTACATGCTACTGAGCGGGTCATCATCATCATCATCAGCCTGACTACGCGCACTGCAGGGCAAAGGCCTCTCCCATGTCTCTCCAATTAACCCTGTCCCCTGCCAGTTGCGGCCACCGTATCCCCCCAAACTTCTTAATCTCATCCGTCCACCTAACTTTCTGCTGCCCCCTGCTACGTTTGCCTTCTCTTAGAATCCACTGTGTTACCCTTAAGGACCAGCGGTTATCTTGCCTTCGCATTGCATGCCCTGCCCAAGCCCATTTCTTCCTCTTGATTTCACCTAAGATGTCATTAACCCGCGTTTGTTCCCTCACCCACTCCGCCCTCTTCCGATCTCGTAACGTTACACCTATCATTTTTCTTTCCATAGAGCACTGCGTTCTCCTTAACCTAAGCCGAACCCTCTTTGTTTTCCTCTTTGTGAGCGCGTAATCCCTAATAACTTTAAAATCCTGCTAGGGGATAGTTACCACGGAAGGTTATGCTTCCTTGCTACCACTCTCTTTGAAAGCATTTCCTGCAGGCACGTCTGCAATTGGAAAGCATGTTTTCGTCTTGTGGTGGTGATGGTGGTCCACTCCACAGCTTGCTTCCTTCTGCGGTCATTTTCTAGTCACTCAGCCAAAGTCTGCGAGAAGAGACTGGGGATGGGATGCGCATATCGGCCACCGGTCCATGCACATAAATAAATGCGGCGGGAACGAATCCAGTTGGGGGAGTATATAATGTTCAATTACGAAAAAGCAGCGGGAAAGAAAAAAGCACGAGGATCAAAAGCTGGAATCTTGTGATCTTAGCCTCTCATGCGTTTAAAAATTTTGTATCATGAGAATAAAGTTAGTTGAGAGCGAGGATTTGTCATATTTCTTCGTGCCATTTGGTCCTTGGGTTTTTCCGCACAGTTTTTCATAACATATCTTTACCAATTTGCTCTGGTAATTAAAGCAAGTTTGGTGCATAATATACTTTCCTGAAACTGTGGCTTTGTGCCAGACTTACTGAAAAAGCGACGGAAAATGACAGAGGGAAGACAAAGAAAGTGGGACGCAGTGGGCGGGAAAGTGGCGAGAGGAAAATCCGCTTTTCTTCTTTCAGAGAAGAGGAGGCAGATAAGTGAGAGGGGGGAAACGGGTGGCCATTGGAGGAGACCTTTAATGAACGTGCGGCCGCACCCATTCGCTACAGAAAGAGAGCAGGTGAACACTGTAGAAAGGCCGAAAAGAATGCACCTATTTCTGATGAATTTTTTCTGCATGAATCACATTCATCGTATATAATTTTTTATTTTGCTTTACAGATGCAGCACATCAAGCAAATTTGTTGGAGAAGCTAATTGGAAAGCTAGTTCCTGAGGGCGAAGGCACTGGCATGCCGCGCGTATACTTTGCCGTCTACGATCCTCGCGACGTCAAAAGCACCCAATTCAGGTTCGAGTTGACAAATGGCAAATTGCACATGAGAGGCACAGAAAAATACAGTACAGGAAGCATCGGGAAATGTGGCTTTAGCTCAGATAGCAGCTTCGGCTCCTGTCACCTCCCTATTGACGGCTCCTACGCCACGTATGATTCGTTCCTGCATTACGGAAACAAAACCGTTCAGAACTTTACTACAACGGTAACTGTTGAAAGCTATCTAAACGATTGGGGCAGTCCTGCCGACATATCTGCGTACATGCACAACGACAGCAATGGTAAGTGCTTTTCTTATATATATGTGCAAAAAATTTTGATATTGAATCAGCCAAATATTTTTACGGTATTAATGTCGTAGCACTCGTAACGCGGATTTAGAAAATCTCCACCCTATACTAAGCGCAAGATCAGTCACTTTGACCCGTTCTTAATGACCTGTTTGTAAGGAAAATTCATCTTAGTAACCTTTTGAGCTATTTTGTTTGATTCTGATCGCCAACACTGCCGTTGCTTTAAATCTACATGAAGACAAAAAGAATGAAGCGGGACACAAACCAGCAGGTGACGCTGGTAAGCAACCAAAAGCAAACTATTATAACCACTTGAGATGCTAAGCTCCAAACAGACAAGTAATCGTTAAAGCCCCAGTTATTCAGTAGAAAGCGAAAGCAAATTCATATCTGTCCACGTGCCTCCAGAAGATAAGTAACTTACTTCGAATGCTTCATGTGGCACAAGAAAAATTTGGCAATAACACTTTATTCAGAAGTACTGGAATTGCGTTAGGTAGTAATATTTTCAAGACGAGCTGAAAGAAGTGCTCTGGTAGAATAAGACATGCTGCTACCTTCCGCGGACTCATCATCATCATCGTCAGCCTGACTGCACCCACTGCAGGGCAATGGCCTCTCCCATGTGTCTCCAATTAACCCTGTCCTTTGCCAGTTGCGGCCACTGTATCCCCGCAAACTTCTTAATCTCACCGCCCACCTAACTTTCTGCCGCCCCCTGCTACGTTTGCCTTCACTTAGAATCCAATGCGTTACCCTTAAGGACCAGCGGTTATCTTGCCTTCGCATTGTATGCCCTGCCCAAGCCCACTTCTTCCTCTTGATTTTAACTAGGATATCATTAACCCGCGTTTGTTCCCTCACCCAGTCCGCCCTCTTCCGATCTCTTAACGTTACACCTATCATTTTTCTTTCCATAGCTCGCTGCGTTGTCCTTAACTTAAGATGAACCCTCTTTGATAGCCTCCACGTTTCTACCCCATAAGTGGGTACCGGTAAGATACAGCTGTTGTATACCTTTCTCTTGAGGGGTATTGGCAAACTGCCATTCATGATCTGAGAGAACCTGCCATATGCGCTCCACCGCATTCTTATTCTTTTAGTTATATCTGTCTCATTATCCGGATCTGCGGTCACTACCTGCCCTAAGTAGACATATTTTCTTACTACTTCCAGCACCTAAACACCAACTGCGAACGGCTGTTCCCTTGCTAGGTTGTTGAACATTATTTTGGTGTTCTGCATGTTAATTTTTAGCCCCATCGTTCTGCGCACTACTAGCCCGCTGATTCCCCACATGATCTTCTTGCGCGCTGGTATCTCGAATACATTAGGCATAGTAACAAGACTGCCCTGGCTGATATCCTCTTGGTTGCCGGTTTCCAACGTCATATTCAATTGCGTGGTTCAGCTATCTTTGTATCATCGCTTCATGGAAGAGTGTAATAATAATAACTGTTTATCAGCATATACCCTTCCGCTCTAGTTTATTTCACATCAGGGTCATCTTTGGAATATGAATTCTGTCATCGCGTTAACAAAACTGCTTTTTATGAGAGCCGTGGAAAGTATCTGGTGTTCGAATTGTGTTACAATTTTTAATGTGCATGAAAAGTTGCATTATTTGGTTTTTGTTTCATTATTTGGCATATTTGCACAGTATCATCGCCAAAGAAACATTGTACCGCATAGATCAAAGTAGCCTTGAGTAGTGTGTGGTTCCCTTTTCATTCTAATTGACCCGCTCAGAGAAAACAGAAGCAGCTCACTTAGAATCAAGCAAACAAGAAGAACGAAAGAAGAAAAGGAACAAGAAAAGCATGTGGCAGCTTGCTTATAGAGCTGTAGCCGCAAGGCTACACGGTAAAAAAAAGTATTATCGTTAAGAGCACAAGCTGCTTTTAAATTGCTGCCAGAGGATTTCCACACTGTGTAAGACGTTAGTGCAATGAAATGATCCGGTGTGTGTAGAAAGAAATATGGATACTGTATCGTATGTGCGACGGGCAGCGTGCGCCAGGCCGGCTGAAACGGGCAACTGATAAGCGCTATGAACCGAAGCGCTGCGGTTGTCCAGCGCGAAGGGTGCCACTATCCCTTCGGGAGCCACTGCGTGAGGAGCTGCAGCGCATGGAACAGGGTGGAATTATTGCCAAGGTGACTGAGCCGACAGACTGGGTAAGCCCTCTTGTAATAGTACGTAAAAAGGATGGAAGGCTCCGGGTTTGCATGGACCCTAGGAAGATTAATGAATGTATAAAACGAGAGCACTACCAGATGCCGACGCGAGAAGATATAGAAGCTGAACTGGCCGGAGCAACGACTTTCACGCGCCTAGATGCAACATCTGGCTTCCACCAGGTACCATTAGACGAGGAAACTTCAAAAATATGCACCTTTGCAACACCTTTCGGGCGGTACCGTTTCCTGAGGCTACCCTTCGGAATTTCTTCAGCGCCAGAAGTTTTTCAAAAGATCCTAAATGAAATCTTCGAGGGTCTACCTGGCGTAAGGGTATATGTCGACGACATATTAGTCTGGGGCACATCAACGCACGAGCACGACAAACGACTGAGATCAGCGCTAGAAGCTGCAGAACGAGCTGGTTTGACTTTCAACGCGACTAAGTGCAAAATTGGCGTGAAACAGATAGAATTCCTTGGCGACGTAATCAGCAGTGAGGGTGTAAGGCCGAGTCCCTCCCTGATACAATGTATGATGCAAATGCCGGAACCGAAGGACAAGCTGTCTGTGCAAAGAATGCTTGGTGTAGCAAACTACTTCGCCAAATTTTTACCGTCGCTGGCACACAGGACAGCCCTACTGCGAAGCTTACTAAAGCAAGGCACAATTTTTGAATGGACGGCAAACCACGCCAAGGAGTGGCACCAGCTCTGCGACATCATGACCAAACAACCACTGCTATCGCTTTTCGACCCTGCGAAGGAAACTAAAATATCGTGCGATGCATCACAGAACGGCTTAGGCGCTGCTTTGCTACAGTGTCAAGATAACGAGTGGAAGCCGGTCGCGTACGCGTCTAAAGCACTCACTGAAACACAACAGCGATATTCGCAAATAGAAAAAGAAGCGATGGCGATTGTGTATGGATGTGAACGATTCAATCATTTCACATATGGACGGAAGGTTATCGTGGAAACCGACCACCGACCTTTGTTTGCGATATCCCATAAAGCAATCGGTGACATTCCACCAAGGCTGCAGCGCTTCTTTCTGCGACTGCTTCGTTATGACATCAGAATTGTTTTTGTTCCAGGAAAACAACTCTTCCTGGCCGACATGCTGTCCCGGGGTTCATTCGACTGCGATAAGGCCGGCATCGACAGCGAAGACGCAGAAGTGCATGCCGTGAGTGTGGTTGCGGCTCGCTTAAGCCACAAAACTTTCATGCGACTGGCAGCCGAGACAAGCAATGATAAATACCTAAGCAGTGTACTCGGGAGTCTAGAAAAAGGCAAACAGGTCGAAGGCCAGCTGAAGCCATTTAATGCCGAGCTGTCTCAAGTCCAGGGTATTTTGTTAAAGGGATGCAAGGTTGTTATTCCCACCAGTATGAAGCGTGAAATACTGGAAAAAATTCACCAAGGCCACTTGGGTGTTACTAAATGCAAGGCAAGAGCCCGGGAAGTGGTATTCTGGCCAGGAATGAGTCGTGACATTGAAGATTTTGTTCAGAAATGTGCAGTCTGCAGGAAATACTCGTACAGCCAGCCACATGAACCGCTGAAGATGCGCCCAGTGCCTGAGCAGCCGTGGCATCGAGTTGGCATTGACATTTTCTACTACGGCGGCAGGCCTTACCTCTGCGTTTACGACGCGCTGTCGAACTTTCCAGAGGTGGAACTTCTTCAAGATGCTTCTGCTGACACTGTCATTCAAGTAACTAGCGCCATCTTCGCGAGGTACGGCATACCTATGGAAGTGTGTTCAGACAATGGACCGCCATTTTCAAGCCACCAGTTTGCCACATTTGCAAAAGATTACGATTTTCACCACATTACTTCAAGCCCTAGGTACCCCCAGTCAAATGGCCTCGCAGAAAAGGGGGTGCAAGTGGTAAAACGAATATTAAAGAAGACCGCTGAAACCAATCAAGATTTCTGGCTCGGTTTGCTAGCATACAGGACAACTCCGCTGGAAGGAGTTGAGTCACCAGCAGAGATCCTTCAGGGCAGAAAGCTCCGAACAACGCTGCCAAGCATTCAAGATGGTCCTGGTCTACAGGTTGTAAAGCATCGTCAGACAACGAACAAACGGCAAGCACTACCATCTCTGCACCAAGGGGACATCGTGCGTGTGAAGAAGTTATTCTGGGACAGAAAGGCAAGGGTCGTGCAGCGCTGTGCAGAACCCAGGTCCTACAATGTTGTCACAGAGGACGGAAGACTCCTGCGTCGCAACCGAAAGCATTTGCTGCCTACGAAAGAAATCTTTCAGCGTGAACTTGATGACGACAGCGAGGACACCTTAACAAACAGCGCATCGCAGCAGCGGCAGCAGCTGCAGCAGCCGCACCACCACCACCACCACCACCACCACCACCACCACCACCACCAACAGCAACCGCCGCAGCAACCAGTGACGTCGGATGGTGATGCAGTGTCAAGCGCCCCGGTGTTAAGACGATCGCAGAGACAACGGGTACCCCCGCGTCGTTTGGCATACGGCGGGAACTTTGAACAAGTGTCTTGAGCTATTCCTTGTGCAGTGAGCTGATCCTGTGCTTACAAACTTCCCTTAGTTCGTTGTTCTTTGTTATAGAAGAAGAAAGATGTATCGTATGTGCGACGGGCAGCGTGCGCCAGGCCGGCTGAAACGGGCAACTGATAAGCGCTATGAACCGAAGCGCTGCGCTTGCCCCCTCGCCCTACTCTGGGTATAAATACGCGCTGCTCAATAAAGCTGGGCCCCTTTTGCCCCCTGGCATTCGACGTGTCATGACTTCGATACAGATACTTGGGCTGTATTAATGCAAGCTACTTAAAAATACAACAAGGAGGAATGCCTTTAAGTAGTGAACAATTCTTGAGGTGACAAGGCGCAGTTATTTTTTAGAAGCAGTTGTTTCGTAAACAACAAAGGCAGGGCAAAATGGTGTCAGACACGTCGAACAGTGTGCTCTCCATTACGTGCTGAGAACCGTGACGTTGATATAGGGTCTCTAGGTACGCCATTTTGAGGTAGTCTAATCCGACTACCTTTTCACAGCCATTCTGTCGCAAGGTGGCAGCTATGCTTGTGCGAAGAATAACTCAGAATGGTTCCTTGTAAGCCGGGATTAGTGGTGTCCGGAGTGCGTCGGAGCGAACGAAAATGAATTCAAGGTGGTGAGGACGAAGATGCAAAACATGGTATGACGGCGAGAAGGGCGAGGTGGGCCAGGCCCTAGATCACTAACGCAGTCCGCGAGCCTCTGCGGTTCTCTTGAAGCTGGGCTGGCACTTCGTCTGACGGAAACAAGACTTGCGGAAAAAAGACTCTGACGGAAACAAATAAAAGGTCGGGGAAGGTCGGGCCGGAATAAAAGGTCGGGTAAGTGTCGCTGAAGTATCGCACCATAATGACTCAGGCGTGCACGGATGAGTAATAAGGTGTAGTCGGACAGTACTTGCAGTCTCGCGAACATACTTTAGCTCGCTGCAAACCTGTTGGCCTGAAGAGAATGCGGCTCAGTCGATGCTAGATGGTGCCTAGTTGACGGCAACTATGCGGGCTAGGACGTCATCAGCGCTGTTTTCAGCAAACTTCCCGTGGCGGAAATTAGTAGTGAATTCAGAGCTGCAGGCGAGACGGCGGACTTCTAGAGACATGTACTTCGACGGGTTGCTCTGGAAAACGTACGCCAGTGGTATGTGATCCCTCTGCAAGTCAAACTAGCGACCTCCTAGGCAGTGGGGGAATTGCTGAATGGCAGCGTAAATGGCAAGTAGCTCGTTACTGGAGAGATTTTAGCAGGTTTCAGCAGTCGGTAGCTTCCGCGAGTAAAATGAGAAAGGCTGCCACTCAGAGTTTATGCAAAGCAGTAAGGCAAAGGCCACGGCAATACTAAAGGCGTCCACCACCAGGACGCGTTGGTTCTAGGAAGAATCAAGAGCACGGAGTCCGCAACAGCGTTCGTACCGGCAGCAAAGCCGGCCTAGGCGTCTGACTACAGTTACTCCAGTTGACGGATCGCCCGTTGTTTAATTGAGGTCGGTGGTCAGGTGGAGCAGGTCTGCGCATTACGGTAAGAAATGCGTTAGAAAAGCTTTCGAGTCCAAGAGTTCACGTAGTTTGCGCAACGTAATACGCTGGGAAAACTGATTAATAGTCTTGACTTGGAAGTTAAGAAGGGCAACACCATCGGATACCTTGTAAGGGAAAACCGAAGGCGCGGGTTAGAACTAAGCGGAGATGACAGCGGAATTATTTATGAAATTATAATATACAGCAGAGATCAAGGTCGCTAGTTTAGGTAGTTACCGATTATGCAGTCACCCGGCCGAGCGTGTGTTCTAACAGCAAACCCACACAACAAAAGCGTGGGGCTCAGCGAAACGTTAATTTCAGCTTGCGGGGCATATCATACGAGGTCTGTTAGGAAAGTATCCGACTTTATTTTTTTTGGGAACACCTGATGGATACGAAACAAGCGTGCTTGCATCAGCCGACCTTGAACCTTCGTGCGCATGCACGAATTTTTTCCCGCCTGCCGAGAGTGTCAGTCGCTGGGACGCAGGGTTTGAGTGAAGCAGTGCACAGTGGCCTCGTCTGTTTTTTATTGCAAGTAAAATGGCAGAGCGACAGGAGCAGCCCTACTGCATCAAAGTTTGCCAGAAACTGGGCGACAGCCAAGTGGAAACTATTTGGAATATTCGGACGGCTTTCGGTGACGATGCTATCAGCAGCACACAGATTAAGCATTGGTACAATTGGTTTAAAGACGGCCGCACATCGGTGGAGAGAGAGCCACGCTCCGGTCGGCCATCAACATGCCAAAATGACCAGGTCACTGCCGAAGTGAACGCTGTGGTGATGCGGGACCGTCGTGTGGCTATCCGAGAAATTGCGGAAGAGGCGGACATAAGCAATTTTCCTGCACATTCCTTTATCACCGAATATTTGGCCATGTAGAGAGTTGCGGTGAAATTCGTGCTGAAGCTGCTCACGGTGGAGCAAAAGGAGTTTCGTGTTGAAGTCTCACAGGATATGCTGGATTCCTAAAACAGTGACCCCGACTTCATCAACACCATAATCACTGGTTACGAGTCTTGGGTTACGGGTACGACCCGGAAACCAAACCCCAGTCGTCACAGTGGAAGCATTCCACGTCACCAAGACCAAAGAAGGCCCGCCAAGTGCGCAGCACTGTCAAAGTGATGCTGACTGCTTTCTTTGACTCCCTCTTTGTGGCACACCACGAGTACGCACCCCACAGGGTCAAACAATGACCAAAGAGTACTACAGGGATGTCCTCCGTCGCCTACGTGGTGCTGTGCGGCGCAGGAGACCGGAGTTGAGGTCAACATTAAATTGGCGCATCCATCACGGCAATGCTCTTGCACATTCCTCGCACTTAATTCAGACTTTTTTGGCGAAGAACCAGACTCCTGTAGTTCAACAGACTCCTTACTCTCCTGATATAGCCCACTGCGACTTCTGGCTGTTTCCCAAAATCAGGAGGCCATTGAAAGGAGCGTGATTTTAGACAAGAGAGGACATTATGGCTGCAACGACAGCTGACCTAAGCTCTATTCCGAAAGGGGCCTTTTCGGAATACTTCCAACAATGGCAGGACCGCTAAAAGAAGTGTGTGGAGTCCCAAGGAGACTACTTTGAAGGTGATTAGGTTTTCAACGCTCCAGTTACACCAGTTTTTTTTCTTCGGCTAAAGGTCGGATACTTTTCTAACAGACCTCGTATACCAGAAACGAGAGGGAAAAGTGCGCACTAATACTAAGGGGTGAAATCCCATCGCCAGGCTAAGTCGCGAGGCGATAAACCAATAGTTGCGCGACTACTACCACCGTCACAACAGCAGGCGAATGGAAGATATTGTTTAGGACCCCATAATAGCCATAATGACCAGCAGTAGATATCCGAGCACGCCATCTGGAGGAGAAAGGCGTCTTCCATTAGCCTCCAAGTAAACCGATCAAGTGCGCGCTGCGGATTCTTTATCACCGTAAACTTCGTATTCTCATATGCCCACTAAACTGCCTTCTGCCTTAATTTCAGCACGGTTTCTATTATGTAGCGTTCGTTCCTAAACCCGTTCTACCTTCTTTGTGTCTCTTAATATTAAATACCTAATTTTGATTTCCATCGCAGGCTGCACTGCCCTAAATTTAATTTCACACTTTTTCTTAACCTCAAATTTTGTGCCGCAGTTACAAATACTATTAACTTCCCTCATGAAAAACTCTGATAAGCTGAGAGAAACTGCTAAGTGAGAGTTATCACACACTTATTCTTGTACATCTGCCTCTCATGGTCCGGATTAGTGTTCATCAATTTCCCCAAATAAACTTGTTCTATGAGCACTTTTAGTGCCTCTCTTTGTATTAAAAACTACATGTGCCTTCAGAGAATATTCCAAATGTGTTTCTTTGACCTAAATTTATATCTCCAGAAACATGTTTCAGTGTTTGGTCGCTATTTCATGCGTTGCAGTTAGTCCTTTGTATTACTTAGTAAGCAAATGACACTCGCAAATGCAGGATGTGGAATTGTTGCCGATTAATTTCTATACGCAGCTTATTATAGTCCAACTAACAGAATACCTCTTGAAAACACGCAGCAAACAGCATCAAAAACACTGTTTCACTTTATCTTAAAGTATTCGTGGTTGGAATTCTATCAACACTTCTGCTGTAGAGAACTAATGTAGCCATGCAGTCTCTGTGTATATTTTTAAGACTAAACGGAAAGGATGCACGACTAGTTACCTAGTACTGGCTAACTCCAACCGCATTTAGTTATCTATGAAGGTTATATCCACGGCACAGGTATATTCTGCCGATTTCGCTTTAACCTGTTGGATGGCATGAATATTACCCATGTTTGTTTAGGCATTCCAGAATTGAAGCAGATACCTTGGGCGACTTAAAAAGAAACCTTGCTCTACTTTTATTAACGATTACACTAGGAACAGCCTTCGCTTGAATGGACACTGTATAAATCCTAGTCTGATTTCTGAAATCTGTTATGTACCAATTTATTATAGATCAGTACTACAGCCAAATTCTTGGCCGCCTCAGGTACACGTGACGACATGAGGCAAGGTAAATACAGAGCGCTAAGTTTTTCTTCACCAATGTATCCTTCAGGCTCCAAAACATCTGAAGTTTGTTGGTTGCCTCCTGCCACTTTTTTCTCTTTATTGCTGCTTAAGCTTTCCGAAGTTCCGGTTTTGTTAACCTCCGGGTTTGCGCTTCTTCGGCCCCATTGCTTATCGCACTACAAGTGAGCCAAGAATACTTCGGGTGCTATAGGAATTCGCGAACAACTTCTAGATTACACGGACGATTTTATCCGTATTGCTAATGACACTGCCGTCTTTGTTATTTGTACGTATGTATACAAACAATGTATTGTTAGTCTGTGGTAGAGGGCATTCTTTTGTTTAAACATAGTGCACACATTATCATGCACTCCAAAAGGGAACACATTATGTGCAGTATGTGAATACTGCGGAAAAGTGAATAATGTGGAAATCACTTCCGCGCCATTCTCTGCGGAAGTGTGATTTATCTTGTTAGCGTGCTTGTGCATTCGCTTCAGAAGTGAACGACCGTGTACGTCCGCTTTCTGCCTATTCATTGTGTCTGGTTGCCACCTTTTGGCCTCCTTAGTCTGTAGAGCTTGCTAAATTATATTCTACATATTCATGCCGCTTACCTGACGTTCGTTGAATGTTACACACTTTAATCAGTTCCTTGCTCTCCTGGAAGAGCTTGCTAGTACCCTGCCTAGCTAGCCTACCGCTTTTTCCCCTCTTATTGCTCACATATTTATATCAGCCTGCCTCGCTGGCTTGCTCTGTTCCCCTGAAAATCTATCAAGAAAGCTAAGAAAACTTACATACACTCTTGTGCTCTCTCTCTTGGACGAAGTGCAGTGGTTGAAGTGGCCCAGGTGTACGCAACCTAGCGTAGATCTGGGCGATGCGGCATGCGACGTTGTGTCGCAGAATCATTGCGGCGATGCCACACTTGACACCTGCATCGATGCCATTATTTGATCCACTAGCAAATTATTCATACTACATTCATGCTTAGTATTTCACTTTGCGAAATTTTGTTGGCATGTATTACCTGATCGCATACTTAACACATTCAAGTGTTATTATTCTTTTCCATTCAAATAACGCTTTTGCATCCAAGTAGATAATCCAGGCGTCAAGAAAACCAATTCTTCAGTTCAGCAACGGAAAACACACGCAGTTGTAAAGTGGCCTGCAAACTGCGAAAATAATAAGGGAGTAATTACGCATTGCCATCCACCCAAGCGCAGCCGTACGGCTACAAAAGAAAGCTATACAGCATTCTAATAAGCTTTGCAGTTAAAGGAACATTCATCCTGGTTTGGGGTTCGAACCCGGGACCACCGCTTCACAGGAGCAGGCGCTCTACCAACTGAGCTGTCCGGCACGGCAAGCTTTTGGCAGGGCGAGAGCGAATTGATCAATAACTCGAAGTGGTAAGAATGTTGGCGAAATGTTTAGGGGAATCTTCCAAGGTGAAGTAGATTTGTAATAAGGGAGTAATTACTCATTGACATTATCCAAGCGCAGCCATACGGTTACAAAGGAAAGCTGTAAAGTATTCTGAGAAGCTTAGCAGTTACAGAAAAATTCAGGGGGCACTTTGACTGTCTAAAGTGGGTAGAGGCGGAAGCGTTTTCCGCACCACCTTCGCTGTTTCTGTGGCACTGGTGGCGTCACATATAATTGAGTACTAATTACTAAGTGATGACAAATCACTAATTAATGGTTAATTACTGATTGATGCCTGAATACTAATTAACTGCTAATTAATGACGCTTAAGCTTCGCCTTTAGGAGTGGAACGCGACAGCGCGTTGTAGCGCTGCCAGGAAGTCCACGGAATACCACCCGTTCAGCGCGATGCCTTGCGCTTTGAACGCAGCGCTTTTTGAGGAAAGGAAATGGCGCAGTAATTCTCTGTGATCTCGGTGGACACGAGAACCGCACCGTACAGGAAGGGAGGAAGTGGGAGTGAAAGAAGATCGATAGAGAGAAGCCGTAATGAAGAAAATGAAAATTGTATTTGAGGAAAGGAAATTACGCAGTAACTGTCTCACAAAATTCAGGGGGGCACTTTTTTTACCTAAAGTGTGGTCACTGATGCCCCTAAGAGTGGAACGCGACAGCGTCTTGCAACGCTGCCAAGGAGTCCATAGAACGCCATCGCCCATTCGGTTCTACGCCTCGCTCGTCAGTAAATTGGTTTTTGAGGAAAGGAAATGTATCTGTCTCTCATTTGTCGGTGGACACCTAAACCTCGCAGGAAGGGAATGGAGGAGGATGAGAGTGAGTGAAGACACCGTATTCACTAGACGCGCCTTTGTTCATTCCAAACCATCGACCTGGCATGGCGGAGTGGATAACATGCTCGTCTCTCACGCCGAAGACCGGGGTTTGATTCCTGGGCTCGACCAATTTCTTAATAGGTTTTATTTATTTATATGGCCTGACTAGTAAGGCTAATTGGGTAATTAAGCAATTAACTAAGCTCAGTCCCACTTAATTGGAGCATCACTATACGATCCCTTCAATGGTTGCATGGTTACTAGCCAAAGTACAATTGGCCCCGTTTGAAATTCGCGCACTGTGACGTCACGACCGTTTCCACCAATTGAAAAGCGTGACATTTTCTGTCGACAACTGCTGCTTACAACGATGAGACATTAAAGGCTTCCGCCTTAAAAATTCGTCCTGGTCGGGGTTTGAACCCGAGACCGCCGCTTCACAGGAGCAGGCGCTCTACCAACTGAGCTATCCGGCACGTACAGAAAGTTGGGCTAGTTGGTGTGGATTCATACTTAGCAGCGCAAAAAAAAAAACGAGGACCAAAGCGAACGAGGAGACACAACACAAGCGCAGAATGTGTGTGTTGTGTGTGTCTCCTCGTTCGCTTTGGTCCTCATTTTTTGCGCTGCTAAGTATGTATCCGGCACAGCAGGCTTTTGGTAGGGCGACAGCGAATTGATCAATTACTCGAAGTGGGAACAATGTTGGTCAAATGTTCAGGGGAATACCCCAAGGTGGAGTAGAGTTGTAATAACGGAGTAATTACTCATTGACATCGATCCAAGCGCAGCGTACCTCCCAGTATAGGTTTCCTTTTTCTTTAACGGCGAAGCTTCTGAGAATGCTGTTTAGATTTCGTTTCTAGCCGTATGGCTGCGCTTTGGTGGCTGCCAATTAGTACTTATCAACACTGTTCCCGCTTCGAGTTACTCATCAATTTGCTCTTGCCCTACCTAAAGCTTGCCGTCACGGTTAGCTCAGTTGGTAGAGCGACTGCTCCGTTGAAGCGGTGGTCCCGGGTTCGAACCCTGGACAAGGACGAATTTTTCTTTAACTGCGAAGCTTCTCAGAATGCTGTATAGCTTTCCTTTGTAGCCGTATGGCTGCTCTTGGGTGGATGTCAGAGTAATTACTCCCTTATTACAAATCTACTCCACCTTGGTGGATTCCCCTAAACATTTGAATAACACTGTTCCCACTTCGAGTTATTGATCATTTTGCTCTCGCCCTACCAAAAGCTTGCCGTGCCGGATAGCTCAGTTGGTAGAGTGACTGCTCCGGTGAAGCGGTGGTTCCGGGTTCGATCCCCGGACCAGGACGAATTTTTCTGTAACTGCGAAGCTTCTGATAATGCTGTATAGCTGTCGTTTGTAGCCTTATGGCTGCGCTTGGGTGGATGTCAGTGAGTAATTACTCCATTATTACAAATCTAGTCTACAACATTGGGGGATTTACCGAACTGGAAAAATGCGTCACATCTGTAATATGATGACAAAAGATGTATGCCACACCTACAATCATGGCATCAGCTTTATCTGCGAAGGTTGCGTCGGCGCCGATCACCTCACCCGTTGTGTGGAGATATCCGCGCTTCCTGCGGCAGCGGTCCGTGACATCACTCACTTTGACCTCCACCACTTGGTCCTTCGGCATGGGCTCTCCTCGGAAGCTCTTGAGTGGCAGAGGCCGCGTCTTTTTGTCCGAGGTAGTTCAAGAGCTCTCTTCGCCCGCACATCCGCTCATACAGCTTACTACCCGCTAACAAACGGCCTCACAGAGCGATTCAACCGCACTCTGGGTGACATGCTCGAAATGTACGTTACGTCCTACCATTGCAACTGGGATCAGGAGCTCTCATTTGTCACTTTTGCACACAATACTGTCCGTCAAGCGCCGACTGGTTACTCCTCTTTCGTCCTCTTACATGGCCGTGAACCATATTGAACCTTTGACACTATTTTACCCTACCGTCCAGATTCTTCTGTTTACGCAGCTATTTCAGACATTGCCTAAAGATAGAGAAGTGCCGGCAACTGGCCCGCGCCTTCATTTCTGACACTGAAGGCTACTGCAAAGACCTGCACAACAATGGTAAGCCTGCTCTGATGTTCTCTGCCGACTCCCTCGCTTGGCGTTGGGTTTTTGCCAACAGCAAGTTCTCCATGAAGTACGCTTGCCCTTACTGAGTTGTTGTACGTACGTAGCCCGTGAGCTACCTCAGTGAACCAGTAACACCTTTTTTGAGCCACCGCCACCGTGGTGGCAGTGTTGTGCACATTAGGCGCCTTAGGCCGTACTATAACTCTCTGGTCTTCTCCCGTGCGAATGACCAGGATGTCTACTTCTTAGAGCCGGGGCCAATGTGAGAAGACAATGAAGACGACTGAGCACTGCCGCGCTTCGTCGCCGTCGCTGGTGTATAGGGCGCGAATCTTGTACTGAAGCTGCTGCCTACGGCTGGTTGTTCTGTTCTGCTGCGTCGTCAATGCAGCATGCGTTGGCCACCGTAACCAATCAATAAATCCACTCTTCAAATGCCATAAAATACTTAAACTTGCAGAGCATAATTATGTCCCGACATGGTGAAGTAAAAAACAGATATACATGGAAAAACACTAAGAGATTGTTTGAGCGAAAGGGCGAAGAAATGCCGCCTGATCAAAGATAGGGCATTATGGAGTTACAACAGGTGTGAATTAGTGAGATACACTTGGAAATAATGGTGCGAGGGCTTACTTTTGCAACACGATTTTTTTCTTAAGAGCAGAAGTTTAGCAGTGTCACAAAGTGCGTGCATGCCTTTTCTTTCTTTTTTCTTTTGTGGGCGAGGTTTCCACGGCGCCGGTTGTTCGCAGGCATGTCGCGACGCGGTGGCGATGATTTTGCGCCCCTCGCGGGGGCAGTTGCCCGCTGGCGACACTGGAGGGTAAAGGCTACGCCGCCCCCTCCCCACGATTATCACCGGGAAGCGAGCGATTGCACGAGGTGAGGACGGGAACCGGCCGGTGAGTGCTCCAGCACCCCTTCCGACCTTGGCAAGTTAGTATCGCCCCTCGTGAGGACCGTGGCTTTCCCTCGCGTCCCCTTCAGTTTCTCCGCGTTTCTCTCCCCCCCCCCCCCCGTTCTCAACATCTGCAAATCGTTGGCGCACTGTGCCTGGAGGATTTGTTTGCTGGTTTTTGTTTGTTGGTTGGTTTGCCGCGGGAACGCGGTGGTGGGAAAACCGCGAGCGAGTTATTTGGCTTGGAGATTTCGGTGCGTGCGGACGTGTGTGAGGTCAGCCAGGGAAGTGGTCGGCAAGCGAGCTAAGGCGGGTGTCTGACGCGTAGAGCGCGGCGACGGCGGTCCCGAAGACGTGTGGCCCAAATTCGCCCGTATCCGCGACCCCCCATCAGCCCCGCGCGCCACCGCAGCCCGACGCTCCCTGCGACCGGACGTTGCCACTACGCAGCTAAGCCACCGTTTCTCACCACTCGCTTTACTTTTTTCCTTTGTTCTGTCGCGCATCTCGTCCAATTCTTTGTACATTGCTTTAATCGTGTAGCGTTGCTGTATAGCTCCCACTCTGATGTTTTCCTCTACCTGTTAATAGCGGTTTGTGTTGATTTCTCATTCTCTGTTTGTACTCGCGCAATATTGCTTGGTTTGTTTTGTAGCCGTTTGTTCTTGTTCTTACCCAAGTAAAGGGGTTTCTAAAGAAATTTGCCTGTACGCCTCATGCCTCCGGTCAACGGCTAATCAGGCGTGGCCCCTATCGCCGGTCAGCAGTCGATCCTCATCTTTTGCACGCGGGGTGGAGAAGCTTGTCGTTCCTCCCCCTCCAAATTTACGGAGAGGGCAGTAGTGGGCAGGTTGGCCCGAATAATTATAATTTCGGCGCCAACCAACCATCGAGCCGCCCACAATATGGTGACAAACTAGAAGATTGCAGGTTCGAGTCTTGTCGTGGACGCCAGTTTGTCACGCTAATGTGGGCGGCTCACAAGTAGATGATTAAAGCTTACAAGTAGATGATTACAGATTGCATTTAAAAGAAATGGCGAATTTATAGACTGATCTAGTGCACTAATCACATCTTGAAAGAAGTATAAAAAAAAAAGCCGAGCATGATGGAAAACGACACTATACTGGTACAAAGGGGAAGCTCCTACCTTATATCCATCCACCTCACCCGGAAAGGGTTTACTGCAAATGTTCACTTTTTGAGGCGTTGTTTCGGGTCTCGCCCACGGAGCTCGCTAAAACCTTTATTGAGCAGCAGAAGTTTTTATTTTTTTTTTGCAGCTGCTATGAGCTATCAATTCTAGTGATAATTGTGCCGATCAAGCATTTAAAATGTGCTCACATTGTCATACGAGCAACAAAGCGAACTGTGCCGCCCATCTCACGAAAAGCACGACAGTAACGCTGTCAAGCTCGTGTTTAGAATAACAACAAGCCGTTTAGGACAAACTTTTCAATCCGACCAGCATGAATTGGGTGCCTTGTTGCACTAAATTCTTTCACGCCATGCTCCATGAAAATATAAGTTTTATTTTTACGTTTCAGTGCTCAGCCTCGAAGTGCGGGTTACGGAATATATGGTGAACACAGTTACATCTCCACCTTTTGAGAACTTCACCTTTCTCAAGTTTAAAAATGATACTCCAATTGCCAAATACCTGTCGCCATACTTCCAAGCTTATCGGAAGGAGATAACGATCGCTGAATACGTATGGTACAACTTCAGTGAGCGTATTTACAGGACCGTAAAGCAGAACATGACGAAGGTCATGGAGTCGGAATATTTTAAGAGGATTATGAACAGATCAACTTTATTGAACAAGTAATATGAAAGTGAACACCTGAACGGGTGCACGGAAAACAAACTGGCAAAACTATTAAACTCTCGCACCTTACCCAGTTGTGTTGCTGTCTCTTTATTTTCTACTTGTATATATAAAAACCGACTTAATGTAAGCGCTGTGTCTCCTCTGTGTCGTTTTTTGTTAGCGCCTGGATTTTTCACAATTAATGTGGCATTTATTTTTTGCACTCTCCCTCACACTGAGGAAGTCAGGAACTAGAGGTTGACAGTACCTCCACATAAGTCCCTCTGTTCAATATAACATCGATTCAGATAAGTGAAAATTAGTTTCAAGAACTCCTAGTCACAAAGCCAAGTAAATGTTAAGAGCAACGTATGTAAGGCTGGCTGTCGTGTGCGACACGTCCACTTTTGTCACACAAAAAGTAAGGAAATAAAAACGCTCGGTTAAGCTACGAAATTTATTAACGTACAGTCTATCAAAAGCTTGTAGCCTATCGATCGCGACCATGGTCGGTTAAGATCTTACCTTTGCCGAAACTAGTTAATGGCAACAAAGCGAGGGGGAGGGGCACATGGCTCCTTGCATTCCGCAACCTCGATATCGGCGTGCATTCTATAGGTAGCAGCACCACAGTGGGCAGCCCCGCTACTTCGTCTACGGCTGTGATGGGCCATAAATGTTTGACTACTGTACATTTCCATTCCTAAAAACAAATGTCACTGGGACAGGCTTTTTCTTGGCTGGGTTCGTTGATATTGGATATACATACTGCTCTTGTAATGCGATGGCTTTGTATTTAGGTTAGCGTCCTGAAAAACAATGCATGGTTTCTCTATGACGAAATTTCCTGATTTCTCGGGAAGGTTGTGATGTCACCTGCACTGCCAAATCTGAAATCTGTAGACAAAAACAATCGAGTACTTTCTATTGGATTATCATATGAGATTACACCAACCTGACCCGCTCTTCCAAATAAGTCCACTCCCCAAATCCTCACTAATGTACCTTAGCCACTCACTAATCAATATTATTCGGGCAACTAGTTCACAGAAGTTCACTCTAATTCTCCAACCAATCCCCACCCTTTCACTTTTATTTTTTTTCTGGGGTGGGCCTACTGCTACTTTGGGTGGTTCTTTGGAATATTTGGGGGTAGGCCAACTTCCAAATACCATCGCATTTTCTTTCTGAGAATGTCGTTAGGACTGCACCAAGTTTTTTTAGCCTCATTTTTTGTTTCGCAAAAATTTTGTTTTGCTTTTTCATTTTTTTTTGTTTTTTGACTAGTTTAAGCACATGGCGTCGCAGGCGGTTGGGGCAGGGCGATATTGTAATTCTAATACAGCCTCGTAACGAACGTACAATTTCATGCCGCGAAATAAATATGTGTTATACACTTTTATGCTATCAAATAATAAAAGTAGATTGTTAGAGGCACATGTCCAAAGAAGAGATTCATGTCATTACGGTGATGACACTAATAATTTGGTCATAGTTTGTAGGAATGCTTCAAGTAGGCAGACTTAATATATGCAAATATTGATGTGATCGGCAGTTACAAGGTGTTCATTGTCTTTGTATTTGTCGTTTGCAAAAGCTAGTGTTGTCTGAACGAAATTGCGCTCGGTTGCCGCACTTTATGGAGTTCTTGCTGCGTGTCGGCGGTGTGATGTAATAAGACAAAAATTTCCATATCATCATCCTTACTGCTGAATGCATTTACCAAACACCTGGAATTCATGCATGGAATAAAGGTGCGCTCGTTGAGACGCGCATAGCTGCGTAGCTAACTCTATGCACTCAGGTAGTATGCAAAGAGAAATCTATGATGACGTATGACGACGATTTTAGTTATTTCACCAGAGGTGGTCATAAGAACGGTTAAATGAAAGAAGTTGGGACGAACGGGTGAACAGTGTGATGGAACGTGCTTACATAAAATTGGTTTGGTTTGGTTTGTGGGGTTTAACGTCCCAAAGCGACTGAGGCTATGAGAGACGCCGTAGTGAAGGGCTCCGGAAATTTCCACCACCTGGGGTTCTTTAACGTGCACTGACATCGCACAGCACACGGACCTCAAGAATTTCTCCTCAAAAGAAATTGTTCGCGGCTCATCTAAGTATGACGAACTCTCAAAATCATCCACTGCCAAAATTCAGCTACTAATTACAACACCTTTAAATTTCATTTTCAGTCTAGTTGTATAGTTCAATCATACAAGTATCTAGGCATAACTATTTCTAGCGATCTTTCTTGGAGCCTGCATGTTACTAATATAATATCGTCAGCAAACAAGACATTAGGTTTCCTAAAGCGCCATCTTCATCATGCTCCCCATCATGTCAAGTTATTAGCTTACAAGTCATTAATCTGGTCCAAACTAGAATTTGCGTCGCCCATCTGGAATCATCATCAAGCATGTTTTATTTATTTATTTATTTATAAATACTGCGGTCTTGAACGACAAGACCATCGCAGGTGGGTACATGATTTGTGTAACACCAAAGGACAAAGAAAAGGAAATACAGCAGACAAGGCGTCACAGCAACGAAATTAGTACATAACACTGTACTGTATCAATTCACAACCTCAGAATATATATACTACAGTCATAGAGCCAAGCATATAATTATGTAAATCTAAACAAATTACTCATCAACCGAACATTCAAAATTTCTTCACTTGTTGCAGCAGCTCCTCAAATTGGGACAAATTATTCTCTTCGACTATATGACCAGCAAGGTTGTTCCATTCGGTAATGGTTCTCGGAAAATAGGAATATTTGTAGCAGTTCGTTCTTGTGGATAAAGGTTTTACGGAAAGAGAATGTCTCAGGCGTGTTGCATAACCGCTAGAGTAACTAACAATTTTCGAGATGTCAATGTTGTATTGCCCATGAATTAACTGGAAAAAGAATTTCAGACGACAGATACGGTTTCTATCAGCAACGGATGGTAAGCCACTCTTTTTAAAAAGATTAGTGATAGAGGTGCAGCCATAGGAATTATAAATAAATCTTACTGCCTTCTTTTGAATCCTTTCTAATTTGTTAATGTTAATCTTGGTATATGGGCCCCAGATCATTACGGCATATTCTAAGATTGGCCGCACAATAGTGTTGTACGCAAGGAAACGTGTTTCAGGAGTAGCGAACCGTAGTGCATGCCTCAAGAAGAATATTTTGCGCAGAGCATTTGCCGAGATGGTATCAATATGTTTGTTCCAGGAAAGATTATTGGAAATCCATAGGCCGAGATATTTGTAGCATGTTACCTCTGAGAGTGCACTATCGGAAGTACCATACTGGTAGAGAAGAGGATTCCTTTTAAGGGTTATTCTCATATATACTGTTTTATCAAAATTTATCACCATTTGCCACCTATCACACCAGCGCATTATTTTCCGAAAGTCATTATTTAGCCTGATTTGATCTTCACTTGAGTTAATTCGTTCATAGAGGACACAATCATCAGCATATAACTTAACATTAACAGAGAGATCTTGGACGATATCGTTAATATAAATAATAAACAAAAGCGGTCCAAGCACAGATCCTTGGGGAACTCCCGATTCAACTGGAATGCAATGTGAGAGGGCACCATTTAGTGTAACAAACTGGCGCCTGTTTGTCAGGTAAGCCTTAATCCAGGTTATTAGTTTATCGTTTTTTATTACAGAACTCAATTTATATTTTAGCTTGTTATTAGAAACCGTATCAAAGGCCTTGCGGAAATCTAAAAATATTACGTCAGTTTGTTTTCCTTCGTTTATGGCTTCTGCAAAATCATGAATTGTTTGTATTAGCTGTGTACATGTCGAATATCCTTTCCTGAAACCATGTTGAGCTTTCGATATTACGTTATGTTCTTCAAGAAAGGTAGATAAATGTTTATGAATAATGTGCTCAAGTATCTTACACGCTGTGGAAGTAAGTGAAATAGGGCGATAGTTTTGCGCCTGTGTTTTGTCACCAGTTTTATGTAAAGGTTTAACTCTGGCAACTCGCCAGTCATCGGGTAGGGCGCCTTCCTCTATAGATCTTCTAAAAATGACACATAAATACTTGGAGCACCATTGCGCATACTGCTTCAGAAATGCATTTGGGATGTCGTCTGGGCCAAACGATTTCTTAACATCTAGATTTAGAAGTAAATTGAACACTCCATTTTCAGATATGTGAACATCAGGTATAGGGGGTAAAGACAGACTGAAAGATGGGAGATGACCATTGTCTGCAGTAAAAACAGTTTTAAAGTGGTTATTAAAGGCTGCACAGGCTGCATTATCATCGCGAATACAATTTTCATCTATTACAAACATGTCGGCACTGCGGGAACTCGGGGTAATCGTCCTCCAGAATTTTTCAGGAGATTTTTTAATAAATGATGGGAGTTGGACACCAAAATATCTTTCTTTGTCAAGTAAAGTCTGATCTTTTAATTGTTGTGACACCTCCTCAATAACACGGGCTATGGAAGGGGTGGCTGATCTCGCTCGCTTTTTAAGACGTTTTAGTCGCCGCTGCAAGTGCAGCGTCTCTCTGCTGATCCAAGGGTTGCGGCTACAAGACTGCTTAGATATCTTCGGCACAAAACACCGGATACATTCATGAACCATGTTCTTGAAGATGAGCCACAAGTCATTAATACTGCAAGGATTCGTTTGGAAATCGTCATAACGAAGGTCAAGAATGTCAATGATGGACTCATTATCTGCTCGTGAAAAAATTTGGAAAGGAATGAAGAGCATCTTCATGCTTTAAAGAAACATCATTTAGTGACAATAAAACTGCCTTATGATCTGATATACCAGTAGCAACATCCCAAGAGATGTTTTTCGTAATGGTACCACTTAGAAAAAAGATCTAGGATGGACATCGAACCATGCTGCATTCTTGTAGGCTCATTTACAACTTGCAGCAGATCAAAGTTTAAGGCAAGGTCCAGCATTTCGTTTTCCATCAAATTACAGGACTGTGAAGAAAAAGTGCACCAATCAATATTCGGGAAATTGAAATCACCGGTCATAATTATTCTGTCTCCCGGTTTTCCATGACACTGGTTATACTCTTTTAAATGGTGCAAGACAGTGACAGGAGAGTTAGGGGGCCTGTAAATGGCGCCTAGTAAATACTTGATGTTATCAGCATAAACTTTGCAGAATATGCCCTCGACTCCGGTGACATCAGGTAATCTTATAAGTTGTAGAGATGCTTTGTATAGTATCGCAACTCCCCCACCTCTTCTGTCACGATCTTTTCTAAAGACCTGGTAGTTATTTGGAACAAATTCACTGTCATATATATCTTCACTTAACCACGTCTCAGTCAGCACTACTACATGAGGGTCATGCGTAAGTAAAAGACCTTCCAACTCAACGACTTTATTAACAACACTGCGACAGTTAGTATTTAAAACCCGAAAACAACCTTTTTTAGTTTTGTTCTCATCAATGCCCTCATCAATGCCCTCGAATCCGTTCAGAATCGCGCTGCTCATTTCATTCATTCATCCTACTCTTATGACATCAGTGTTTCGTCCTTAAAAACAGCATCCGGATTATCACCCTTATCTCTCCGCCGTCGCATTGCCAGCATGTCTTTATTTCACAAATTCTTCCACAGCCCTATGCACATCGCACCTTATATTCTTCTACCCGCACGCATATCTCACCGCACCAGCCATCACCTACAAGTTTCCCGTCCACGATCACGCACCGTCACTTTTTCTAATTCCTTCTTTCCTCGTGCAGCCGCAGACTGGAACGGCCTTCCGAACAACGTTGCCATCATCACCTGCCCACGTCTTTTCACTGATAATGTAGAAACTTTCCTGTCATTGTGAATTTGTGCTTTTATTCTTGCCACCCGTTCTGTAACACCCGTTTTAAGGGGCCTTTAAGGTAATAAAATGAAATGAAATTTATTTATTTTATTTATTTATTTACACATACTGCAGTCATAGAGACCAAGCAGGGGGGCAACATTCAAAAAGCAAAAATAATATCAAACACTACGCAAATCCAGCGTTCCGGCAACAATAAAAGAAGAAAACCAAACAGAGGGCAATGATATTGTTAAGTTTACACATACAATAAGACACTCTTTTCAAAAGCAGCGGCATCCTGAGCCGAAAAGACATTTGCTGGCAGTGAGTTCCATGTTGTGATTGTTCGGGGAAAAAATGAGTTTTTGAACGTATTTGTGCGTGCAAAGTACGGGGTAAGGTTATGGTTGTGGCTATTGCGTGTCTGCCGTGTAGAACGGGGGGATATATAGGGAGCAGGATTAATATTAAATTGACTAGAGTAAAATGAGTACAGAAATTTAAGCCTTGCGAGTGCTCTCCTTCTATATATGATGAAATATATGATGTTTATTCGACCAAAATTTACAAACCGAGCGCACCGACCACCTGGCCGACCAGTCGACACTTCTTTTCCCCTTCAATGCCAAGCCAGTTGATGCAGGTAGCGATGGAAACGAAGTATATAGAGTTTACAAGGCTGCAGAAACAGCTTTTCCTATTTTGTTTATGCGAATTCAACTATGTCCGCTGGTTATCTGAAGACCAATGCAGTCTCGGAAGCCATATTTTTGTATATGTTATCATACTTATCACACTTATCACTCTTATCATTCACTTATCACTTGTCGCACTTATCAGACCTACCTTAGAATATGCAAATATTATATGGTTCCCACACACAAAAGACAATAGCTACTCACTGGAAATGGTCCAAAGAAAAGCTGCACGTTTTTTATTTAACCACTACGGTCGTTTAGATTCAGCCACAGAGCTTTTACAGCGCGCTGGTCTTCATACTCTGGCAAGTAGAGCAAAACTGCAGCGTTTGAAATTTCTCTATCTTCTTCTTCACAACTCATTCCAACTAAATTTTTCAGACTTTCTAGATCTAAGACATACGCGCCAAACGAGACACATACACTCAAATATGATACAGGAATTTTTTTGCAATAACAACTCGTTCTGGTATTCTTATTTTCCGACGTCCGTACGCGAATGGAACGCTTTGCAACCATGTATTACCGCGCAGCCAACATTGAAAAAATTTATTGCGCTCGCTGAAAAGGCAGTTCTTTCTTATACGCATTGTTGACCCTGTTTCATCATGTATATTTGTATTCTATTTTTTTTCTCCTTTTTCTTTCTCTTTTTTTCATCCCACTCCTGTAATGACCCATCTGGGGTTGGCAGTATTCCAAATAAAATAAATAAATAAATATGTGTGGGCATAAAGAAAGAAGAAAAAAATAGGTCGGCATGCACCCGATTATCACTTTGCTTTGTTTAGTGGGCCAGCCCTAAATTCCTCAACGCCAGACTTCGCCGATATTTGTCCGCAGCCTTAGGCAGGGGTGGCCACTGCCTAACATCGACATGACGACTTCGTCAACTTCCACCCGTGCGCAATGAATCCTGAACGCACCGCTATCGCCATACCCTTTTAAACCGAGCCTTGAACCAAATCCGGAACGAATCAAAACCAAAGTGCGAGCGCGCCTTACTTGCATTTGGCCTAACCACGCTAACTGGTCCGCCACTTTTTTGCATGGCTGCCGGCCCAAGAAAAATGGAAACCCAAACTAGAAACTGCATCGTCACGCCAGAACCACAGGGACACTACCAAAATACCAATATGTGGTGTGAATTTTCCACAATGAACAGGCACCACAGGACGGTGGGCTGATTGTGGGCGTCGAAAGGCTGATTGCAAAGAGCTTCTTCAAAACCATATTGTTCCCTTTCATATTACAATCACCTAAAGATTCCATCCACACATGAACGGATCGCTTCACGATAGAGGAAAGGTAACTTTCGCTGTATCCAGTTCACTGGAGAGCGGTCAAATCGGTGCTCAATTTGTAGCATTTAATTAGAGCCCGTGACTAGCTACTGGTCATCAAGCACCCGCGTAGCCCTTTTGTAGATTCTTAAGTTTCCAATGGTTACCACGCCGTGCAACGAACATTTAGTGGGTTCATGGGGCTGGCGGCAGAATAGACGGCAGAAATTGACGTGATTTGATGTGCTGGCTTTGCGATGTATGGCACATATCCTCGATAGATCATTGCTTGCTTCATTGTTTGTGTGTCATATAATATGAGTCTGAAAGCAGTGAGGGATATTGAAGATTAGCTGCATGCCACTGCGCCACGTCGTGAGTAGAGCAACGGACGAAACTGCGTCCTGCGCTTTCACAAGCTATTTATAAATATAACTGCTGATATACGACTGCACCGCGATAGGAAGCGGAGATTTGTCTCTCGACTGCACGAAGTTTTGCGTATGAAAAATTATTTTCGAGGAACAGACATCATCCGAGTCGTCCAAGTGGACACCATGCCGCAGCGAGAGAGCAGACGAAGGTCACTGCCCAGTTTTTTTTTGTTTGTTTATTTCTCCTTCGGGCAACATACAGGTATTGCCCACGAGGCAAGACAAAAAGAGGTGCTTAACCTCCTGACTGGGTCTTGTCCTCGCCTGGGTACAGCAGCAGGAGCGGTATTGCATTATACAACAACAAAAGGCTGTCTTTGCCATCGCTTACAAAACAGACGCATCATAAACAGTTCTTGTAAATATATACAGATAATAAAATAATAATACACACTAAATCATATACAAAAATGGTACAGTAATGCAATACATTAGGGTTGTTCGAACCGATACAGCATTCCCTGCTGAAAAAAAAAAGCTCTACGACGCAACAACCCCACAGACCACCCACCACAGAACACTACACAATCTGCACGACACACCACTCCATTCGCACGACACATCATACGAATTGTATGATATATCATACAGACCGCACGATATGCCACACAGACCGCACGACATCCTACGACGAACAATCCATGAGGCCACCGCACCATAGAACTCCCCCCCAGCAGGGTTACATCAAACGGAACCAGAATCAAGCATTTTGTTAGGACACAACGTTAGACAAAAAGAAAGACGAACAGATGCGTTTAAAACCCCTGTGCGTGGAACTATTTTTAGCTGCATCTATTACAAATGGATGAGAATTACACATCAACATGATCTGATGCTCAATTGATTGTGTTCCGTAGTTAGTACGAGGCCTATTTACCACAACAGAAGTCTGACGCAAGCTGTAACCAGTAGATCTGTTTAGGTACGTGTTAAAAAAATTAATGTAATTTGTTTTTATTTCGTTATAAATAAACACACATATTTTGAGTTCATACATGATTTTCACAGGGATCATTCGAGACTGTGTCTCGTCTCTTGTACTTTGTGGTTGTGTGTGTTTGCGCCTTTTTAAAGTTTTCAAATATGAACCAACTTGCCCAAAAAGAAGTGTTAATGAAGTATTTGCCGAGCAACTATTTGTGTTGTTTCCTGCAGGTAAAAGTAACCGAGCTGCACGCGACTGCAGGGCTGATATTTTTTCTAAGTCAGTTTTGTTACAAGTACCCCAGATAAGAAGACAATAACTGATGCGAGAATGGATAAGAGAGAAATACAACTGTCTTTTCAGCGAGCAAGGTATAAGATCTCGAAGCCGGGAAAGCATACCAATAGCTCTCGCTATCTTGACACGGGTGTGGTCTATGTGGTCGCTCCAGCCTACGTTGTGATGGAATTTAACTCCTAGAAAGGAATGGGAGCTGACACGTTCAAGGTAGCAAGAGCCGTAGCGAAGCTTAAAATCGTAATCTATTGGTTTGTTTTTTGCACAAAAAAGCATAAATTTAGTTTTTTTCTCGTTGAGTTCAAGACTATTTGAGTTTAGCCATACACTAAGATTTAATAGCCACGTGTTAGCAGTGTTTTCAAGTTCATTAAGATTTGTTCCAGAGAAGAATACATTCGTATCGTCTGCATATAATACTATGTCATCAGTTTGAGGAATGTTAACTATATCGTTTATATAGATCAAGAAGAGCAAATTGCCTAATATAGATCCTTGCGGTACACCATATTTTACAGTCCTTGGGTTTGATTTGTAGCCATGTAGGCATACGAACTGAAAACGCGACTCAAGGTAACTGCACATGAGTTGAAGTGCTATGCCCCTAATTCCACATATTTCCAGTTTTCTTAGCAAAATATGATGTTTGATGGAATCGAAGGCTTTGCGAAAATCTAGAAATATTCCAACGGTGCACAGCTTATCCTCAATATTTTTAATTATTTTATTTTTTATTTGTACGACGGCCATTTCAGTTGATCTTCCTTTCTGGAACCCGTACTGCTTTGTTGATATGATGTTTTTTGCAACAAAAAAGTTGTCGAGGCGTTTGTGTATGACACGTTCAATCACTTTCGAAAAAAGAGGCAAAACTGAAATCGGCCTATAGTTGTTCAGGTCACTGTATTTTCGTCCCTTGTGAATGACGACGACACGAGCTATCTTCATTTTCTCAGGAAAGATTCCCGAAGCGAGTATGCGGTTGCAGATGTAAGCGAGCGGTTTTGAGATTAAGTGGGCAATTTCTTTTATAGGTGCGGCTTTAATGTCGTCGTGGCCAGCTGCCGATCGGTTATCGAACGAGTTTATGATAAGGTTTATCTCATCCTCAGAAGTGGGCGTTAAAAATGCACTTTCAAGCAGCGTCTGCCCTATATATCTCTCCAGACTGCTGTGAGGCAATGAAAGAGATGAAAAGTTTCCAGCACCTGCGTTAGCTAGATGATCATTGATAAGGTTAACTAAGTTTTGCTCCGAATAAGTGGCTCCATTTATAACTAATTCAAATGGTATACCAGAAACGTGCGTGGCGTTTAGTTCATTGAATTGTTTCCATGTTTTTCGGGGGTTATCTGCGCACTTTTCGAACTTATGTTGATAGAATCTACACTTGGCTTTCTTTAAGTCAGAGCTAAGATTGTTTCTGAACTGCTTGAATTCTTGCAGCTTTGCAATATCACGCGTCCGCAGAAACTGTTCGAACAGCTTATCCTTGTGTTTTATGGGCTTAAAAAGGTCATTCGTAATCCATTCTTTTCTTGCTTTCTTGTGCCTAACAATTGTTGTGAGGGGGAATGCAGCATCGTAACAAATTTGCAATTCGGACATAAAAATATCGTAGGATACAGATGGATCGGGTTCCTTATATACGTTCGCCCAGTTCAAGTTTTCAACAAGTGAATGAAAGGTCTTTTTTCCGCCGTCATTGATGATACGGATAGTATTATTTGTGCATTGTGTCTGAATAACTCGCGGAGTTCATTAAACTACCTATAAATTAAGACCTCGTTCGTTAACTAGACAACCTGCAAAGAGCGGTCGATAGTAATCTCCAAAAGAATGACAGAAAATGTGCTGATCCGGTACTTGAGCTTCTGCAATACCGCTGATCATACAAATGGCGCCAGGTAGCAGTTGAATTCTTAGATGCGTTGACAAGCAGGTTTCATGGGCCAGAGTTTTAATTTTCAAAAAATGCATAGGTAAGCACGAGTACGCAGACACGCAATTTCCAGAGGAAATGCTTATGTTCTACTCCTCAGTACAGTGGAAAGTGAAACCACAGATTGCTTTTTAAAACACGGATTTAACGCTGACGAAAAAAGCTCTGAAGAACGTCAGTACAAAGAAACTAATGCAGAACAATGCGCTTGCACTCACAGAAGTGAAGGAGTTCCCATTATTTCTTTCGACAGAATAAAAGGTAATCTTACTTTGAACCGCTGCTTCCGTGCAGTTAGTACGGAATGAATCACTGGAGCATCCAGAGACTGCGAA
Source organism: Amblyomma mixtum (assembly GCF_055824585.1). Lineage (NCBI taxonomy): Eukaryota > Metazoa > Arthropoda > Arachnida > Ixodida > Ixodidae > Amblyomma > Amblyomma mixtum. The sequence goes on along the minus strand of NC_143021.1, from coordinate 23,446,797 downwards.
AGGAAGAGTACTGCAAGAGTACAGAGAATCGTATTGGGGAAGTTTCAGGTCGTTGAGTTGTGCTGTTCTTGGCTCTGTGATCCTCTTTCCGCTTTATTTCGAGTATTAAGCTTAGATAACTTACATTACCCGCGTAACTGAGGGGAAAAAGCAGTCGCAGTAGCACTGCGGGAGTGTTACCCGCCGACCCGTGGTGGCGCCTCTCGCGGTCGCGTGCTGAACCTAAGATCACAGGTTAGAACCCGGCCGCGGGTGCAGCATTTCTTTCGAGGCTAGATACAAACAACTCCTTCTGTTGCGCGATGGTAGCGCACGATATAGAGCTCCAGGTGGTCTGAATAAATCTAAAGCCGTTCGCAAGGGCGTACATATATGCTAAACGTGCAAAAAAGGGGCTTCTGCCATTCGAATCTTTGCATTCAAAACTAGTTAAAAGAGGAATTGCTTCACTTTGCCTTGAGTCTGCTCTAGGGAAGTCATGTGTTCACAAGATGCGACAGAGTTTTGATAATCAATTGGTTAGGCTAGCTTCAGCCGGGTTCCCTAGTTCAGTCGTGACACAGGTTGCCGAAAGCCTCCTACGGAAGTTGAAGAAGAAGGTAGTAGGAGTAGGGGAGGAGGTCCCTCGAGAAGAGGTGAGACCGGTGGCTGTGCCGTATGTGCACAAGTTGGCCCACAACCTGAAGAAGGTTGCGAGTAGGCATGGGGTGCCACTCGTTTTTACCGCCCCCCAAAAGCTCGGAAGCCTTTGCTCTCGAATAGCCAAAAGAAAAGAAAAAGTAAAAGAAAGTGGCTGCGGTACCAGGCATGGGCGACCGTTCACGAAATGTGCGGTAGGGGTTATGTACGAAGTTCCCCCCTCCTGCGGCAGTTCCTACATCGGACAAACCGGGCGATGTGTCAATGAGCGGATCAGAGAACACCAAAGAAATGTAGAACAAAATAAAGATGGCCCCCATTTACCCATGCACATCAGAACCTGCCCGTCGCACACTTGTGAACCATGCTTTTCTGATGCGCGGATTTTGGCAGAGTAGTGTGACAGAAGCCAGAGAACTGATAGAAGCATTCCATATCGAGAAGAGGGGCAACTTGTGCGTCAGCGAAACGTCGATAAACCTGTATAAGGCTGAAAAAGCGTTTTTTGATCGCTGCTTATCCTCACGAAGCTGAATGTCTTCCTTGCGCATGCGCCGACAGTGACATATATGTACGTGTATTTCTGCACATTAAATCAGTTGTGAGTGGCGCTCTGTCTCGTCTTTCTTTCTTCTCCTGTGTGTGTGTATGCGTATGGTTTGGCGCCTTTGAATTTAATTATGAATAACTGCCAACTAGCCCAACAACAAGTTCTTCTAAGGTAGTTCGGACGGGAGACGGTGCCACGAGAATGCTCAGGAATGGGGCATTGCTCATCCCTCTGGAAAGCGCTGCCCTCGGCGCGGTAGGTCGTGTGGACCGACAGCCGCTTCCCCGGGCGGGGGGATTTTGGGCACGAACACCTGCTGTTCATGTAGTGACCGTCCAGAGGCGCAGTAGTCATGACGCATATAGCAATTATCGGCGACGGGCGCGGAATCCACTATATGGGCCGTCTTGATCTCGTACTCGAGGAAAGAGAGGAACTGAAACACAATCATCGTATATGTGGATAGCTGAAGCATATGGGCGGTCAGGATGGAGAAAGCCATGACATTTGCGCTCTCAGTCGTCTGGACATTGGCTACTTCCAGTTCGAGTAGCACGCGGTTATTGAGCATTCTCGAAACCGAGGCGTGGGCACTCTGTCCGACGAAGTTTTCAAGCTGCAGCATGTTGTGGTTGGACACCACGGCGAGTGTGGGATGGACGTTGACGTTGCCGAATTCCATTTGGTGGTTCTGGCCGACCACCATCTCGACAGGTGCGCATATTGAAGGCCTTAGTCTTCGGCGCCCGAAGGTAGAGACGAGTGAGCTGCTAGCGGGTGTGGTAAGGTTTAATTCGTGCGACATGCACAGCTTCGGAAGTTGGCCGTCTAGAGGAACGAGCAGTTCCTTGAGGGAGAACTTCATAGTTTACCTCGCCGAGTTGGCATATCACTTTACAGGGCCAAAGTACCGCTGAAGCAGCTTTTCAGAGCGCCGTCGTTGACGGATTGGGCTCCACACCCAAACGTTTTCTCCGGGCTGGTAAGTGAGATCCCTGTGGCGATGGTTGTAAAGGTGAGCGTCTTTTTCTTCTTGATGCCGGATATGCTGCCGAAGAAGTTGGCGGGCAGCCACGGCTTCGTGTATAAAGCGGTCGGCCCCCACGACATTGGAGTTTACACTACCAGGAAGCAGCATTGCGTCGAGCATAGTCATGTCTTCGGGACCGTGGACTTATCGAAACGGTGTGAAGTGAGTCGTCTCTTGCAGCCCAGTGTTATATGCCAATGTAACGTAAGAAAGTACTGCATCCCAGTGGCGGTGGTCGTCTTCGTCATACATGGAGATCATGTCGGCGATCGTCTTATTTAGACACTCAGTGAGTCCATTAGTTTGCGGGTGATAAGCTGTAGTTCGTCGTGACTGGTGCGGCTGAGTCGCATAACTTCCTGTGTCAGCGCCGAGGTAAAGGCTGTTCCCCTGTCAGTTATAACGACCGTAGGTGCGCCATGACGAAGCACGATGTTGTGCATGAAGAAGGCGGCAATTTCCGCAGCTGTTCCATGGGGAAGAGCTTTCCTCTCACAGTATCGACTTAGGTAGTCGGTGGCGACCACGATGTACCAGTTACCCAGCGAAGACTCCGGAAAGGGGCCACGTAAATGCATGCCGACTTGGTAGAAAGGAACTTGTGATAGATCAATAGGCTGCAATGGTCCGGCCGGCTTAGTCGACGGCATCTTGCGACGCTGACACTCTCGGCAAGTTCGGTTGTAGCGTTTCACAACCCCCGCGAGCGTGGGCCAGTAATACTTTTGCCGTATGCGTGCCAACGTTCAGGAGAAGAACAGAGGAAGGGTCATCGTGGCACGCCTGCAAGACTTCATCGCGAAAGGCATTAGGTATAACGAGTAGACAGATAGCCTCGGCCGGCCCATAGTTCTTTTCGTACAGGATGCCGTCAGGTAAACAGAATGATGACGGGCCGCGTGAAAAGACGCGCGGCGGAGTCTGAGCGCTTCCTTCGACATAGTCAATCAGGAACCGTAATTCAATGTCGTCTCGGTGGCGTTGAGCCAGGACGAACGCGGAGATGACCCCAAGGAAAAGGGAATCGCCGCCGAGGTCCGCGCTGTTGTTTTGGAGTAGGGCACGTGACAAACAATCTGCACCACTGTGCCTTTGCCCTAATTTATACACGATGGTGACATCAAATACTTGCAGTATGAGGCTCCAGCGTGCGAGTCGTCCTGAGGGACCCTTGAGGTTTCCCAACCAACACAGCGATTGGTGGTCGCTCACCACTCGAAAAGGGCGACCATACAAATAGGGTCGAAATTGGGTTACTGCCCACACAATAGCTAGGCATTCTTTTTCGGTGGTGGAATAGTTCACCTCAGGTCGTGATAATGTGCGGCTTGCGGAAGCGATGACGCGTTCGACACCATCCTGCCACAGTACAAGCACCGCACCACGGCCTACGATACTCGCATCTGTGTGCAGTTCTGTGTCAGCTGCCTCATCTAAGTGTCCAAGTATGGGTGTACTTTGAAGACATGTGCGTAGCTCTTCGAGCATGTTGATGCTCCCGATCCCAGAAGAACGGTTCGTTATCTTTGGTGAGGCGGGTAAGGGGCTCAGCTATTCGAAAGAAGTTCTTCACAAAACGCCGATAACAGGTGCAGAGACCCAGAAAACGGCGCACACTTCACTTGTCTGCAGGAATGAGAAATGTAGCGACGGCGGCAGTCTTGTCGGCGTATGGGCTAACGCCCATAGCGCTCACAATGTGGCCCAAAAATTTAAGCTCCTGGAAAGCGAAGTGACATCTTTCAGTCATAAGGGAGATACCGGCTGAACAGATAGCCTCGAAAACAGAGCGTAAGTGGCTGAGGTCTTCTTCAAAAATGTCGGAGAAGATGACAGCATCATCTAGGTCCACGAGGCAGGACTGCCATTTGAGGTCACAAAGCATAGTGTCCATCATCCGTTGGAAAGTTGCCGGAGCTGAGCATAGACCGAACGGGATCACGGGGAATTCGTACAAACCGTCCGGGATAATAAATGCGGTCTTCTCCCGGTCACGGTCGTCCACCTCTATTTGCCAATAGCCACTGCGTAAATCGAGAGATGAAAATTAGTTGGCGTGGCGCAGCCGGTCTAGGGAGTCATCAATGCGCGGTAAAAGATAAACGTCTTTCTTAGATGCTTTGTTCAGACGTCGGTTATCAACACAAATCCATAGGGTCCATTCTTTGTTTGACACTAGGACCACAGGCGACGCTCACAGGCTCTTCGATGGCTGTATCACGTCGTCCTGGAGCATTTCGTGAACTTGCCTTCGAATTGCATCCCGTTCCTTCGAAGGTACCTGGTACGGCGACTGGCTTAATAGTCTGGGGCTTTCGTCAACTATAATTCGATATTTTGTCATCGGCGTTTGTATAACTCTGGAGGTTGACGCAAAACAGTTCCGGAAAGAGTCAATGACAGCCTGCAGATTGCGTTTTGGACTGGGCAGGAGATTCGGGCTCACGTCGAGTTCAACCAGTGCATTCGTTGATTCTACTGATTTCGTAGTCCCCGTAAACGCGTACCCTCCGGCGCATTCCCCGAGTTCTTCAAAATAAGCAATAGTTGTGTTGGCCGCTGAACGTTGGTGTTCAGAACCGAAATTTGTTATTAAAAGCTCGGCTCGCTTATTGTTCAATTCTATAAGCCTGCGAGCTACACACTCTAGCCGACCCAGGAGCAGCGAAATGTTGGCTTCAGCGATGCCATGAGTGCCGGCGCTGTCATCGCACTCCACAGTTACTAACATGCTGGTTCTAGACGGAATCACCACGTCATCATCGCATACCCGCAACTTAGTCAACAGTGCGGTGTGCGGCAAACGAGAAGATCAACTCCTTAAATTCGATGACAGCCCCATAATCCCGGAGGAAATCCAAAACCGACTATCAGGTCTTTAGAGCATTCAGGAAACACGGCAAAGCAGCCGGGTAAAGTGACGCCGCGGATCTGAATTCGCAAGGTGCAGACACCGGTCGGCGTCACAACATGGCTGCCGGCTCTGCTGATCTGCGGCCCAGTCCAAGGTGTCAAAACCTTTCGTAATGTCCTGGCTAGCCGGCTGCTTATCAAAGAAAAATCAGCGCCTGCATCCACAAGTGCGGTAATTTTATTTATTGGCGGTTACTGATATTTCAGTAGAAGCCAATCGCTGGCTCCTCGTCGGTGTTCGCGTCGGGTCAGGTGGTCATCGGTCTCGTCGTCGCTGCAAATCGTCGAGTGAAGGCTCTTGTCTCTTTCCAGCTGCGGCGGCCCTATCCCCGGAGAACGCCGTCTTCAGTATTCCCGCCGTGGGGACGTGCCTCTGAATTCGCCAGAGGTCGACGGGTGGCTGGGAGAAGAGAATCTCATTGGCGATGGAGATCGAGACTGACGTCGCGGCACGGTCGGAGGCTGCAAGTTGGATGACAGGTACTGCTCAATCGCCTGTGGTCGCTGGCCGTAGCGTGGTCGAGGAGCGTCTGAAGCAAAACCCCTTAAACCCATATGACAGTACGGGCAGTGTCGCAGGATGTGGCCGGGCTCACTGCGGTGAGCCCGGCCACATCCTCCGCATCAGGTGCCGCACTTTCTTGGCCTCGGCCATAGCAGGGTCGGCTCGACTGAAGAGGCGCTTCATGTCCTCAACGAACAAGGTGACGCCGTCATTTGGCTGCTCCGACCTCGAGTGCAGAGCGACTTCCGCCTTCTCTTTTATTTCACTGGTGCCGAATGTCGCCAGAAACTCGCGACGAAAAACCTCCCAGGTGGCAAAAGAGGTCTCGTGGTTCTCGAACCAGATCTTTGCAGAGTCCTCTAGCGCGAAGTTGACATTCCTCAACTTCCGCTCACCGTCCCACTGGTTGAAGGCTGCTACACGGTCGAAACTAGCCAACGAACCTTGAACGTCCTCGAACCTGTCACCATGGAACGTCGGCGGTGACCGGGGTGTGTGGAGTACGAATGGAACGTGAGCTCTAAAACGTTGAGTGGTCTGGCTACCAGTGGTCGATGTCATCTTCCTTGGTTTTGTCAGGCCGCTGAGCTCTGCCTGTAGGCCTAGCAGGCGGCGGCTTGCTTTTTGGACGGGGGTTGTGTCCACGGACTGAGAACTATCTTCAAAGGCGTCTTCGGAGTCGGTGTAATTGGGACGTACCCAGCACCTGCACTAAATATATCACGGCTAGACAGTCGGGAGAGCCAGGACATGTTTTACGGGGAAACGCCAGGCAGCAGCGAACTCCCGAGCAGAACACGAAGAGACGACGAAGAAGTACTGCCCACCACCGTGGCTAAGGCTAGCCAGAATAGCGGTTAAGGCTGTTCGGCCGGGAGACGGCGCCACGAGAATGCCCAAGAATGTGGAAATATATAGTACCCGTTTTACTGCAATACTGCAAGGCCCTCCTGTAGAAGTTGTGATTCATCAAGACCATTAAAGAGACAGCAGACAAAAGGCACAGTAAGGAACATCTTAAGGAAAAAAGAAGTGACGCTGACATACCTGGCAAAGCCTATTGTCCGAAAAATCCAACCATGTTGCCCAGATCCTTGAGACTGTGGTTTTAGACACATTATACCTGTTAATGAAACATCATTTATCAAAATGTAAACTTCATTAATTTCCAGCTCCTAGAAAACAAAATAAGTGAGAAGAGGAAGCTACTGTTGCAGTTAGTTGAAAGATTTCATAACGGAGATATTTAAACAACTTTAGTTGGAGAGGCTGGCACTATAACAAAGGATGAGTAGAAATGTAACATGTACCCTTAGCTTAGCTTCTGAATTCCTTGCGGCAATCAATGGAAGTAATCGTTAACAAAAGCAGCACTTCGTAATGGTAATTTCTTTAATTTATTGTTGGCACACGTACGAGTATGATGTGGCTCTCCTGCCAACGTGATTCCCACTTAAATCTACAAATATTTCCTAGAATATTAATGTCTATAAAAAGAACATCATGGTCCCTTGAAGTCATCGGACATCTCATGGACTGCTAGCACCTACAGGGACAAAATGTTTTGCTAAAAGATCGATATCGTATTGTTTAGACCTAACACATTACCAATAGTGCTCACTGGCCGGGCAGCCCCTGTTTTATTAAAAAATCAGGTTGCATGATGTTAAAGAACAACAAGGATGATTAACTTTGAGCTGAAAATTCCAATTTGGAATACACTCTACTACACTATACTCTAAGGCATTCAGCTGGTAGTTTTAAAAAGCATAAGCAACTAATGCCGTCATGCACTGAAGAGCGGTTCATCCCAATGTGGTTGAAGAATTTAAGGTGATTAACTTTTGGACATTTTTACTCGAGAATCAAAGTGTCTATAGTGAGGTACTACTGTATGAGGAGGTACTGCGTATACTGAAGCTGTCCTTCTGGCAAAACATGTTAAACTGCACATTTTGGCTAGATTGTTCACAGCATCCTACACGCATACTCTGTATGTGGATGTAAGCAAGAGTGACAATCGTATTGGGTTCTGCACTGTCAATCAAGATGCACCGAAGTCATGGCATAAATCAAAAAGGCTGGTCGGATTTGCCTGTTAACTCTGCACAGTGGGTTCATACAAAGTGTTTTGCAACAAATTTCATCATAAACAGATGGAAAAATTAACCAAACAAAAGTTAAGCATAAATGGCTCTTAGTGCCAAATAAAAATGTTCCAAGCTTTAAATGTTTACAGCTTACCTGTATGCAAGGTCAAGGCCATCAAGACCAAGCCGTAGCCGCGTCACGACAAACAAAAGCTGGGTCTTCAACGGCAGGGGGAACTTTCTGTCCTTACTGCTGGTTTCTTTCACCTGCCAGAAGTGAAGACGTCTCGCATCTGGCTCCAAAAAAGACAAAAACCTCCAAATTCTAGCTGGACGTGAAGCCTGTATAACAGCGAAGCTTTTTCTCATCCCTTACAAGCTCTTCACACGTGTTTTCCATATTCTGAGCAGCTTCAGCCTTACAAGTGTTTTTTTCTGCATGGATGACAGTTCGAGTCTCAAGCACCTGTTCTGCTGTAGATGGTCCCACAACTTTTTTGTTTCAGCATGATTAAGCCGACTTCGTTCTAGCTGACGCTTTAGCTCTGCCACTTGTGCATTTGCTACTTCAGGTTGCTCCAAGATCTCTGTCACGATGTGCTTTTGTTCAGAAAATTCCTTGGCAAGCTCGTCAAATCTTAATTTTTCGCTGCTGTACGAGTGGTACAGGAGTATGCCCGCTTCAGGCTCTGAATTACAGTCGCTGTCATTGCTGCTGCTGTCAAAGACGGAGACTTCCTGCCCGCGTTGTTCGGTAGGCAATGTTGAGGTGGTGGGAACTTCAGGCTGGAAGGTGAAAATAAAGCATAAGAAACCGATCTGTTTTAGTAACCTATGAAATGTTTTAATGTTTGCGATGCAGTTGCAGGTGAAGCTTTGCACACATATTTTTTATTGCTTCACATGAGTTCAAATGTACTAAATACCCCCTCTTGTTATGCAACAGTACAATTAATCTAGCCATCTACTTGTGTCAAACTATCCCAAAAATAGAAATGAAGTATACGTAAGCATGACATGCTATTTTTCTCTCCTCCTTATGCTTATTTAACCTCATTTCTTGTCAGCGGTCACCTCTTCCTCACCTTTTGCTGTCTCAGGAGGAAAATTGCGGGAACATGGAGCATGTTAGTCTATTTGCCCCCTTTGAAATGGGCACTGCATACTCCGTGTCCCGTGGTTGGCACGAAGTTTGAAAACTTGGGTAGAGAGAGTTTCAGCATTACAGCTATCATAATGCAAAGCACGGCCAGGGCTAATGCACTGTACTTTATGCATTTTGGTATTCTCAAGCCGTATGCCTTCACTGCGCTACTACAGTAACACTTTTTCTAGATTAAAAGTACATATTGATCAAGAGCATCTGGATGGTGCCAATATGGTGCATTTAATTTTGACTTTTTTTTCAAAACCACAAATGCATATGATCTACAGCTGTCGCAGACACTAAGCTAAATAGTTGCAATGAAATCGATCGCGTGCTTATGGCAGCTAACAACATCGAGGAAGTAAAGGCGAAGTATAGAGATACCGCTAGACCCTGGGATAATCCGTGAAAGTTCACCTGAATTTGGGCCATGATGTCCCTACTAAGCTGTTGCCATGGGTGCCGTGAAGCTAGCATATTACGTTGCTAGCAAATGTAACGCCTGGCTGTGCCATGCGATAAAAAAATCAAGAAGTGCTGCGTTTACCCGCTCCGCCATTCGCGTTTCTTGTACGCGCTGGTACCGCGGCGCTTGGTAACAAGAACAGACGACTCTGGAGTCATTCAAGACGAAGTCATGGACAACTGTGCCCTCTTTTTTACCATACATCTAGAAGCACCATGAAAAGAAATGCGAAAGGCTTAGTGCGTCGTAACTGCGCAGTCCCACTTATTTGTGTCGCCGCTGTAAACTCGTCAATGAGCTTACCTTCTCCTTATGCATGCGTGTTTCCTAACAGTGGTGTAAATGAAGCAACGTAACCCACGTTCAGATCTAAAAGATATCTACTTGTAATAAAAGCACGCAATGATAATGAAGGAAAGAAACGCGGGGCCTTCAGCAAGAAACATCGGCGAGCAGGTACAACCACGCTAACGATAGTTGATCCGTTCCGGAATAGGCATACGAAAGCACAGGGGCCCAAACATTATATTCTTTGAATTATTCAACTACTGGTTTTGCATTCAGATACAAGAAGCTGCACAATTTACTTGGGAAAAGGCTTCATACATCGTAAAAGGCTGTCTTATCTGCCAGTCTGTCCGGCCCTGTTTATCCGCTGAAACCACGTCTTTCGGGGTTTTAGGTCGTTAGGAGAGACATAAAACCCGAGGCCTTTGTCCCTTGCACTGTTGTTGTAGCACCCAGGAATGCGACAGGTGAGCCCTCCTATTGCAGGATAGCTGTACACGAATTAAAAATCGTCCGGACGCGCGACGCATATGCCAACCGTGCGGTTGGAGTGACCGGATAACTACACCTACCAGCATGCACCGCTGCAGCCGGTGCGCCGTGAAACTAGACGGTGTGATCGGTATTTTGGTCACATGATGGCTTACGGGGGCCCAAGACAGGGAGAGGGTTCGTAATGAATGAAGCAGTGCCAGGACCGGCAGCAGTGGCACAGGATAAAGCTAAGGAGCGCAGACTCTACCAGCGTCAGGCCCAATATATATTTGTAACATTTTCTGTACAGAACTGTCAGACAATTTTTTGGCATAAGTGCAATGTTCTTGGTGAATGTTTGAAACAAACTGCTTAGTATTTAAATATGCACAAGAATGCAGCAAAGAGTTAAGCAAATAAAGCATAGAGGAATGTATTTCATGTCCGTGTTGATGAGATGCAGTTAGTTGCATGATCATTTAGATAGAGATGATTTAGCACAAAGTAGAAAGAACAACCAAGAGGTTTTGGTGAGATCCAGACCCATGGCCTGCACTTGTTACATATGGCGCTGAGCCACGAGGTGGAAGGCAACGCAGCCACCACCTTATTTCAGTTGGCCTAGTACTGCATGCAACAAGCACAGTCATGCGTTTCGATTCCACCACTGCCAGGTGGCTGTCTTGATTCTTTCTGAAAAATTATTTCCTGTTAACAATGCTTACGCAGTCAGATAATTTCTGTAATCAGCACTTGTGTTAACAGGAGTCCTCTGCATTTTCCTTACTTTCTATTGCTGATATCCTCTTTTGTATACAAAATATACGTCCTAACAAACCCATTGCTTCCATTGTCTCCTGCTGTGCATCACAGAGACTTTTAAAGCCACTGGGGCGTTCATTGCGGAACATTTTGTTTAGCATTGTGCATAGTTACATTTGTGAATGTACTTCTATTTTCAGTAGTCTATATCGTGGATGCCGACATGTTTTATGGTTGAGTCCTTTAAACCGTGCAATCTTCTTGCAGGTACTGATGTTTGTAACCGTCAATAATTGTCTGTTGATGCTGTGTTTTTCAATACTGTGATATCGATGTTTTCCAGTTATGTGGTGTCTTTTGCAATATTTACGACACCTTTGGGACGTTCATGTAAAAGCATTTTAATGCATACTTTTGGAAGTCTGCAGCTGGTGAGAAACACGTTCTGCTTGCAGATTAAATCCTAATTACCCAGTTCTCCAATACTGCTCTACATCTGTTGCTGGCGAATGTAGACTGTAGTCACCCCTTGGGTTGTTTTTGCTGCCACTTAGTTGTAAGCCTTGTGCTTTAGCCATCCGTTTCCACACTTGGTGCTCCCTGTTTTGTGGCGGGTGCGTACATATCCGGTGGCTTAGTGCTGGCAGGATTGCGTTCAGTTCAGCAGTGTATAACACGAAAGCATTATTTCTTTCTGGTACATCAAAACTTCCTTTTATCCCAAATATGTGTTTTCAACTTTGGCTATTAGGTGACACATTGTACAACTATAATGGCACTACAGTGAGGACAGATAGAGTACAAACGTGCTCCTCTGCCGCACCTAGAATGTATGCATTCCAATTATTCAGGGCTCAGTATTATATTCACTGCTTGATGCCAACATCACTTAATTTCATTTGAAAGTGCAGTTGCAAGATTACTACTATAGAAACATGTATTCGAGTCATCCAGTATGTTTGAGCTTTTGCTGTTCTGACTGATTTGGTTGTGCTAGTCATTGGATGCGCATGCTGTTGTATTTTGAAAGCTTGTCTTAGTTTTATGGCGCATACGGTCCAGATCTGTTCATATTGCCACGCGCTTAACGCGCCGCGCGGCCTCCGCGCTGAGTCGAAGACGACGACGAGGCGGCGGTGGGCTCTCGTGGCGCACTGTTCTATTCTGTGTCGTGGAAGCTGGCTCGATAATTAAAAGAAGGCTCCCGGTCTTGGGTTCTTTCTGACGTCTACCTTCACGGCTCCTCTGGTCGTGACACTGGTGGAGGTGCGGCCGATGCTCCCTACTCCTGAGGACGACTCGACGCGTCCGCCTCTTGTGACCACCCCTGTCCATCGTGCCAGCCGGAGGATCCGCGGCCTGTCCCCCGAGGCCCTTCCTATTGTCAGCGCGCCTTCAACTACCACTCCACTCATGGCGACGCCACTGCCCGCCCTGCCTACGACTGTCCCTGCAGCCAGCCCCACCTATCTCACCCTTCAGACTCCACACACGCCTAAGCCCTTTCACGGCGACCTGTTTGAAGATGCCGAAGACTGGTTGGCTCACTACGAACGGGTCGCGACCTTTAACTGCTGGGACGACGCTACAAAGCTGCGTAACGTTTACTTCAGCCTTGAAGACTCTGCACGAACGTGGTTCGAAAACCATGAGAATACTTTCTCTACGTGGCCGGACTTTCGACGTCAGCTCCTGAGTACGTACGCTAACAGCGACCGCCGGGAGAGCGCAGAGCGTGCACTGTCCTCTCGAATTCAGCTTCCCAATGAGGGTGTTGCCATGTACGTCGAGGATGTGAAGCGTCTTTGCCATCGCGCCGATCCGGCCATGCCTGAAGAAAAAAAGCTGAGGCACCTGATGCGCGGCGTAAAAGACCAGCTCTTTTCCGGCCTCGTGCGGAACCCGCCCAACACCGTCGCGGAGTTCCTGGCCGACGCCGTGCATATGGAGAAATTGCTGCAGCAAAGATCCCATCAGTACGACCGGCAACTGCGCCAAACGTCGACTCTATCAACGTTGGACCGGTTCGACCATGATCCCAGGACGAATCCGGACTCCCTTCGCGAACTCATCCGTTCCGTGGTCCGCGAGGAGCTGCAGCACCTTCAAGCCACATTTGCCCCTCGCGTCGATTCCGTCACCAGTGTCATCCGCGAGGAAGTCCGACAGGCACTCAGGGCACAAGACGCTGCAGCTGTGCCGGCGCCGCAACCGACCCCATACGATCCCGCGCCGTACCCGACTCCTGTCCAGCCAGTCACGTACGCGGACGTCGTGCGCCGCGCGGCCCCATCTCCTGGGCCTTCGCCTTACACCGCACCATTGGTCGCGGTGCACTCTGCCCAGCCGACTCCTTACTGGGCGGATCGGCGCCAGGCACCGCGGAAGACTGACCTCTGGCGCACTCCGGATCAATGCCCGCTCTGCTACCACTGTGGTGAGGCCGGCCATCTCTACCGGCGGTGCCCCTATCGCGAAATGGGACTACGCGGTTTTTCTGTCGACAGCCCCCGTCCACGCCCTGGAGAGCGCCCTCAAGACATCGCCGAGTATGTCACCCGCCAGCGTAGTTCACCATCTCCTCCGCGCCGCGAGTCGCGATCGCCCTCTCCACGCCGGTCTTCGCCCTCTGGGTCCCGTTTCGCCTCAGGACAACGTGGTTCCTCGAGCCCTCGTCGGGAAAACTAGCTCCGGCGGCCTTTGGAGGCGAGGCCGCCGAACGCCGTTCCGACGCAAAGCTTCCACCGCCGCAGCAACTGACTCGCCCCGACGTCGCACGCCGCATCGCTGCACAGTTTTCCCCGACGCGCCTTTCGTATCGCCGCGATGCCGCAACCCCAATCGCCGACCCGCTTCCGCCGCCGCACCGACCCAATCGCCCCGACGCCGAACGCCGCATCGCCGAAGAGTTTCCCCCAACGCGCCGCTTGAATCGCTCCGACAGCGCAACCCCAGTCGCCGACCAGGTTCCGCCGCCGCACCGACTGAATCCTCCACAACAGCCATCGACGGGCCGTGCTGAAGGCAGGGTCTCCTTGGATATCCCTGTTCTCGTCGACACAAAGGAGGTCAGCGCGTTGGTTGATACGGGCGCAGATTACTCTATCCTTAGCGGACGGCTTGCGACGGCCCTGAAAAAAGTGACGACACCCTGGGACGGTCCCGACATACGCACGGCAGGCGGACATCTTGTCGCACCACTCGGCATGTGTGCGGCCCGGGTTACGGTTCGAGGCTGCACATTCGTTGCCACTTTTCTCGTTCTCCGCGAATGTTCTCGCGATGTCATCCTTGGCATCGACTTTCTTCGCGAGCACGGTGCGATCATAGACCTCCCGAACCGCTTGGTGACGTTTTCTACCGCAATGGCCACAGAAGAACCTGCGCACCAGGGTTCTCGGTTCGCCCTGCGAGTCGCCGACGATAACGTTACGGTGCCACCACGTGCCAGCATTTTCACGAGAGTTACCTGCGACGAGCCACATAGGGGACTCCGGGTTATCGAGCCTAATGTCTCCCTCGTACTCACTAAGGGGGTTGCGGTGGCACGGGGCCTTGGATCCTTTCATGACGGTTGTACAGAGGTCCTTGTCACCAACTTCTGCAATGAACATCGACATCTGTTCCGTGGCACAGCCATCGCTTACGTTGACCATGTTCAGGAAGTGGCCGAATGCTTTGCTTGTGCGGAGGACAGACCTGGAGCTGACGCCGAAGCGGTCACCAGCGTAGACATAAATCCTGGCCTTCCACCCACTGAAAAGAGGCAACTCCAGGACCTCTTGCGGGAGTTTGCTGCGTGTTTCACGTCGTCGTCCAAAGTGCGCCAAACGTCGATAGTTAAACACCGCATTATCACGCATGAAGGAGCCCGACCCATCCATCAGCAGCCCTATCGTGTGTCCCCTCGTGAGCGAGATGCTATTCAAACACAGGTCGAAGAGATGCTCACAGACGGCGTCATCCAACCGTCAAGCAGTCCGTGGTCGTCTCCTGTCGTCCTCGTGAAAAAGAAAGACGGGACACTACGGTTCTGCGTCGACTACAGGAAGCTGAACAGTGTGACCAAGAAAGACGTGTACCCGCTCCCGCGTATCGACGACTCCCTCGACCGACTTCGTCAAGCCAAGTACTTCTCTTCGGTCGACCTCAGAAGTGGTTATTGGCAGATAGAAGTTGATGAGAGGGACCGTGAGAAAACCGCCTTCATTACACCGGACGGGCTGTACGAATTTCGCGTCCTCCCATTCGGGCTCTGCTGTGCTCCTGCCACGTTCCAAAGAATGATGGACACCGTTCTCACCGGTTTGAAGTGGCAGACCTGTCTTGTTTATCTTGACGATGTCATCATTTTTTCCGCAACGTTCACGGAACATCTGCACCGCCTCAGGACTGTCCTCAAAGCCGTTCGATCCGCCAACCTCTCCCTCAAACCAGAAAAATGCCACTTTGGGTTCACCGAATTGAAGTTCCTCGGGCACGTCATTAGTGCTGACGGAATCCGCGCTGACCCAGAGAAGCTTGCTGCCGTTGCTGCCTTTCCGGTCCCCTCCCACAAAAAAGCAGTCCGTCGTTTTCTAGGCCTGTGCTCCTATTATCGCCGCTTCGTTAGAAACTTCGCCCAGCTCGCCAGCCCTCTGACGCTCCTAACCCGTGATGACACATCATTTTCCTGGGGCAACGAACAACAGTCTGCCTTCGACGAGTTACGACGCCTACTCCAATCACCGCCCATCCTGGCACATTTCGACGAAGATGCCGATACGGAGGTGCACACGGATGCGAGCAACGTCGGTCTTGGCGCCGTTCTAGTTCAGCGGCAAAACGGTGTCGACAAAGTAATTGCCTACGCCAGCCGCGCACTGTCGCGTGCTGAGTTGAACTACTCTACCACGGAAAAAGAATGTTTAGCGGTAGTCTGGGCCGCCGCCAAGTTCCGCCCATACCTCTATGGCAGACCGTTTCGTATCGTCGCCGACCACCACTCGCTGTGCTGGCTGAAAAATTTAAAGGACCCTTGCGGCCGCTTAGCACGTTGGGCATTACGCCTGCAGGAATTCGATTTCACCGTCACCTACAAGTCAGGCCGGAAACACACCGACGCTGATACCTTGTCACGCGCTCCCGTCGAACCTCCTCCGCAAGACACCACCGACGATGATAGCTTTCTTGGAGCGCTCAGCCCATCTGAGCTCGTTTCCAGACAGCGTGCCGACGCCGAGCTCCGTCTGCTCATCGAACATCTCGAAGGTGGGTGCCCTGAAATACCACGAAACCTAGCTCGTGGACTATCGTCGTTCTGCCTGCGGAGAGGGGTGCTTTATAAAAAGAACTCTCCTTCAAGTCCGACAACTTACCTGCTCGTCATACCGTCTGATCTGCGGGATGAAGTCCTCCTTGCCTGCCATGATGAACCGACTTCCGGCCACCTTGGAGTTACCCGCACCTTATCCCGAATCCGGCAGAACTATTACTGGCCCAACCTAACTTCAAGTGTTAAGCATTATGTCCGGACATGCCGGCAATGCCAGCGGCGAAAAAAACCCGCGCTCAAGCCTCCTGGACTGCTTCAGTGCATCGAGCCGCCACAAATACCATTCGACAAAGTCGGCATGGACCTCCTGGGACCATTTCCTCTCTCGTCTTCCGGCCACAAGTGGATCGTAGTCGCCACAGACTACTTGACCCGCTACGCTGAAACGAAGGCCCTTGCGCGAGGTACTGCCGCCGAAGTTGCCCCCTTCTTTATGCACGACATCGTGCTTAGACACGGCGCCCCATCGGCCATCATTACTGACCGCGGCAAGGCGTTTACAGCCCGACTCCTACGTGACATCTTAGCGCTTAGCCATACTGCTCATCGACCAACAACAGCGTATCATCCCCAAACCAATGGTCTAACGGAACGGCTCAACAAAACATTGGCGGACATGATCTCGATGTACGTCGACGTTGAACACAAAACCTGGGATGAGGTCTTGCCGTACGTCACCTTCGCATATAATACCGCGACGCAGGAAACCACCCAGTTCACCCCGTTCCGTCTCGTGTATGGCAGAGAGGTCCGCATGATGCTAGACGCCATGCTGCCGTACAGCGACGCAGAGCTTCCCCCTGAAGCTGGCCACTTCGTGGAGCAAGCAGAGCAGGCCCGTCAGCTGGCCCGCTTGCACATCAAGGACCAGCAATACACCGATGCCCGATACTATAACCTTCGGCACAGGGACGTGCACTACGAGCCGGGCGACCACGTGTGGGTGTGGACACCAGTGCGCCGCAAGGGATTGTGCGAAAAGCTTTTAAATAGGTATTTTGGCCCGTACAGAGTCCTGCGCCGCCTGAACAGCGTCAACTACGAAGTTGTCCCCCATGGAACTGTGGTCGCCGGCCATCAGCGTCAACGGCCTGAAATCGTGCATGTAGTGCGCTTAAAGCCGTACTTTTCGCGTGACTGAGCGCTGTGTTCACGCTGTTTCGTACCTTTTCCCCTTACCCCACGTGTGTACTTGACTCTCCCTGCATGTCATCTAGCGCGCACTGTATAGTTCACCTCACCCCCAGTCTTTTCTTTGTTCCTCCTCCCCTCACTGTACATACCCCATTCCACATCGAGACGATGTTTGCTTTCGCGGGGGGGAATAATGCCACGCGCTTAACGCGCCGCGCGGCCTCCGCGCTGAGTCGAAGACGACGACGAGGCGGCGGTGGGCTCTCGTGGCGCGCTGTTCTGTTCTGTGTCGTGGAAGCTGGCTCGATAATTAAAAGAAGGCTCCCGGTCTTGGGTTCTTTCTGACGTCTACCTTCACGGCTCCTCTGGTCGTGACAATATTTTGGCAAATAAAACTTTCAAAACAAACGAATCTTGCTGTTATTTCGAAACATTGCTAACCAGAGTGGAATTACTCAGGTGGCGCTGGTGAACTGTGCGGTCATGTTTACATTTTGCATTATCATCTTATACTCAAGTTATTAACAAATCTAAATTCTAATCAATTACCTTACATCTACAGTACTGAATGCAGGAACAAAGCACGCGCTATGGGGCGGGCCGTCTCTACCCCTCCACTAGGCCTTGGACCGCCCAGGCACGGCCATGGTGCTGGCCCGATGCCCCTTGCCAGGCGGCTCCCGATCACCGGCAAATGAAAGGCCACGAACCAAAATCAAGCACGGTCCGGAAAACGCGGCGAAGGTCGGGCCAGTCATTTATTGCTTGGCAGCTGATGATGGGCCAATCATGTGCCGTTCTCGATTTTTTGCTTGGATGGTTTGTCAAACATATACTTAGAAAAACGTTTTGGTATGGCAAAGAGTAGGAACCCTTAGGGATATGATGGGATGGTCAGTTCAAATCGTGCTAAAAAAACCCCGTAGTTGTCCTTTAAAGTCTGCCATAACTACACCGCTACACGGCTGAGAAACTGACTTCGTCGCTCGGTGATCTGTTGCAAAGAGATTACATTTACCACGGCGTGTACCGCTTTGTTTTGCGGCATGCCAAGGCGGGAAGACCACCGTGCTTACGATTACTGTAGAAGAGAGGCCATGAGAAATAGGTGCGCTAACAAGGGGTCCATGCGTACTGGGCCGCGCGAGGAGCGGTGATGCTTCCTTGTCGATACGCGTAACACCACGTCACTTGATACTTCGTGGGCGATGATAATCATCACCACCATCAGCCTGAGTGCCAACGCTGACGGAAAAACTCCTCTCCCGTCTCTCTCAAATTAACCCTGTACTCAGCCAGACGCGGCCACCTTAACCACGCAAACTTTCTAATCCCGTTCACACATAAAAAATTTTACCGCCCTCTACTACGCTTGCCCTCTCTTGGATTCCAGTGCGTTAGCCTCAACGACCAGCGATTATCTTGCCCTCGCATGACTTGCCCTGCCCAAGCGCAGTTCTTCCTCTTGATTTCGACTACAGTGTCATTAATCCGCGTTTTTTCCCGGACCCATTCCGCCCCCTTCCTTTTTTAACTTTACACCTATTATTTTCCTTGGTTGAGTCCCTGCTTTCTCATCAATTTCAGTTAATTTTTTTGTTAGCCTCGAAGCTTCAGCCTCATAGGTAAGTACCGGTAAAATGCAGCTGTTATATAGGGTGTCCCAGCTAAAAGTAACCACGCTTTTAAAAAAGACGAAGTCTCCTAGCCCCGTGAGACCAACTGAGGATTGTTGCCAGTCGCGTGTCCTAGTCTGCAGTATTTTTTTTTATTGTGCAAACGTAATTAATTAGCAGAGACTGATTAGCTAACTTTTTAATTATTGCCTTTAGGAAGAAAGTGTCAATGCAGGAATTGTCGATCCCATAGAAAAATAACCGGTTGCGGTGTTTCCAACCAAGTACCACTGATACAGCTTCTTTTATTTGCCTTAAAAGAAAGCCCGCGAAATACAAAAAGAAACACGTGAGAAGGAAGCAGTTTCAGCGCTCCCAAACGACCGGTCAAGCAACGACATCTGCTTATGTTTGCAACGCTGTCCCGAACAGGGTTCGGCGTTTTGAGGTGGTGGCGAGATATGCGTCATGAAAAGTAAGCGGGCGCTGCTTTTCAAGGAAGTGAAGCGCGGCTCGCATGGAGCGCTTTTTCACGCGAAACCTCGCCCCGAGTGATAGGCATGTGGCCGTGCCGCCGAACGTGCACCGTCACGCGCTGAAGGAGCGGTCGCCCTAGCGCCCATGCGAGAGTTGCTGGCGTATATCTCGCAACCATCGCAAAACGCCGAACCCCGTTCGGGACAGCGTTGCAAAGATAAGCGAATGTCGTTGTTTGATCGGTCGTCTGGGAGCGCTGAAACTGCTTCCCTATCACGTGGTTCTTTTTGTATTTCGCGGGCTTTCTTTTAAGGCAAATAAAAGAAGCTGTATCAGTAGTACTTGGTTGGAAACACCGCAACCGGTTATTTTTCTATGGGATCTACAATTCCTGCATTGACAATTTGTTCCTAAAGGCAATAATTAAAAAGTTAGCTAATCAGTCTCTGCTAATTAATTACGTTTGCACAATAAAAAAAATACCGCAGACTAGAACACGCGACTGGCAACAACCCTCAGTTGGTCTCACGGCGCTAGGACACTTCTTCTTTTTTAAAAGCTTGGTTACCTTTAGCTGGGACACCCTGTATATATATATATATATGTATATATATATATATATATATATATATATATATATATATATATATATGTATATATATATATATATATATATATATGAAGGGGGTGAAGATCGGATGGATCCGGTAGAACATAAACGTAATTCGGTTGACACACGGTAGAAAAACAACTTTATTCTAACGTTTCGACCAGGGTCTGGCCTCCTGACGAAGGCCAGACCCTGGTCGAAACGTTAGAATAAAGTTGTTTTTCTACCGTGCGTCAACCGAATTACGCTTATATATATATATATATATATATATATATATATATATATATATATATATATATATATATATATATACTTGTCTCTCGAACGACATCGGTACAATGCAATTCACGACTGGAGGGAACCTGTCAAATGCTGTCCACCCCATTCTTGCTAATATAGTTATTACACTGTCGTGACCCGGATCTACTATCACTATCTTCCCTAAGTACACGTATTTCCTTAACACTTCCAGGGCCTCACTACCAACTGGAAACTGCTGTGCTTTTCTTTCTGAGGCTTTTGAAGTTTACTTTGTCTTTCTTCGTATCAATTTTTAGACCAAACGTCCTGCCCTGCCTGTCTAAGTCATTGATAATGTTTTGCAGTTCATCCCTTGAGTTGCATAGCAAGACATTTTCATCAGCCACTCGCAGATTCTTATGGCATTCTTCATTAACTCTTGCCCCCAGTTGTTCCTATCCAGGCTTCTGAATGCCTCCTGTAAACAGCCGGTAAATAGCATTGGCGAAATTGTGCCTTCCTGCCTGACAGCTTTCTTTACTGAAATTCTACTGCTCGCATTATGGTGCACAATGATGGCTGCGCAGCGGTTACAGATATTTTCGTGTATTTTTGCGTAAGGGTGATCTATACCCAGATTCCGGACTGCCTTGTAAGGTTTCGATTGAGTCAAATGCTTTCCCGTAATCTATGAATGCTGTATTAGGGGCTGATTATATGCTTCCGATTTCTCGATTATCTTATTGATTGTGGGGCGTATAGACGGTGGGTAGTTTTTCTGGCACAACCTACTCACTGTACTCCAGCAGAACTGCTGCTACCTGATCTTCACCAGCTTGTTTCCCCCTTAGCATTGAGGTGAGGCTTTCTTTACTTCATCTTTCTTTATTGGCGCGCTGTCCCATTGGTCTGCGCCACTACCTCTCTCACTGACGTCCTTATTACAATGGGTACTATTTGGTTACATTGGTTACGCAGCAACCACCAGTTCAAAGTTGGCGTACCCAGCAGTCGCACCAACTTACACTTCGCCTCTTTTATCCCCAAGACTGCTAAGAAATGGAACCACCATCCCGCTTCCATCACCTCCATTACAAACGCCGACTTGTTTTAAAACGCTGTAATTGATTTTACATTGTAGTGCTGCGTTACCTGTTCTGTTTTTGTTGTGTACCACCCACTCCTCTCTGTAATGCTTCGGCCCTGAGAGTAAATAAATAACTAAATAAACTCTTCGGCTACTTTAACTGTGTTATCCATAATGCTAATGACGCTGCCCTCTTTGTCTCGTAATGCAAGCATCTGATTTTTGACTATGCATGGTTTCGTGTTCACTGCTTTTGCGCTCCTTCCGTTTTTTAGATAATGCTCAATTCTTTCCCTATTAAACTTCCTTAAGTAGGTTACCTAGAGCTTATTTATTAGCTTTGATAGCTCTGCGAGCTCTCTTCTGTCTGTGGGTTTAGAGACTTTTATCCCTTGGTGTCCAGACCTTTCATATCTCGAGAGAACTGCCCGGTATCCTAAGCATTCTACCACCTACTTCTACTGCACACTCGGTAATGATACCTGCTAGATTGTGGTTTATTGCCGAAACATTATTTAAGGTCGTCTTCGTCTTCAGTTGAATCCGAATGTTTGTTGTGCAGCGAGACCTTGAATTCCTCTACTTTGCCTTTTGCCGCTAACTCATTGGTGGCTTCCACCTCGCCAGCTTTTTCCGTTCCCTCTTCATGTCTAGGCTAATTCGAGACTTACCTTCCTGTGGTCGCCACAGCGCAATTTACCGAAGGCCTATGCATCTCGCACGATTGCAGTGTGAGCGCTAGATATGAAGACTATTTCATTTCTAGTCTACCTTTTGGGGATCTCCCACGGCCACTTCGTGTTCTTTTGCTTGCGGACGAAGATATTTGGGGTCCCTGAATTATTCTTGGCTTTGAAGTCTACTAAAACTTCCCGCTGTTATATCTCCTACAACCCGTGCCATAGTCGCTAACGCTTGGTGTA
Organism: Amblyomma mixtum; assembly: GCF_055824585.1. Lineage (NCBI taxonomy): Eukaryota > Metazoa > Arthropoda > Arachnida > Ixodida > Ixodidae > Amblyomma > Amblyomma mixtum. The sequence continues at coordinate 23,424,529 of NC_143021.1, read as the reverse complement.
CAGCCTGCTTTCTGCCTACTTCGGCATTGAAGTCGCCCATCAGAACGTTGCACTCTGTTTTTACTTAGCGCATAGCAAATTCATGGTCTTAACAGAAGCTCATCACGGCTGGATGATGGAGTTCAGGGCCTGTAACACCTTGAATTTTTATCTCTTATTACGATACGTGCACTCTCTTGTTAATACTATCATATCTAATTCTTCTATGGCAGCAGCTATATCCTGATTGAAGTAGAATCCCACACATAGTTCCCACACAATCTCACACAAGAATCCCGCTGGAGACTGAGGTCGTAGGTTTGCCGCACGGTTCGCTACGCTTTAATGGTGAATATCAGTCCACGTTGCAGGTTACCAAGAACTTCTCAACTTAAGTGTCTGTGTTATTATGAACTGTGTGCTGTATTTAGAAGTTGAACTGAGAATATTTAAGCTGTTATTATGAGATGAGTATCTGCAGAAAAATAAATTTTCCTATGCTGTTTATGCGTGCTCTTCGCGGATTGTTGCAGGGAAAAATGACGCAGGCTAACGTTGACCGCTTTAAAATAAAAGGCAATGCACTCCATTCTTGTCGATGGTACATGAGTGGCATTGGAAGCTGCTTGTTAGGGACTCTTCTTTACTCGTTTCCAAGGACAAGATGTGCAAATGAACGAGTCAGATTTATCGCATGTTTTTTGATGGCATTCAAAAGTGCTCTCGTCGGTTGTAGTTTCCCGCATGTTTTCCTTCGTCGCTCCTCTTGAACTACGCACGCCCATTTCTCAGTGTCGCCTAGCGCAGCCACGGCAAAAACCGGGTTCCGCCGGTTGTAAGTTCACGGTCCACTGCACTATCAAAGTGAACGGACTGTGAACTTTTACAACAGACGGTACGTGTCGCCATATGCAGCGAAGATTTTGGCTTCCGCGTACGAAATGAGGGGAGATATACTATGGCACTCTAGATTAGATATTTCTAAAGGTTTCTGTCCACTTCATTACAGATCATGCGAAGGCAACAAACTATTTACCAATGGGAGCACATTATCCTATTTGCTGTGGACGGACACTGCGGCTGATATCCGGTATATCAGGCGTGTGCGGCAACACGTAGGTGACTCTCCCAGATGAGAAAGCTGAGATGATGACGCAATTCTCATTCGCTTGGAGAGAGGGCGGGAGTCCGTTCAGAAACTGCCGTCTGCTTTAGCGTTTTCGTATGAATCAGTGCCGCTAGGAGTCAGGGCAACTGCAACCTATTTTAATTGTCACTACTCAGTGCTCTCAGCTAGAAATGCGCATCAATTTACCAGAAAATATTTCAATTTCTTTGCGGGTAAAGTTATACTCAAGAGGGACACTAAAGACTGCGTTCCGCTTCTTCACAGGACCAGTGAAGAGGAAATACATCCCTATGCGTTGTTACTTTTTTCCTTTTTTAGCGTGCGTTGTGCACGGCGGCGTCCACGTGGCAATAAATAAGTGCTCCTGTAGTGGCCCTGTTTAATTATGGCCGCACAGTTGCTCAAGAGTAGGTTGAAAGTTTGTATACATCATCACAATATGGCAGCGAACCGTGCGTTGTTGGAACATGCATGATATCGCCAACTATATATGACTACGGCTGGTGTCATTTTATACATCATCCGGCACAGGGCGACTGTGGAGTCGTTGACACCAACGCAATGTGTGTTTTCGCGCCACACAAATAAATATAACGAAGTTTCCAAAATAAATTTCTGTTTTGTCTCACTGAGGGAAAAAAGGAAACAAGCATGCTATTCGTAATTTTAAGTCATGTTGTTAGAAAACAACAGATTGATTGGCAATACACACCCTATTCGAGCTTCTGAATATACTCGTAACTTTCGTGCTGACAATTTTAATATATCTGATATAATTTCTTCCCGCCTTTGACATAAATTTTTCAAATCATGCACTTTCATTGTGTTTCGACCTCTAGCGAGAGAGAACTCATAGACCGAGGGGCGAAAGCCCCTCGAAGTAAGTGTTTCGACCAAATCAACGAGGTATTGTCATAGCATCACTGTAAATCGCCATGCACCTGCTGGCCATCTTCAATGACATTCCAGGCGAAACAAGGTGACTGACCGCTTAATCGTGCCTATAGTTCGACGCCACTGGACAAAGGGACGCGTTTGACGGGCAATTGTCACTTCGCTGTTGAGTTGTGCCCGACTACTGTCGTTTCATTTTTTTGTCGTAACCCTCATCCTGCTAAGAGCTAGCCTGTGTACGACGTTCTGCCAGATGCTAACCAAGATGAGTTGGGACGGTATTACAGATGTATTCAGGTAGATGGTGCTAACGGCAGCGGTGGCGCTCTGCCCTATCAACAAAACAAGTTATCAGAGATGACCGAAGCGCGGGAAATGTTACAATACAAGAGCATTTGTGAAAGCATTCAGTCATCCCAACATGTAGGGAGCCGGAATAATGAACTATTTTTTTTTCCTTCGTCCGCTGACAACTTCAGCAGAAAGCATGTGTTCAGAATCATCAATCAGCTGGAAGAAGACGTGTTGCGATGCTCAGATATATAACACCTGCAGCCATTAACGAAAAAAAAAAGTCGTGGACTGCCTGCGCGTATATATCAGGCGAAGAGTAGCAGGTCCTTTTGGGCCCCGAGAGACCTTCATTTGATACTTGGTCAGCAATACGCTTTTTAATTATGAAAAGTGAGTAGCATGGCACTCTTTTCTATCTTGAAATTACTATGTCTTCAAAAGCCACAGTTATGAATCTAGGGCTTGTTCATCATTTCCAGTGATCGGTGTTGACTGCAGACAGTGAGGAGCAAGGTGCGGAGGTAATGAGAAGGTACAGCGCACTCAAGGCGTTGTTTACAAATAATTGTTTAAAACTGAGCACCCTAGATAGTTTCACCGTGCTGTCATCCGCGTAGTTCCAAATAATTGGTGCAGCTGAACACCGGAAGACAATGCTGATTACTTCACTCCCCAGAAAAATGAACACTTCGTTTGTCTTAAAGGGAATGCTGGTGTTGCATTAATCGAATGTTGATAGATCGAAAAATATGCCCATTTACAACAACGATGTACAATCGTGGACATCAGCGGTCAACGTTTTCTGGCGCGTTACCAAGAAAAAGATAATAAATGTTTGATTCATATGCAAGTAATATTTACTTCAGTCATTGCACACGAAGGAAGCAAACATATTTATTTCCCTTAAGCAGCGCTACAGGGGAGTTAGTACGCGGAATCGTGTTGCATGTTATTCTGTCCTCGCTTGTACACATGGCCAGAGGCAAAATAAACCAAATAAACAGCGCCGTTTTTGCAATTAAGGAATCTCGTTGATCGCTTTGCCACGTACCTATTCATCACATTAATAATTTGTTGCTCGAGCTTTATAACCCTGGCGTTGGATGGAAGGATGGAAGGCTTTTTCGCATGAGTATGACAATAATGATTGAATTAATCCACAGAAAAAACCTCCCTATTCATCTTTTTCCGATAAGCCGCTACCGCCAGTTGCTCTGGGGCAATGCCGTAAACTTCGTAGCTAACTAACTTTGCGTATAACGGAAGATCAAAATTCTGTGCAATACATGTGTTGAACGTTACTTCCATATTTCTAATCAAACACCTGGAGCTGAAAGGAACATTATACGGGGGCGAAAGGCCTCCTTACTCTGGCAGATGTATGCTATTAGACTCATGGAACCGCCATTGTTGCGCTCCGGTCCCGCCACTATATAATCCAGCCTATATGTCAAATGGACAATAGTAGAAGGCAACAAAATAGTCCTTATAATATGCGGCGTGCTGGCAAACTGTTTCTCTCGCTGGCGTATATTATGCAGCCCTGAGAAAAAGTGGAGAGACCATGCATGGCTCCAGCGGCAGCAGCGGCTGCGGAGCTGCACCATAGCGCTACTTTTTCGTGCCGCACGCTACCAGCGAGAGTTCGCGCTTATTACGCGTGATAAATTTGTAGTGCGGCGTTCGGCTACTTTGCGGCTGGCGTTCGCGCGTCGCGAAGTGTCCAGGATATGTCGGTGTCGCGCGGTAGCGAAGAACGCGGACCGCCGCGCGGTGTCATACCACTGCGATCAGGACTGGTAAAGGCTGGTTTTGGTCTCGGCGATATTAACAAGCTGCGCTCGGCAATCTGTAACAAGCAGTCTTGCTCCAGGAACCGGTAAGGGCGGTTCGAAGGGTGGTTTAAATTGAGATCCTGTGTTCTGAATGGCTTTCTCATTGCCGCAACGTATTTTGTGCTCTTCGTTCACTCACCGAGTAGCTCCAGATCGCAGGAAACCAAAAGTGATGAGAACATAGTGAATATGACAGAACTGCTTACCAGGGATATCTCAGAACGCTTGCCTTCATGCGCATTCCGCCCTTCCTAATCTCGCTGTCCTGATAACCCACGTTCTTTTATGACACCTGGATGTTTTCATAGAAAAGCCGCACAGAGGCCCTTTTAGAAGTCAAACTCTTTAAAGCTATGCATCGGTGTGTCTCGGATCGCGAAGCTATAAAAAGAAATTTAAGCAAGATCACACATGCGCAGTGGGTGGTACGTGTGTAGAAACAATTAAACAGCTGATTTTAGAATGTGGCAGCCTCCGTCCTGATGCCGACGCAGGCACACTCACTCCCCCTAAGGCCCTAGGCTTTAGGTAACAAAAGTCAAGTGAATGTATCCGAAAAGATAGCAAAAAGCGACGGGACTATAGGTGGCTGAAAAGCAAGCCGACGACGTGAGGTTACAAGATCGGTCTTAACAACTGTATTGAAACAAGAATGGCGACTTTATAAATAATACCGTTAAATATTAGGGACGACTTAAATAAATACAAAGGAAAAATCCAGATAACGGTGGTGGTCGCTACCCCACCGTTTCAAAGGGGACTCTCTTCCATCCGTTCCCATCCACCTTTGCAATTCCTGCGGTGTGTGCATTTTTGCTTACCTGCGATGTGGAGCAACTCGGTAAGCAAACGAAGGAGCGCAAAATACATCGCGGCGTCGCCGTAGACATTTAGAAGTCAGTGTCTGAGTGAAAATTGCAGTTTCCAATTTATGGCAAGACAGCTTCTTTCCGATCACCGATACGAATACGTTGTTCGATCCGTCAGACGGTGAACACAATCTGCAAACAAGTTCGCAACTCAAGGTTAAAAGAAGTTATTCTTTCCTGAGTGTAGCCGCTGCGGTGGCTGAATGGCTTGCTGCTCGGCTGCTAACCCGGAAGATACCGGTTTGATCCCGGCCGTGGTGGTCAAATTTCGACAGAGGCGAAATGTTAGAGGCCTCTGTACTGTGCGAAGTCAGTATACGTTTAACAACCCCAGGTGGTAGAAACTTTCGGAGCCCTGAACTACGGCGTCCTTCACAGCCTGAGTCGCTTTGGAACGTTAAACCCGATGGACGATCTTTCTTGAGCGTGGAGAAAATACGAAACATCGGTGAAACTACAATCAAACAGCCATTTACCACAACGGAGCGTAAAGCATTAACGCCGGGCTACTGTCCACTTGCTCCGCTATTGCGCGATGCCTTTTGTGCCCTGCACACTTTTCGATGCGAGCTTCCCTTCATTGCAGCCGTCACCAGAATACTAGGTGATCACCACAATGCAATTCAGTCAAGCGTGATAAGCTCCGGAGCAAGAGTGAGGGTGAAGATTATCGTAACTGAAGGCACTCTCGTAACAATCGCCCGGCAATTACGGGGCACAAGATGCGGCCTCGGTGCGGCCTCGCAGCCACCCCTGACGCCTGAGCCGTCGTCTGTCCTCCTTTGTCCACGCCTGCACTTTAATAGTGCTGTATATCTACGTTTTCTAAAGCTGCAATATTGCGCGCAGCGCTCTCTGATGGCAGAGTCGGCGCCAAGGGAACTTACCTGTGTATTCACGCCTGCTCTACTTTATTTTCAGGTGCGAACGTCCTTTTTCTGTGCATCGCTGCGTTAATGTCAGAAGGTAAAGTATTAGTATTAAAATAATTTCGAAGTCCTTGTCTCAAGCTCCGCTATAACCGCAGGCTTTGCGCCCTTTCCCGCTTTTCTTACATAAATAATTGAGCGGGTAATTTACCAGGTATTTCAGGAAATTCCGCCACTAATATATAAAAAGGCTTCTGCGGCGCAATAATACTTCTGCTGGCAGTCATAAAAAAAGCTCAGTAATGTTAACTAGTAAGATAATTAACTAATTACTGATAAATAACCTTCGGTGTGTTAGTTTTGCAGGTTTGCGCCTGGTTGCGTTTGATATCTGGAGCTGGCCGTTAGAAATAGCCGTATTAGCTTTTAAAATCTTGAAAACGTGATTGCTGCAAGCTCTGTAGCTCAGGAAAAGTTGACCATCTAGCACCGAAAGACGCACGTTTTCGAAAGGCCCGCGCGCAAAGGAATCCTCCCTGCCCCACCCACGTCACTTCGAGACGCATGTGTCAAGCGACCTTCTTTTCCCGAGTGTGCTAGAGTAGCAAATAGCAACTGTGGACATGTTCCATTCTCTACTTCCGACCACAAACGCCAATGGAATTGGATGAATTCTTATTTCCGATAATCTGCTCTATCTTGGAGACCCCATCAATACTCGATTACGTAGACTTTTAAGTAGTAAAAGATATACACCGAGTTTTCTGTATTCCCTTATGAAAATCTCTTTAGACAGTCCATAGACTGTCGATAGACTTTAGTCTATGAAGTCTATAGACTGTCTATAGACAAATCTTATTGAATGGTCTATAGACAGTCAAAAGATTTATGGCCATACACTTTTAGTAGACTTGTTTATAGAGTGTCTATAGACAATGTCTACTGAAAGTCTATAGGTCTATAGGAAGTCTATAGACACTGGTCTATAGACAGTCTATAGACGACCTATAGATTTATGGCCATACATTTCCTATAGAGTCGTCTACAGACCGTCTATAGACACTTGTCTACGGACGGGCTATAGACGACCTATAGAATTATGGCCATAGACTTCCTGTAGATTACTGTCTATAGGCAGTCTACAGACAGAAGTGTACTGGTCCAGTAGACATATGTCTATAGACTGTCTATAGACATTCCATAGGTGTGTGCCCTGACAGTGCTATAGACCTTTGTCTATAGACAGTCTATAGACCTCTGTCTACTAAACTATTAGTAGACCATTATCTATAGACTGCCTATAGACAGACAGTCTACAACCGTTGAAAAAGGTCACCATACAGAGCTCACAAATGACACAATCAATATACTTACAAATTTAATTTATTTCCAAGCTATCCAGGCTGGGAATATGCAATACATGCACCATAAGAATGCACCACCGTAACATAAATGTTGAAAGTAACAGTCTGGCTAGTTTCCACAAAAGTATTGTTGCGGCCTGTTGTCTGCAGTCAATGATCCGGGCGTGTTCACCTGTTCAGCACAAAGGAAAAAAATAATATGAGGAACTGAAAAAAATACGCATTCCATATCTACACATGCGCTTACAATGCAAGGCATATTCTGGCTATGCCATTCTAGAAAGGATATCTTTATGGGGTTCAAAGACCCAAGGCGACACAGGCTACGAGACGCTGAAGTGAAAGGCTGCGGAATAATTTCGGCCACCTGTGTAGAGTACACAGGCCTTTAGAATTTTGCCTCTATTAAAATGCGACCGCCTAGGCCGGAATCGAACCTGCATCTTTCAGGTTGCCAGATGAACATGATACCCACTGAGCTATCACGCCGGCTCAATCATTTCAGTAAATACACGACCGATTATAAGTGTCTTCATAAAACATTGTAACAAAGACCCATAATCCCTGGAGCACTCTACTCTGAATCCAGCACTGATACTGATTTCTGTATGGCAATACTGTTACAGCCAATACTGATCTCTGTATGGCAACCCTTTTACATTATTTGTAACAGAAGACTTCGAACAATTGTGCCACATATCTGCATTGATTGGCAAGGAGCTGTTGAGAATGCCACCTACACAAAATACAGATTCAGTGCACCTTACACAGGGATCAAAAAAGGAGAATATTGCAGCATTTATTATTATAACGGCTATAAAAGAAGCGCTTCAAAATACCCTGCGTGAAACCTGGTACACCCGGCCAAATTTTTAACTGGCTCGGGTGTTGCATCGCTAAATGCACCTGGTCCAGTGCGTTTGCGAAACGTGCGTTTCGGCTACACTCCTGGCGTATTCATGTTGTAATTTGACGAGTGAAATGTCATTTCGTGGTTCCTTTTTGTTCATATAATGTTTGAGTGGAGTACTTGCGTGTTTAGATCAACGTTATCAGAAATATTCGTCTGCCACTGCGAACAGCTGGAACAAGCGGCATACACAGCAATGGATCTGGCCCACATGGCCTCATCCTCTGGGTAAACTGCCACTCCTTCCATGGCGGACAAGTCGTTTACCCAGAGTAAGTGCAAATGCGCCACCAGAACCATAGCTGCGTGTTCCGCATGTTTCGGCTCTTCGTAGTGGCAGACGATGAATATTTTTGATAACTTTGATCTAAACACGCAAGTACTTCACTCAAACATTATATTAACAAAAAGAAACCATAAAATGCCATCTCACGCGTCAAATTACATCATGAATATGCCATCAGTGTAGCCGAAAGGCACCTTTTTACAGGGTGTATTTAGCGATACAACACCAGAGCCAGTTAAAGATTTGGCCGGGTGCACGTAAGCCGAAACTCAAACGGGGACAAGCTATACAAAACCAGCAGGCAGAAGCAACCAGTTCACCACAGATTTGCGCCTATAACTTCAAGCACAAAGACGGTACAGCATACTCATACAACACTGCGCGCTCTTAGAAACAAGCTAGTTGCAGCGCTTCCATGCCGTGCTCATTTACAGAAAACTCATACAGCACACAAGTTGCAGCTGCACCGTTTCAAAAGCAGTCGCGAGGTTGAGACAACATATTACTCTCACGATAAAATACCATCTGAAATTCATTTAGTTTTTCCCTCAAGTGCAACCCCAACAGCGCAGTAAAGAGGTGTGTTTCTTGCATGGAGGTAGCCTAACCTAACGCTGCTAGAATAATCAGCGAAAGCATTGAACGCGCTCGAAGTAGGAAATATTTCAATGAAACAATTAGCGCCTTCAACAGGCGCAGCTATAACAACACGAGAGCTGAATTGCATTTTAGGCGCAAATAAGCGGCGAGTTACATCGGCGCTTTCGTAACGTAGCAGTTTGAAATCAAACACATACTCTGCCTCTCGCGCAAGTGATATTCGAGAAATCTGTGCACGCGTGAGCGGGATTAATGAACGAACCACTCGGAACGAAATGTAAGCCACCTCTTGTCGAGCCGACCTTTACCCAGCTTTCAAAATGAAGTGTCCGCAAGCCAGCGGCGGAGGCCAACGTACGGCTCTGATGACAGACATGGACGAATGCATACGTGGGCAACGAAGGGGAGACGGGATGCAGCTCTTGGGTTCTTCGCGGTGTTTGAACACGCCGGCCATTCGCGCCGGCAACGAATTTTATTCACCCATCACAGTATAAGCATTCCTCCAGCGCCGCTTGACTACAACTTAGACAAACGTCTCGCGCTCCAGTCTATAGCGTTACAAGACACATTTGCTGAAACGTCGGCGCACACGACGCGCACCGAGAGAGCGTCCACACGTAGCAAGCAATGCACACCTCAAAATGAACAGCACTCCATGGTCCAGACAGGCGATAACACAAAGATTAGAAAATAAATGTAATCCACCACAGAACGAGAGTGTATGTAAGTACGTTTCCGGAGGTGCAAAATAAACTGAGCTCACACGGCGCTAACTAAAGCACAGTTCCATTTCGGCCGTCATTCACGGGCTAAGCGACATTTCTGGCCACGCATCTACCTTGAAACACGAAAAATCTAGAAGACAGCTCGCGAGGAGCGGCTTATCATCAAGGGCATCGCCCGGACTGCCTTTCCGCGGGTTAGTAAAGACAGCGGCATAGAGATAAGCGGCATTAGCCGAGAACCCGATGGCTTCCGCCTTAGAAACGAAGATAGGACGTTTGTCGCTGCGCACATAATCTGTTCTGCACACACAGCTCTGCTTATAGTGGTTTAGGAGACCAAATGAATAAAATATAAACGTGTAGACTTACCGTAAGCGGACGATGAAGTTGGATTTTGAAGAAAGCGTAATCCGCGAGAGAACACGCCAACGCCACCGATCTATCCACGCACAGGGTTGTTTGCAGCCCGAATGATTTTCCGCCGTCTCGCGGTAAAACGGGTAAAACGTGAAACAGAAACCTATTTCACAGCCGTATCGTTATCGCTCGCACTCTTGCCGTGTGCAGCTTATCTGATATCCAAGACCAGAGAAGGCAATTGGTTCATAAGCTGAAACTCTTCGCTTACCCTCTAAAAATCTTATTGTTTTCGTGAAAACAGAACGGAAATCTAACTGCTTGTTCGTATACGCGCCGCATCTCCCACCGAATAGTATGTGGTACAATTCTCAAATAATAATTATAATATTGCATAGCATAACGTGTTTTTTGCGTGTGTTCGTGTTTAGAAAACCAATATGCGCGACATCAGCGTGTCGTGCGCTCCGAAGCAACAGGTGCAAGGGTAGGAACGAAAAAATACTTTCTTTGTGATTGTTGCGTCGCAGCACTCATTCACGTGAATACAAACTGTAAAGGTAGAAATGGCAGATGTTAATCGCACAGAGGACCAGGCTCTTTGTGACTACTCTAAGGTGTTTCTAAGGGATGGGCGCTTCCTTGAATTGTCACACCCGTCTTTCCCCCTATATTTTCAGGACGTTTTAAATAGAAATGTAGAACCGTTGATGAAATGTTTCTGATTTCAGCTCGTTGGACAGTAGCGATCGAACGTTGGAGCGGAATAATCTCGAGCGATTCCTTAAAGGGACAGCGTATTTCTTCGATGTAGTACAGTTTGCGGGCGCCCTTACATCAAAAACGGCTGCCTTTCCTCGGCGTACTTGTTAGCATTAAATATTTAATTGTATTGACAATATAAGTCACGGTATAACGAAAAGGAGCTTATCAAGGCTCCTGAACAATATACAGGAGGGTGTTGTAATGTCCTCATGCAATACTTTTTAATTTCCGTAATAGCGAAGGAGGTCAGCATGCAGTGCAAAAAGAAATTGACCTTGTTCTGGACTTAGTCGAAAGTCAGTGTATAGAACATTGTTAGATAAAATTAGGATTTTATAGACTGGTCTATAGACAGTAGACTACCTATAGTGTACAGTGTATAGACGAAAGGAAATTGAGGTAGTTGTAGACTGTAGTCTACAGAGAGTGTATAGAACGTCTATAGACGAAAGGAAATTAAAGCAGCTATAGACCGTAGTCTATAGAGAGTCTATAGAGCGTCTATAGACGAAAGCAAATTGAGGCAGCTGTAGACCTTAGTCAATAGGCAGTCTATAGACCATCTATAGACAAAAGGAAATTGAGCCAGCTATAGACTTTAGTCTATAGAACGTCTATAGACGAAAAGAAATTGAGGCAGCTATAGACGTTGGTCTATAGAAAGTCTATAGACTGTCTATAGACGAAAGGAAATTGTGACAGCTATAGACCTTAGTCTATAAAGCGTCTATAGACCGTGTGTACACGAAAGTAAATTGTGGCAGCTATAGACCTTAGTCTATAAAGCGTCTATAGACCGTCTATAGACGAAAGGAAATTGAAGCAGTTATAGACTTTAGTCTATAGGGAGTCTATAGACAAGACGAAATTGAGGCAGCTATAGACCTTAGTCTATAGAGAGTCTATACACCGTCTATAGACGAAATGAAATTGTGGCAGCTATAGACCTTAGAGTCATAGACCGTCTATAGACAAAAGTAAATTGAAACAGCTATAACTTTAGTCTATAGATTTTCTATAGACTGTCTACAGACAAAAGGAAAAGTCTAAAGGATGGCGATAGAGTCTATAAAAAGTCTATAGAAAGTCTATAGACCAGTTTTATAAGGGTTGCTTGTGCAGCACATCAGCTATGGTTTTTAGAGCGATATCTTAAGGCGAAGGCTCCTGGGCAATACATAGCATTTTTGGTCTTTGATGAGTCCGCGATGAACTGAACAGGCGGTGGCTCACGCACTTTCTCTGCCACCGCACCCGCGTTGAAAAGAAAAGATATGATAGGAGAGAGGCAAACTAAAAAATGTGCTTCCATATAAAAGGAATAAAGTAAGAAGCGCTGAACGAACAGCAATGAAAGAAATGAGACAGATTCGGTACAATTTGCGGAGGAGTGCCAACGAAAGCCACTTTTTCTTAATGAGCAGCGACTGAGCACAGTGCCGCGGGCTTCGATGCCAAGTGATGCAAACTATATTTAGTTATTTATCGATTCTACCACCTCTTTCTGGTGCTGTCACAGGAGTGAAAACAAAAAGAAAAGTGTAAAAGCAAGTAATTTATCCTAATGCAGTTATTTAAAAAAACAATAAAAAGAATACATGGTGTTAACAACGCTTGAAATGAAAATACCAAATATATGTAGGAATATACGCCATGCATAGATTGCTGAATGCACTAAAATAAAACAACCTCATTCGCCGGAAAAAAACAATGTAGGTAAGGCTTTGTACGAAGCCTTCAATAGACGTCCACTATAAAACAGGCCCAGACGAAGACAAGTCCCCTTGTCGAAACGTTGGCTCAAGCAACCTGAGGTTTTCCCCTCCCTTGTTCATTTTGTGATCACTATAAAACAGCGTTAGGTACAAATTTGTATTCATGGTTCGCTCTTGAGAAAAAAAACTATCCTTGAAAAAATCATCACGAAGAGAAACAGCTAGAATAAACATAGAATGACGGTTTGACAGAATTTAAAAATAAAAGCTACTTTTCGATATTAACCTAATTATGCATAATTAGGTGCTACTGCTCTAGCCTTTCATTATTTGTTCGCGACTCTGAGGTCGGAATAAAAGTTGTGAACAGATATCGCAAGGTGAGATGTAATGTTTGTATTTCTGAAATGAGATGAGATGAGAGCAGGTGTCTTGCCGACTGTGCTGCTGCGTCCGAGATTATTAAAGTGTAATCTGTATCAATTACACGATACTGAGCGGGTAGTCAATAGTAACTTTAATATTCAGCACGGCTGTAGCTACCACGGAACCTACTGCGTCTTTGTTACCGCTCTCTTCGAAAGCATTTCCGGCAAGCACGTCTGTATGCGGAAAGTGTGTTTGTTTTCTGGAAGTGGTGGTGGTCTATCCCACAGCTTGCGTCATAACAACATGCAGCACATTTCAATTTATTATGTACAATCACTTCGACAGTTATTTTCTAGTCATTCGGCCGTACCCTACGAGATGCGATGAAATGCGTCTATAAGCCATGCACATATCAGTTCATGCGCATCAATGAAAGAAGTAGAAATAGATAGCTGGGCCCGTTGGTAACGAACCATTACGAAAAAGCAGCGCAAAAAAAAAACAACAAGGACCAAAAAATGCAGGGGGCACTTTGGCTCTCTAATGTGCTGGAAGGCAAAAGCCTTTCCTGGCGCACTGTTTGGCATTGACTGCGAGACTGTTTGTGCTGTACTAGTGCTTTACTTGACCACACACTGAGTACACATTACAACTACACACTTCCGACTGCCGACTTTGCTTCTTTAGCACGACTCTCTCTCTCTGCTTCGATGAGTTTGTTGTATCCATGGCTCTGTTCGCCGTAATGAGGTATGTAATGTGTTCACCCATGGACGCCTTACGCCCCCTGTCGGAGCGGACTACAACTATTTTATTCGTCGTCGTCTGCTCCAAAAGGGGGCGTCAGGCATGCGTGGGTGACCTCCTTACTTCGAATCCGCACACTCTGACGTCATAACCATTTCGACCAACCGAGAAGCGTGACACCTCTTCTGGCAACCTTCTGTGACAATCGTCTGTAGACAACGATCAGGCATTAAAGGATTTCACCTTAAAATCTAGAATCCTGCGTATCGAACCGCTCATGAGTATAATAATTGTATACCACACGAATAAGGTTAGCTGAGAGTCAGTGTTTTCTGTGTACCTTGATTTTTTTTGGTCCTTTGGTTTTTTGGTGCCATTTTTCATTGTGAGCATGTAGAGCAACAAGCACTGATCGATAAATCAAAGCTTCTTGAAAAAAAATTGTAGAAAATGTTAGAAGGAAGACGAAAAGAGAGGGGAGGCGATGGGTGCAGGTTGTGGAAGCCTCTAATAAAGGTATTGCCCTCGTTAGTTCGCTACAGAAAGACAGCAGGTGAACACATAAAAGGGAACCAGAAGAAAACACCTCTAATGCAGACGCATTTCTTCTGAGGGAATCGCACTGATCGTGTATTCTTTTTGTTTTCTTTCTAGATGCAGCAGATGAAGCAAATTTGTTGGACAAGCTATTCGGAAATCTAGTTCCGCGGAGTGAAAGCCTTGATATGCCTCGTGTATACTTTGCCGTTCGCGATCCTCGCGTTGGCAAAGACACCCTGTTCAGGTTTAACTTGACAAATGGCAAATTGCACATGAGAAGCACAGCAAAATACAGTACAGAAAGTATCGGGAAATGTGGCTTTAGTTCAGACAGAAACTTCGGCTCCTGTCACTTTCCTATTGACGGCGCCTACGCCGAGTACGATTCGTTCCTATATTATGGAAGCAAAACCGTTCAGACATTTACCACCAAAGTAACTATTGTCAGTTACCGAAAAGACTGGGGCAGTCCTGCTGACATATCTGCGTACATGCGCAACGACAGCAACGGTAAGCACCTTTCATATAAATTTTTACACGAAATTTTGATATTAATCAAGTCTGGTTGCTTTAAACGATGCCTTGATGACGTATTATTCGGACGCCACATTTAGAAAAGTTGCGGCAAATACTAAAGGTAAGTTCGATCAGCCTGACCTGTACTTAGCACTCAGGAATGAAAATTCGCCTTAGTCACTTTATGAGGATTTTTTTCTACTTCTGAATGTTAACGTCACGTTATGCCAGGCCTAAATGACGCCACGAGAAAGAACAAGTACACATAGTAGAACGTGATGCTGGTAAGTGAGCAAAACGAAACTATCATAACCTCTTCAGACGCTTTGTTACTGGGAGCCGTGCAAGCGCTAAATACACCATTTCTTCACCACAAAGCTACAGCAAATGCTCGTCTTGCCACCTGCTTCTAAAAAGCGGTCTCCTTGTTACCGCACATGTTGCACCAAAAAAAATTCAGCTTTAGCATTTTAGTCTGCAATACCGGAATGACGCCTGGGTGAAATTTTTTTGCACGTTGTATCTCGAAAACATGAGGTGTATTAACAACAGTACCCTGGATGATGTCCTCCTAGGTACCTTTTTCCACTGGTATAGTTGAGGTCTCCGTTGAAACAACCAAGGTTGGTAATAGATAAAAATACGTATGCTAACGACGCTCCGTGCAAACAAAAATATTAACACAATATTAATAGCAGTTCAATGCTATATACGCATCTGTTCTAGTTTATTTCCCATCATAGCCGCCGTGATGACTCAGTGGTTATGGCACTCGGCTTCTGACCAGAAAGACGCGGCTTCGATCTCGACCGCAACAGTGGAATTTTGATGGAGGCGAAATTCTAGAGGCCAGCGTACTGTGCGATGTCAGTGCACGTTAAAGAACCCTAGTCGGTCGAAACATTTGGAGCCTTCCAATACGGTGTCCCTCGTAGCCTGAGTTACTTTGAGAAGTTAAATCCCCATAAGCCAAACAGCAGGGTAATCTTCGGAATAAGAAGTTTTTAATTGTGCTGCCAAAACTGCGTTTATCGAAATCGTTCGAAAGTATCGGACACAGCGAACCCAGGTGTAGATCCTGCTGCATTCTTACTGCAGTAGTCACGTGTACCCTCATGTTAAATTTAGTTTTTCTGAAAATTTTCTGAACAACTTCAATGGCTTTCCGTTCAAACGTTCCTTTGTGTAGCCCCACAGAACCACCCTCTTTTTCAGACTGGACTATCTATAAGCCGTGGTGTTTTAAGTAGCTGGCACCATTTTTTTGCTGAGCCAAGCTCTTATAAAAGTGACTCACGTTGATTGCCACACATTCAGCTTCATTACAAAAGCTTTGACCTTGTCACGCTCCTTTGCTCTCCCTCTTATACTCCACGGCAAGGCCAGTAGTCCTGGCTTCCCTGCAGCGGGCTTAAAGCAGAATTTGGGCCCTTTCTCAAGTATGCGACGAATTTCATCCGTGCTGACGTCGTGGGTGACGTCGAGCTCTCAGGTGGTCACTGTGTCAGCGCGCCTACTTCATGACAGTGAAGTGGCCTTTTTTGACAAACACGGTTGACGGTCACAAGGCAATAATAGCTCTGCACGTAAGCTTGGTTTATCAGAATAAAATTCTGTAGGAAGTGCAGCATTCGTCTGGTCGTGCGTGTTTTCATTGTGTCACCGTTTTTTTTTTCGTGCTGCGAACGTCTTTCACAATGATCCGTTGTGAACGTGGCACTGAACTGCGCGGCTGCGTCATTTGAGGAAACGAAACTGCACAGTAACTGTCTCATATCCCCGCGGACTCAGCCGCAATCACAGCTGGTATGAAGTGTACTGGGAGGAAAGGAAAGACGCCGAACGTCACCCAGGGAGCGGAGGAGGTTTTAGGAAAGAAGGTGGGAGTGAAAGTAGAAAGAGGTGCCGCGGCCTGCTACGGCTTCGCCGGATAATCATGATCAAAAACTTTATTATGAAACAGAGCAGTTTGGAGCACGCAGTCTCTCGGGGCCCCCACGCCCCCACTTCAATCCGTCGTGTATGTTCCGGTGGTCCATAACGCTGGCAGCGCCTTTGGTAGCGCTGGTCTGTAAGGCCAGGTGCTCCGAGGGCAGCAAGGTCTCCCAGTATTCCCAGGTCTTAAGGTGCTCTAGGGCCCGCAGGGAGGATGCGCCAGGCAGTGAGAAAGGAGATGGAAAGCAGAAGTGGCAGTTTCAGGGCACAGAGTACGAGATGAAGTGAGGAAGAGGGAGTGAAAGTCGGAAAGGGCGCTAGGAGAGGAAAGAGTGTGTGTTTGTAATGTGCGCCAAAGGGCTGCCTGTCGATTGCTGCGTGCCTTGTGCTGTGGGGGAATAGCTGACACGAGGGCCTGGACGCATGCGTCAGCTCGCAGAAAGTGTGCGTGCTCTCCTTCGTAAATCCCGAGTGGGAGGTTGCTAGCGCCAGGTTTAAGTAAGCTTGGGCTAAGAGTTTGACGGCCTCATTTCCATGTTTCCCGGAGCACAGGCACCCAAATAAGCTCCACATGACGCGGCGGTGTACACCAGGAAAGTTAAGCGCGAAAAAAATGGTGCAGTGGATTGGGCCTCGTGAGAAATTCTGGATAGCAGTTTTTCAATCTGATAAAACTACCAGGTTTTTCTGCTGGCAATCTCGAGGGCAATAACGGCTTCCTCTGCAGCTTCGGTGAAAGTGTATCAAGGGATTGTGTGTGTAGCCAAGGGGGAGATAGCTTGGCTCACCACGGTACCAACTGCTTCATCGCCCTTGCAGGATGGGTCTACGCAAACGGCGTCAGCCACGCAGCCGTAATATCGCCGGAGCCCTCCACTATGGCACCTATTTCTATCTGCTTTGTCTCACTCCTTCCTTTATCGATGGCTTACTCTGACTTACGTTGTGACCACTGCGAGCATAAGTTGTTTTTTGTGTATCCGCTTTGGCGAAGTCGTTATTACAAGTGACAATTGAAACTAATGCGTCGTTGGCAAAGGTAGCCGTGGAGAAAAGATGAACGGACAGTAAGGGTAAACGGGAAACAGCATTTTTTGAAACTCGTTCAAGCAACATATCGCGCATTTATGCTGGTCGTAGAAGAAAGCCCCGAGGCTTTGGAAGGTTGCTTTTTCATGAGAGTCACTTGGTCTTCGGGGCATGGCCGCTTGGTGCATGGCCTTGGGGCCGTCGCTTTTATGTTATGCACGCGGCAACGAATGCAGTTTAACTGAGGACTGTTCACAGGTCCGTTCATTTTTCTTTTCCATGCTTCATTCAGTCCCCCCCTCCCGCCCGCACACACACACCGGGTTCCAACTGGGCTGCGTTTACATGTAGGCGAAATGCAAAAGCTGACCGCGTTCCGGCTGTCGTTGAAGCCCCAAAATAGCCTATGAAAAAAGATATTGCAACTTTCGCTGTAAAATCAGTTTTTGTATCGAAACTGTGCTGTAACATTTCGTCGTGCCGTGTGTGGGTGTCAGTGCACCGAGGCAGATTAATGCCTTCTGTTGTGGCGCACAGGAAAGCTCGAACCCGGTCTCCATTTGGTAGCGTGTTGAGTCGTCGGGCTGGGGAAAGTCTGAGCTTCGAAGAATGGGGATATCAAAAACAAGCAGGTTTCATGGCACTTAAACTAAGACACTTATTTACATAATGAAGAAAAGAGCAAAGAAACAAAAATTAAGAGTTCATAGCGTTGAGCGTCTGGATGAGCCTATTACCCAAGGCTCAGAGCCACTGGATGAACCTATTACCCAAGGTTCAGAGCGTCCGTGCTCACTTTGGGCGCAGGTTGAATAGCCCAAGGCTCCGCCCTTTCACCAGGCGGCAATTCATCGTGACACTAAAGATCGGCACTACACAACACAGCCAACGAAGACACCTGTTGTAGAGCCCACCCGTGGGAACTGGCGAGGAGGAAACGTAAGTCCGCATCTCTGTCGCACTGCGAGGCAGCCATACTGTTGGCAGCTCGCGTCCATCAAACACAGGTGTGGCATGATGACGTCGCAGCCGCAGCTGCGCTGGCTTCCTCTGATTCGTTCCGGGTCTTCTCAGACGAGGAGCATCCTTTCTTCCCCTGTCGTCGGTCCTTCTAGAAGGTCGTTGGCACCGAGCCAAGCGCGGGAAGAGCTTCCATCGACCATTTCCCAGCTGGTCATTCTTTTATGGGAAGCATACTAAAATAGCCCAACCCAGCTCCTCGAGCGCGGCGGTGTCGTTACCATTGACCTTTCGTGACCGCCATGTCATACCACGTGATGCGTGACGTCACAGCAGATGAAAAACGGGGGCCCAACTCGCGCCGTCGCGCGAGGCGTCGTGACCAAGGATGACCACGTGGTGCGTGACGTCACAGCAGATGAGAAACGGGGGACCTGCTCGCGCCGTCGCGCGAGGCGTCGCGACCAAGGAGGACCACGTGATGCGTGACGTAACGACATAGGAGAAACGGGGCCCCAGCTCGCGCCATCGCGCGAGGCGTCGCGACCATTGTGTTTCCTGCTTCTGCGCTAGGTGCGCTGTAGTGAACACGTGATGCTGGAGCGGCGGTATACAAGGGGGTGCGCCTGCCTCGGCTAGGCGTACACGGGATAGAGATGCCTCTTGGAGACAGGGCTGCTCGTTGGAATGAGAAGCAAAAGTTGCGGCGTGCTACAGAGACTGATGAAGAGCGTGAAGAACGTCTAGCCAAGCGGCGTGCTCGATATGCAACTCGGCGACAATATACTTCGCATCTGACTAGGCTTAACCTAAGCTAAGCCTCAGCCATTTTTTTTGGTGGGGTCATCTTGGGGGGTCAAACGACCTTTCGAAATTTCCGCTGTTGAATCCACCACCGTTTTCATCGCGGGTCTCAAGATGGGTCGTAACACTTCGCACTGCCACACGTACGCAGTCTTAAGTGTGTGTGCTTTTAGCTCCCGTTGTCGGCAGTGTGGTGACGTCACGCCGAGACCGAGAGCCATCATCCGGGCTTTAAGAGAAGTGTACTGAACTCAGGACCAAAAAGGGACATCGGTCCCTCTACAAAAATGGCTGAGGCTTAACTTGGTTAAGCCTGGAGAATGCGAAGCATCATCGTGTCGCGTAATTTGGAGGCGCACAACCACAGCGACGGCGCGAGGTGGGCCCCCGTTTCTCCACTGTCGTGACGTCATCGTGTCACGTGGTGTGACGTCATGTATCACGTGATTTGGAGGCGCACAACCACAGCGACGGCGCGAGGTGGACCCCCGTTTCTCCACTGCCGTGAAGTCATCGTGTCACGTGGTGTGGCATCATCGTGTCACGTGATTTGGAGGCGCACAACCACAGCGACGGCGCGAGGTGGGCCCCCGTTTCTCCACTGTCGTGACGTCATCGTGTCACGTGGTCTGACGTCATGTATCACGTGATTTGGAGGCGCACAACCACAGCGACGGCGCGAGGTGGGCCCCCGTTTCTCTACTGTCGGGACGTCATCGTGTCACGTGGTGTGACGTCATGTATCACGTGATTTGGAGGCGCATAACCACGGTGAAGGGCTGAAGTGGTAGCTAAAGCGCATAAAAACAAACATACATTGCGGCGACTGATGTCGCCCGGTGAACACACTGAGTCCAAAACCACGAGATGTCCAAGAAAGTTCAGGGGTCCATACGCGCGGGGGAAGCACGCCGGATGGAAATACCGCGCACAAACATAACGCGCGAACAACGCACACACACCTCGCGCACAAACTCCGTAGTCTGAAACGAGAACATCCGGGCACCGTACGAGACACAACGAGATTTAACGAGACTCTCTAAGCCCTCCTACGCGACCGGCATGCAAGCGCCGGTTGGTCTCCAAACGAGTCACAAAAAATAACTGCTGCCAGTGCCTTCTCAATGTTTATCAAGATATCAGTCGAGCTGTGCGTTTGATAATGCACGGAATTATAATTTCCGATTTCTAATAACGCGTGCAAAAAGCCAATAAATGCCACGATACACTTCGTTGTCATATGTGATCTCTAAGGGGCTTCGCGCATCGAAGCAACCCCGCGCAGGCGCACAGGGGCCCGGGGGAGAAGCGCTGCGTTCAAAGGGCAAGGCATCGCGCCGAACGGGTGGTGGCGTTCCTCCCTTCCTTTACGGTGCGGTTCGGGTGTCCACCGAGATGGAAGAGAATTACTGCGCCATTTCCTTTCCTCAAAAAACCTTGCGTTCAAATGGCAAGGCATCGCGCTGAACGGGTGGTGGCGTTCCTCCCTTCCTGTACGGTGCGGTTCGGGTGTCCTCCGAGATGACATTAGGCCCGTAAACATTTCATGCTTACTCTGCTCTCGGTTACGGGAGAGGCAGATATTTTTTTTGTTTTTATGAGTGGCTTTGGCACACGACAACGGTGAACGAAGAGAAAGGGCACATTGTACACACAGTAACAATATTATCAGTGGTATGTAACTTGTACACTCATATTGCGTTATTCATGCACTGCCTGCCCTCACTAATTTACACCCTTACTGGGACGATCATGCTTAGCCATTGACGCTTTCTTATTCATCCCCATGGTTTCATTTTCCACCGCAGGGATAGCGCAAGTCAGGAATATAAATCAGAGCATAAAGCTGCTAACAGCTCTGAATATAAGAACCACATTATTTTGGCCTTGGTTGTCGCATAGGCAAATGTTCACATTGATATATTGGATACAAATTAGTATCACCAGTTAGCAAAGAATGATCTAAGACAGGGTCCGTTTGGAACTCAACCTACTAAGTGTGGTGGCGCCAATGTTCTGGCATTGGTAAACGTTCTTGGAGGCTGTAAATGATATACAGCGCTCGCAGAATCGTTGCTTGATTGTTGTATGCTTTGTATGGAAGTTACGCAGAGAATACGGACCAAATACGGAATAATCATACGTTTTCCACTATAAAGCAAATGTCGTAACACAATAATGATTCTACCATAAAACTATGGAATGCCTTTAAGGTGTTGGGCGTGAAGAGGAAAGAACGCCTCACGCGTGTTCAGGCTAAACCGAACTGCCGTGCCGTTGCATCCCGTGCTCACCGCCACGTTGCTTAAAGTACGACTGATGTGTCCACTGTCCCAGGAGGCCAGGAGGAGGAGGTAAACTTTATTAAAGAAGAGATCACAGGCGAGGGTTGGGGTGTTGTTCTCCCCGCGGTGGGCTCCTCTTCTAGGCCGGACGCCAGGTGGCCGACCGACGATGTCGTTCGGCGACCTCTTCGGCTCGCTCTGTGACTCGAAGTTGAACCTCCGGATCCGAGCTGAGCAGCGCGGCCTCCCACTGAGATTGGGTAGAGAGCTGCAGACTGTGCGATGGCTTGTCTTGAGTACATGAGTATAGGATGTGCGGTGTGTCTGCCTTTTGGTGTCCACAGAGAGAACAGACGGGGGACGGGGCTGTACTGCTCCGGGAACCATATGGAGTACATGTGTGGATTAAAGAAAGTGTCTGTTTGGAGCTGCCGCCAACTGACTTGTTGTGTTTTACTCAGAGATTTATGTGGTTCTGGGAAGATCTGTCTTTCTTTCTTGAAGTGGGTAGTAAATTCTTTGTAGGTTGTCATTCGCTCCTTGGCCGACCTGAGCTCGGGGTAGCGCACCTCCCGGTTAACCACGAATCCTCGGGCAAATTGGTGCACCGCCTCGTTTCCAGAATTGTCCGAATGGGCCGGGACCCAGATCAGTGTTATCTGGCGGGTATTGGAGATTTTTTGTAAGATTTTGATGGCTGCTGAGTGGGCCCTTGCTTTTGCAAGATTTCGAATTGCTGGCGTTTCCTTTGCTTTTGAAGCTCCCGCTCTTCATCGGTTTCGTAGCTTAAACCACGACTGAGGTGTCCACTGTCCCTGGAGGTCAAATATTTATTTATTTATTTATTATTTATTTATTATACCCTCAGGGTACAAATGTACATTATAGAGGGGAGGGGCGGATGCAGAGGCATACACATTTTACACAAAAAAGTTATTAGTAAAGAATATACACAATCTCTGTAAAACCAGTACAAAAACGAAAGTAAGCATACAAAAAGAATGAAAAAGAACAAAGATACAAAGAGTAAACTACGACATCGGTAACGGTGTTAATAAATACAGAAAGATATGGCAAGGAAAACAAATAATAAACAAGGAATGCAGTTCCTAATAAACAAACAGTCGTATTGGGAATATGAACACCATCTATGAATGCCATGATGATGATATGAGCACTAGCTATGAAAAGAAACTGTGTAATGCTGATTTAAAATTCTCAATTTCAGATATACTTGTTAGTGATGCTGGTAGGTTATTCCAGTCATTGCTTGTTCAAGGAATAAGCGAGTATGAATATGCAAGCGTATTTGAGTGTGGAATATGTACCTTTTTGCTGTGGTCACGGCGAGTTGAAATGTATGACGGTGGTTGAACCCAAAGATAGCGCAAGGTTGTGTTATGATGGTATATTTTATGAAAGAGAGACAGGCGAGATAGCTTTCTTCGTGTCGATAAAAGTGGTAGTTGTAAGTAGGTTTTCATATTAGTAACACTAGCGGTCCTTTGGTATTTGTTTAAGATAAACCGGGCTGAGCGATTTTGTATTGCCTCAAGAGAGTGTATGAGTGTTACGTGACCGGGATCCCAGACAGATGACGCTTATTCAAGTTGTGGACGAATGTAAGTTGCGTACAATAGTAATTTTAAAGACGATGGTGGAAGGCGGAAATTACGGCGTATATATCCAAGGGTGCTACTGGCTTTAGAAGTGATATAATTGACATGCGATTTCCAAGATAGATTATTGGTAATGAGAACTCCCAGATACCGGTATGATGTCACCGATTCTAATGAGACGTTATTAAGCATATAAGTGGGACTTATGTGGTTAGTGCGAGACACCCTCATTGATTTGCATTTGTTAATATTTAATTCCATGCACCATGTATTACACCATTCCACAATATTATTGAGGTCATTCTGAATTAATGAAGCATCTGAAGCATCAGTTAGTTTACGGTATAACACACAGTCGTCTGCAAAAAGACAAATTTTGGAAGAAACGTGAGAAGGTACGCCATTTATATAAATCAGGAATAACAGAGGACCTAGAACCGACCCTTGCGGAACGCCGGATTGAACTGGGACCGAGGGTGAGTTAACTTCATTAGCGGTTACAAACTGAACGCGGGATGCGAGGAAAGCATTAATCCAGTCAATTATTGCAGGGTCTATGTTTAGGAAGCTTAGTTTATGAAGATGTAGTGTATAGTTAACTTTGTCAAAAGCTTTGGAGAAATCGAGGAATATGCAATCAATTGAAAAACCACACTCTAGATAGGCATGCAAATCATTAGTGAAGGAGACTAGCTGAGTTTCACAGGAGAAATTTTTACGGAATCCATGCTGCACGCTAGAAAAAAAGTTGTTATCTTCAAGAAAGTTAACTAAATGCGTGTATATGATGTGTTCCATAATTTTACACGGTACGCGCCGGATGTAAGAGAAATGGGCCTGTAGTTGAACGGATTATGTGTTGGACCTGACTTGTGGATGGGGATTACTTTTCCAGTTTTCCAATCATGAGGTATACTGCCAGAGTTATACGACTGAGAAAGAATGCACTGTAGTATGATTGAACAGTATTCCACGGTATGTTGCAAAAATTTAACATTGATCTCGTCGACTCCACAAGATAATTTGGGTTTTAATTTGTTTATTATGGCTTTGATGCCAGTTGCTTCAAATATTTTTGGTTCCATGAGGTGATAATTGGTAGTATTTATAGCTGGCATCTGATTGGTTAGCACAGGGGATGAAAATGACTGAACGAATGTGTCGTTAAGTACTTTGGAACAAAGGTGAGGCGGTACTGATTCCCCGGAACTTGTGAGTAGTGATAAGCCGTCCTTATTAGTACTTCCTCGTATAACATTCCAAAAACGTTTTGGATTAGTCTTTAATAATTGTGGAAGAGTAGTGTTCAAAAATGAAAATTTAGCTCACCTTAAGGAAGTATTATAAGACTTTGCCGCTTTTTTGTACGCTAGCCAAGCTGTCAGTTTTGAAGACTGTTTAGCTGAACGGATTAAACTCTTTTTTTTTTTGTTGGATAACCTGTTTAATTATGTGTTATACCAAGGGGCTTTACTGTTGGTGTAGGCGGTTCTAAGGGGGACGTGTCGGCTGATTAATTCTGAAATTTTTTCTTTGAACATGCGCCAGTTAGTTTCTATGGGCCGATCCTGACAGAGGGGCAAAAAAGCATCTAAAAATGAGCAGAGTTCACTGTTGATGGTGGTGTAATCAGCTTTGTTATAATCACGAAATTTTCTTTTCTGTCGGCTAATTTTTGTTTGAGTCACAGTTAGCGTGAAGTGTAATATATCATGATCGCTCAGCCCAGGCAGGTGTGAAACCGCGGATAAGTTATCCGCTGATGACGTAAGAATAAGGTCAAGTAGTGATGATCTGTTTTGCGTTGCACGTGTGAGAAGACTAACAATCTGTGATAGGCTGAAGTCTGAACAAATGGAAAGAAACAAGTTGGATTCAGCGGACGAAGGGGTAGGAAAGGGATTGTTATATGACCAGACAATATTCGAAAAATTGAAGTCGCCTAAGAGCAAGATTTCAGCTGCAGGGAAACAGGTGATAATCTGATTTAAGGAATCATGTAGGTTATTGCAAAATGATGTGCCCGTCGAGGGGGATCGGTAACATGCACCTAGGATTACTTCTTTAAAATTAAGATTTATGCAGCACCAGATTAGCTCTAAATTCGTAGCAATAGGTACTAGAAAGCAGTCAATACGCTCATTAATAGCAATTAGGACACCGCCACCAACTCTGCCTGTTCGGTCACTCCGAAAGACAACATACCGCTTTTCACATTTAAACAATTCATTATTCGTTATTTTGCTATTTAGCCAAGTTTCCGTTAATACAATGATATCAGCGTTGCAGTCATCGATCATAGCCCATAACTCATCCTTTTTGGGATAAAGACTACGAATGTTCGAGTACAGGAGAGAGTAGTCGAAGCTTTTCGAAGCGCCTCCCCTCTCGTGGTCCTATCTTTTCGATCGCGCGCGACCAGAGGGGAGAGGTCGGTCATGAGCCTCGCTTGAGTTTTCAGTAGTGTTTTCAATTGTGTCTTCAGTTGTGCCTTCAGAGGAATTACCGATTTCGCGGATAGTACCCCGATTCTCGTCATATGCTACACATATGACGAGAATTTCTTTCCTTTATCTCTTGGCGACGTGTCATGGCCTTTGGTTTTGAAGGTCATTTGAAAGTAAAACTTGCAGCCAGGTCGAAACTGGCTTTAGATATCGTAGTAAAGCTTTCGCTTAAGAATTATTGGTGACGGAAATAATGAATAGTGTAAAGAACTGTTATTGGCCGCATCCAAATTGTGCCGCCATCCGTAAGCACCTGGGTTTCGTATATGCCGATATTTCTCTTCTAGCAGATGGCCAAAGAAGCCTTCAAGATTTTGCAAACAATTGCGGAAGAGAGGTGGAGGATCTAAGATTGAAATTTAGGATAAATCAATAGGGACTCATGGTTTACAACGATGAGTTAATGTAACATTGAATTACCTATTGCTAAGGCCTACAAGTATCTTCCTAAATGTATAACTGATGGCAGGGATTATATGCTAGACTATAGGGAAAAAAATATAAAGAAAGCAATAAGGATGCACCTGGCATGAAGAATCAAGAATTTCCTGTCAACCTGATAGCCTGCATTTTAAAATAGCGTGGACAGACGCGGACTTAGTGAAGAGACAACACATGAGCGCACGTGTGTCATCTTTTTTCTCAGTCCGTGTCTTTTAGCGCTGTATTAAAATGGATTGCCACAAACTCACCCAAGCTCCTATATTGGCAGATGCCCTCACTTGTACGCGTGCTCAGCAAGCGCGCTTGATTAGCATGCGCAGAAGTAAGGCCATCATCAGATGGACTGGGACAACGCTGTAATTTTAGCCGAAGAACGAAATCTGACTAGGCGGCTTCTCCTTGAATAATTCTTCATTTATTCGATGACCGGGACCATGAACCGCAAAACAGAAAATATGCCACAAATCTACATTAGTGATCACGTCACGAACCCCTGAAATGCCACCTACTAGTTTTGTCTGCCTCATTTTGATCAAGGAGCCCGTGCGGGCTCTAAAGCGTCTTTCTTGTTTGTTTGACTTGGTCAGTGACTGGAAATTGCTTTCATTTTTAACTTGAAGATATTGAGCATGGTATGAATTAATGGCTGGAAGATAGTTTTCCCCACTTTGACACAGAGAGGATGGTAATAATGGTCTATCTATGCATCTCCATCAATCCTGAAAGTGGCCACTCAGACGTGCCACTTTTTGAAGCGGAGTTTTTGGACTGGCCCACCAAGCTCGCTGAGACTCCTATTGGAGAGCAAAAGTTTAGAAATAATTCATTCATTCCGAATGTTATCATCTAAGAGTTCTGGTTTTAACAGTTACTCTCCCCACTAAACACTAAACGTGCGCTCACGATGTCATACGAAAAGTGAAGCGAACTTTGTGGCCCTACATACCCATAATGCACAAGAATAGCAGCGTCATGTCCGTGCTTAGAATAACAAGACGCTTTGGGACGAACCTTTGGGACCTACCGTGTATGAAATATGTGCCATGTTGCACTATGGGATCTCAGGTCGCGTCCGCATAAAAATGTGTGTTTTTTTTTTACATTTCAGTCCTGAACCTGACGCAAGTTCGAGTTACCGAATTCATGTTGAACACGGTGACATCCCCACCTTTCAAGAACTTCACTTTCGACCAGTTTAAAGACGCGACACCAATCTCTAGATACCTGACGCCATACTTTCGAGTTTATTGGAAGAACATAACAATTGCTGATTACTTATGGTACAACTTCACTGAGCGTATGTACAGGACAGTAAAACTAAACATGTCGAAAGTGATGGAGGAGCAATATTATGAAAGAATAGAAAACAGAACGCGTTTATTGGGGCAAATAAAAAAAGTCGCACCACCTGAATAGCTGCTACGGAAAAGTTTCAAAACTATTAAACTATCACACGCGCATACGTGCAACCATTTGCAGCTTTTTCGCTGTGTCTGGTCTGTATTGTTTTCTCGGAATATTTTAATTGATTGAAATTGGCATTCATTTCTTGAACTCTCGCACACGGGAGGAGAAGCAGACGCAAAAGGTAAAAAAAATTAAGCGCCAGCTCAAAGATTCAGCATCTAATGAGACAAGTTCAAATTAAGGTGAATAGCTCACTGGCTACAAGCTCAAGAAATATATGGAGCAATGCAATAAACTTTGCTCTCGTCAGAGACCCTTCGACTTTTACACATATAAAAGTGTATTAAAATTTGGTAGTGGTTTAGCTCTGGTTAAACCTGGAGGACTGCGAAAGCAACGAGGAGAGAGAGAGAGGTGATGGAGAGCGCGCGGCAGCGGCGTCGGCCTCGGCACGCTAGCTATGTGCCGCTACTGCGCATGCGCAACTGGCGAGCGCGGCGGCACCTCTGAGTCACCCGCGCAGCAGTGGCGGCGGCGCGCCTGCTGTGCGCCGTGTGATGTCACTGCTCCTCGCGCATGCGCAGTATGGCCTTTCCTTTTCTCCGCGAAATGGCTTGGTGACTAGCGTAGTGTTGCTTTCGAAACAAAAATAAATTGATTAGGCTAAGATTGACTACGTACAATTCTAGAGGCCCATGCACTGTGCGATGTCAGTGCATGTTAAAGAACCCAAGTCGTCAAAAATTCCGGAGCTCTTTACTACAACGTCTCTCATAGCTTGAGTCACTTTAAAACGTTAAACACAATAAGCTAAACCAAATTTTATGCAAAGCTTGTAGCCATTGTAGAATATGCTTTTAGTTTCGCCAAACCTGACTATCAGCAAGAACTGAAAAGAGATAAAAACATGAGTCCTTCTAATCTCGCGACCTGCATGCGTCGCAGATGGCAGCACCACAGCTCACAGCACTGCCACGTCATCCACTGCTGTTATGGGCCGCAAATCTTTTACGACGACTGCACATTCTCATTTCTACAAATAAAAGCCGCTTGCCCAGGCCCTCCCTTGGCTGGTTTCGCTCATGACGGTTACTTATGTTTTGCTTTTAATGCGATAGCAGTGGAAGGACCATGAAGGCCAAAACTCTCAGGCGGAGTCGGCGTCCGTTTGAAGCCGGCACCTGCCAAAAGTGGCAGGTGCTTCTCCTTCTCCCGAACTGCCAATCGGCCCCTATATCCATCCTCTCTGCAAACTTCCTGGCAAGTGGATTCAGCAAATGGAAATAACTGAGAAGGAAGTAACTCGGACAACAGCAGGTCTACTTTAAAAATATACAGCCGGCCGACGAATTATCTGCTCCACAACAAAGCTTACGAGATGTCGTTTTCGCATTGCTCGTCAAGAACAGTCTAAGTATCACAAGCTCCAGGGGCGGCACTGCGGCGGGTGGTATGAGGAATCGCTCTGATCTTACAATAGGACAGATTTTGCGTAGTTACTTACTCCCAGTTTGAATACATTCAGAATGGTTTCGCGTATGAGGGTTTAACGTCCCAAAGGGAGTCAGATTATGAAGAACGCCGTAGTGAAGGGCTCCGGAAATTGCGACCACCTAGGGTTCTTTAACGTGCCCTGACATCGCACAGTACACGGGCCTCTAGAATTTCGCCTCCAACGAAATTCCACCGCCGCGGCCGCGATATACCCCCGCATCTTTCGGGTCAGCAACCTTGTGCCATAAGCACTGAGCCACCGCGGCGCCACAATCACAATGGGAATAGTGAAAAAAACATGCTACCGTATTTCCTCCACATGCTCGCCCCCAAAATTTTTTCTCTCTTTTTGTTCTGCAAGAGTTTAAGGCGGAAGCCTTTATTGACTCATTGTCAAGGTCATATGTTCATTAGCAGTACCTGTCCAGTCTTTCCGGCCTACTGATTGGTCTTCTCCAAGCCTTGGCAGGCGTGTGTGACGTCACTGTCGTCGGGCGCGGGTGTCGGAGCGGCTCTGCGCTGCACGAGCTGTCTCATGGCATCGGTGCGTGCGGCGGTCGTGTGCTCGGCGGCGTGCCCGGACGTCGCTGTCCCGGCGTGCTTGTGGCGGCCGTCTGCTTGGGCGCGGCGGCGGCAGTGGGCTTTGCGGCATCGTGCTGGAAGGATCCCGCCAAACCAGTGTCGCCCAACACGCGGCGTGCGAGGACCGCCGAGTGGAAGTGGTTCTCCAGGGAGGCCAAGTTTATACGCCGCGTGCATCAGGGCGGTGTTGGGTTTGGGATGCCCCCCCCCCCCCCCCTCTGCCTGTGTGGATTAAGGCAGCTCGCGCTCCCATCCTGCCTAAGTGGATTTAAGGCAGCGACCTTCCAGGACCGTGGGACCACGGTGGCAGCGGCGAAAGTCAAAGACCGCCGAAGGCCGAAGATGCGGCGACGATGGCGGCGTTCCATGGCCGAGTCGACCCTCGGGTCAACGAACAGAGTGGTGGTGTGCTGAGTGAAAGACAGCAGTGTTTAATTATTGAGCCTCTACCCTCTCCCATCGACCGAGCTGCGAAGGAGCGGGACAGCCAGCACCGCCCAGCCGTGGGTGGTACCCCCGGAGTCCACGTCTGCTCATGCTATTGGACGTCATCCTTCGAACTATATTCCCCAGACAGAGATCTGGGGAATCTGTGCGTTATTTAACGGGCTGTTGTTTTGAGGACTCCAGTGTGCACTCCTGTTGACTCCTGAAGACGTTCTCTTTCACTGAGAGTCATTCTCAGTTGCCCTCTTTTTGTAAATAATGTAAATATTCCTGCATAAAGTTTTCTCCTTTTCTTTGTTTATCCCGTCGTAACCCCGTCTCCCGCCTTCCTCGTCCCTTCTCCGGCCCGACCACGCTCACCCGATCCTAATAACTGGTGGCAGCGGTGGGATTTTTCGGAGAGGCCGTGGCCTAGCGCTACGAGAAGAGTGAAAATGGCTTCGCTGAGCAAGAAAAATCGCGAACACTTCGGGCCTTCGGGAATGGGTCAACTGAGGCAAGGGCCGGCAGCGTAACTTATGACGGCACCGCGATTACTCGAGACGCGCGTAACGGATCCAGACCCACTAGGACAGTTCCCCAAGAAGCGGCGGCGCGCAAAGAAAAGCAATGTGAACGGTTGCGCGGAAATGAAAACGGCACGGGTCATAAAGCCCGCGAGTTTGAGGACCGCCCAACCCCGTAACTTTGCAAAATTGCAACCGCGGCGCTCAAGGGTTCATAGGCACCGCATCAAAGCCAAGCTAACTAAGCATGCCTATGTAGGGTGTAAGCCACCGGCTCCAATGTGGGACCGCAGCAGGGATTATGAGTCATGCGACGCGGGCGGCGTGCTAAGGAGATGGGTACAAGGTCGCCACACTAAAGGGCGCAGCAGAGCGCACGCGAGTCGGAGGGGGACGCAGCATGCAGGGAACCAAGAAAAGGGGAAGCGCCACTTTAGCACAGGCGGAACTAATCAGCCCCGCGACTTTTTGGAGACATCGGCTGGTAGCCCGGCCGACCGACCGCGACCACGCAGGGCGCGTCTAAAGAATAGGGACCAGGGGATCCCTTGAATCGCAAGACAATTTTCAGGCTTATTCCCGGGGCTAAGTGCTCCATGTATTTACTGTTTGCTTTTTTCATTTAATCAACTGTATAAAGAAAAAATGAAAGCAAACCAAGTTTTGAGCTTTTGTACCTGAGTGAATTTTGTACTTTTCGTTAGCTTTCATTGTTGTAATGTTACCTTGAATACTCTTATTTTACGTAACCTTTGTATAGCGCAGTTCACTGTAGCGCGAACGATTTCCTTTGTGAGCTGTAATCTCACCCGCGCTATTATCTATGTTTTGTTATTTGACGGCATCACTTCGTTGAGGTTTGATGCGAATTGCCGTGCAGCAGGCATTTGTATATAGGTTTAGCTGCGCTGCGAATTGTGAGAGTGCCCGCTGAGGCACGAAGGTACAGCGAAGTAACTCATGGGCGAATGTGGCGTAGTCCCTCGCGTGGGCGCTACGAGATTACTTCAAGATTTAACCTTTTTAAGTTTGTGTTGTGGGTCTGGCAGGTAAAGTTTACCCACAGTATTTGTTGTGTGCTAATGTCCGCTGACATAGAAGCACCAACGAGGCCATTCTTGGCCATTGTAGCTTAGGCAGATGGCATGAGCTCCTGGAGAGGCTACCTTTCCAGCCGAATTTAGCTTTGCAGTAGGGTTACCTGCAATATGTGTTACACGCTAGTGTCCGCTCACGCAGAGGCGCGAGCGAAGCCTCTCTTGGACATTGTAGCGTAGCTCGTGTGAGCTCTTAGTGGTACTACTTTGTGTAGCCGTATGAAGTTGCGCAGAATGTTTCTTCTGCGAGGTTTGTTGTGCAAGTTTCGCACATTTACGTCATGTCTGCTGCGATGCAGAATGCAAGGAAGACGACATGGGCAATTGTCGTACTTGAGAATAGGGAATAGCTTAGGGGCAAAATTGAAAGCCTCTGTCTGACTTCTCGGCTGATTCCTCCCTGCCCGGGTGACATCGAGAATCGTCTCAATTTGTCCGACCGATTCTAGACCAATTCTAAATTTCCCTCCGTTTTTTTTGAAGTGCCATGCATTATGACAACACTTTGAAGAGGTCCCAACACCTGAACCGTGCATCGGCTTACGCACTTCGTGTTCGTTCAGGAAAATTTTGTTTCTTTAAGATTTTAGAGGGAAGTTTGAGTAATCAGTTTTCTTTCGGTTTGGTCTGGCGGGGCGAGTGGGCTACAGACGGCACTTGCTTTTGTTGTGTGCGGCTTGGCGTTTGTGGTTCCGTTTGGGTCGCCTTCCAGCGAAATTCCGAGAGCGGGACATCACAGCCGATGAAGTGAGGCCTGGAGAAGAGTGGAACGAGAGCACCCTCTTGCACGTCCTGTCAGCCGAGCTGCCTAGGAGCGGCTCATCTTCCGGACGCATTGTCTGGATGCGGGGGTGCTGTTGGGTTTGGGATGCCCCCCCCCCCCCCCCCTCTGCCTGTGTGGATTAAGGCAGCTCGCGCTCCCCTCCTGCCTAAGTTGATTAAGGCAGCGACCTTCCAGGACCGTGGGACCACGGTGGCAGCGGCGAAAGTCAAAGACCGCCGAAGGCCGAAGATGCGGCGACGATGGCGGCGTTCCATGGCCGAGTCGACCCTCGGGTCAACGAACAGAGTGGTGGTGTGCTGAGTGAAAGACAGCAGTGTTTAATTATTGAGCCTCTACCCTCTCCCATCGACCGAGCTGCGAAGGAGCGGGACAGCCAGCACCGCCCAGCCGTGGATGGTACCCCCGGAGTCCACGTCTGCTCATGCTATTGGACGTCATCCTTCGAACTATATTCCCCAGACAGGGATCTGGGGAATCTGTGCGTTATTTAACGGGCTGTTGTTTTGAGGACTCCAGTGTGCACTCCTGTTGACTCCTGAAGACGTTCTCTTTCACTGAGAGTCACTCTCAGTTGCCCTCTTTTTGTAAATAATGTAAATATTCCTGCATAAAGTTTTCTCCTTTTCTTTGTTTATCCCGTCGTAACCCTGTCTCCCGCCTTCCTCGTCCCTTCTCCGGCCCGACCACGCTCACCCGATCCTAATAGCGGCGAGGTTCGGCCGGCACCGCTGAGCCCCGGGCCAGGCTTCCGCCGTTTCACACTTTAGTCTTGACAAAGTGTCTTCCGTGATTGTTTTGTTTGCATTTGCCTTTTTACTTTACATTTAATTGGTCCAAGCCAGTCATTTCGTAGGACACGCTATGATATTGATTATATTCCCCGAATAAAAGTACATTTTCATGCCCGCCAAGCGTACGTATATTGTGAGCTTTCAAATACAACACACAAATTCCTGCGGTGGCTCAGAGGTTATGGCAATCGGCTGCTGACCCGAAAGACGCGGGTTCGATCCGGGCCCTTGGGTTCCCGTTTCGATGGAGGCGAAATTCTACAGGCCCATGCACAGTGAGATGTCAAAGCGCATTAAAGAACCCCCTTAATTTCGGAGCCCTTTACTACGGCGCCCCTCATAGCGTGAGTCGCTTTGGCCCGTTAAAGCCCCAGAAACAATCATGTTTGAGTTACAGACTTAAAAAAAAATGATTCATGTCATTTTGCTCATGACACTATTAATTTGGTATTATTTTTGCAGCCCTCCTTCAGACAGATTGATTTTAAAATACAAATATTCCTGTTGGGACGAATTAAAACGTTTTCATGTTTTTGTTATTTTGCGCTAAGTTGTCACAGTTTAGTGCTTTCGTGCCGCATAGCAGAGGTATGGTTAAGGAACCGTAAAAATTTCCGTCTTCCTATCTTTATTGCTCTATGAATTTCTGATAAACCTTGAAGACACCTGAGAGCAAGGTGCGCTTGGTGAGACGTGGTGAGACGCGCCCTATTATTATCCCGCATAGCAAGTGTTCGAATGAAAAAACAAACTCGTATGTAGACGTAACGCGATGACCTCTACACATAGGAGCACGTTGTCAGTCATTTTCATAGC
This sequence comes from Amblyomma mixtum, assembly GCF_055824585.1. Taxonomy (NCBI): domain Eukaryota; kingdom Metazoa; phylum Arthropoda; class Arachnida; order Ixodida; family Ixodidae; genus Amblyomma; species Amblyomma mixtum. Next base: position 23,390,256 of record NC_143021.1, on the reverse strand, counting down.
CGAGATTTGTCAAGAAGTTCAAGTGAAAGTAGTTGGGAGGAATGGGTGAACGCTACGGCGGAACTTTCTTTCTTGAAAACGTTGACGGCGCATCCCACTACGATGGCCTGCCAAAATTATCCTCCACTCGTTCAAAATTCTCGTTGGTTCAAATTTCTATTTGAACCAACGAGTTACAACAAGTTGGAATTTTATTTCCTATATATTGTCACGTGGTGGTGACAACACCATGAACGATGGGCACGCCGACTGAAGTGGTTCCTATACAACTCTTTCTTGAGCTCACTTGCGCCCACAAACAACTCAACAACCCGGCAGCGGTGATAGCAAGAAGCTTGTTCGGCGGTTGTCGAGGGGCAGAATGCCTGCCGCTCTCGGCCGCGCTGAATTTACGACGCTAGCTGTAACAGATACCCCCGTCCCTTCGATAGACACGGTTGTTGAAGGGTACCTGGAACAGCTGGCGTCGTCGCTTCGGCAGATGCGGTGGTTGCGACGCGCGTCTGCTCTTTCAACCTTCCCTCTCACATCGTTCAACTCTCCTCTGTCTGCATGTGACAGCGATTGTTGCTCGGCTCGGGTCAGTGGGGAGGCCCGTGCACTTTCCTTTTCATCCTTCTTGCAGTCGCAGCAACGACAACAACCACAACATGGCACCAAAAGGAATCACAACTTGAGTAGTTGCGCCTGGCAGCGATCAATCGAAAAAAGTCTGCTCTCATCCCGCGTCAAAACAAAGTGACAAAGAAGCGTGCCGGCGGCTTTGAGTGTGAACAAAGAGTACAAAGTTTAATAATACTAATAAACTTCATAAACAACTTTCTCGTTGGACGCTGAGTTCTGAAAGGCACACTGCTCTTGAAATATCGGGAATTCAGTGCGGCGGTTTTACGTACAGCGTTGCACTTTGTATAATTGATGCTTTCTTTGACTATTATCGGAAGCCCTTTGGGAGTTGTGTTTAGTTGAGTTAAGTTTAGTTTATTCGGGTTTAACGTCCCAAAGCGACTGTGGCTATGAGGGACGCCGTAGTAAACGGCTCCAGAATTTTCGACCACCTGGGGTTCTTTAACGTGCACTGACATCGCAGAGTACACGGACCTGTAGAATTTCGCACAAATCGAAACGGGAACCCAACAGCCGGGATTGAACATGCGTCGTTCGGGTCAGCAGCGGATTGCTGTAACCACTGAGCCACCGCAGGAATTTACGTGTCTGTTCTGAAAGTTCAGAATATACGTACGTTTGGCGGGCATGAAAATGTACTTTCATTAGGAGGATATAACCAATATCATACAGTGCCCTACGGAAAGACGGGCTTGATCCAATTAGATATGAATAAAAAGGTCAAATACAAGCATACATTTTGCATAACTGACAAAGAGGACACATTTTAGGGGCGAACAGTTTGATATGAGAAGAAAATACGATAGCATGCTTTTTTACTCGTTAATTTATTCCATTCTGATAGTGCCGCCGCGCTGGCTCAGTGCTTGTGACACTCGGCTGCTGACCCGAAAGACACTGGTTAGAGCGAGGCGGTGGAATTTCTATGGAGGCAAAATTCTAGGGACCCGTGTACTGTGCGATGTCAGTGCACGTTAATGAAGTCCAGGAAGTCGAAATTTCCGGAGCCCTTCACTACGGCGTCTATCTTAGCTTGACTCGCTTTGGGACGTTAAACCCCCATAAACAATTGTGATTAATTATCTGCGCAAAATCTGTCGCATTGTGCGATCGGAGTGATTCCTCATACCAACCGTCGTAGTGGTGTACTGCTGCAGATTTCACACGCTATCCTCAATGACATGTTACATCACACAGGAGAAATCCTGGCAGTCGACCTCACCAAAGCACTCGACAAAGTTACGCACAGCGCCATCGTGCAGGGCATCCAAGAGCAGCAGTTGGGCCTAAGACCTACAACTATATCCGGGCCTTCTTAAACGGTCGCACCGCCTCCCTGCATATACACGATATACAGACCCCCTCCTTCACGCTTGGTAACATTGGTACCCCACAAGGGGCGGTGTTATCTCCCTTCCTCTTCAACCTCACCCTCATCCCCCTGGCCAGGGCTCTCAGCCGCATTCCGCACTTAGGACACACATTTTACGCGGATGATATAACGGTTTGGACTACATACCGCTCGGATGGCGACATAGAATCGTCCCTTCAGGAAGCCGCCACAACTACAGCTGCTCACGCGGCAAACATTGGGCTTGAATGCTCCCCCACAAAGTCAGCACTCCTCATAATCCGCCCGCGGCGCATCCCTAACTTCCTCATCACGATTTACCTGCATGACACTCCCATACCGCAAACACCTGCCCTCCGCGTTCTTGGCCTGCATTTACAGGACAAGGGGAAAAACAACCTCTTCACTCTTCACTTGAACATTATGCCCATCCCTCATGTAATACCCCACACCAAGGGGCATTTGAGGTACTAATAATAAATAAATAAACCTTACCCTGAAAGTACCAAAAAACAGCCCACTTATTCGGTGATCCGTCTTCTAAGAAGGGTTTCACATTCACGAGCCGGTCTAGACGAAGCAGACAATCTCAAGGTGCTGGATGCCTTTGTGCTTAGTCGCATTCTTTACGTCACTGCTTACCTGAACCTCTCCTGTGCGGATAAAGATAAGATCAATGCTCTAATCAGCATGGCTACCAAAGCAGCGCTAAACCTACCAAAGAGCACTAGCACGGACAGGATCTTAAAATTAGGAATGCACAGCACTATACATGAACTTATAGATGCACATCGCTACACACAGTACCTTCGTCTGGCTTGCACGGAAACCGGACGATATATACTGGATTCTCTGGGAATGGACATACCCGCACACACTACAGACTTCATCTCTCTCCCTTGCGCCATACACAGCGCGCTTATCCTCAAGCCCCTTCCTAAAAATGCCCACCCTGAATACCATCAATCCCGCCGAGTCGCACGAGCCAAAGCTCTCCATAAAGAATATGGCACTTCACAGGATGTGCGCTGGGTGCACGCCGCGTGTGATCCAGACCGTTCAGTACCTGTGGCAGTCCATGACTGACAGACGTGAAGCTACGATCAACACACGCTTGGAAAAACATGAAGCCGGCATCAACAAGCTTTTCAAACTTGTAACTCATCAGGAATTGCGTCGCAAGCAGCGCGCAGTTCAACCCGCTGTCTGGTCGGCCCTCATCCAGTATCTCCAGACTAGTAACATGGCACAGAATAATAGCACGAGAAAAGGTCGGCGGCGGCACCAGTCCACTACACCAACAGAAACAATTATATGGCAATGGAACTGTCGCAGCATACGGCGAAAACAAGCACAACTAGCAGCATATACGCAAACTCCCCTAATCCCCCGTCATGTCATCGCTCTGCAAGAGACGGAAACGAATAGCATTCATATCCGCAGCTATCACACGGCAGCCCTTACACCTCGTACGGGAATCCTGACACTTGCATCTATGCCGGTGCTAGACCGCACACCGACAAACACGCCCGAGACCAAGGGCACTCAATATATCGCGATAGAGCTCAGCTCACCCGGGGACACATATGGCCTCTGTATTCTTAACATATACAGCAATCCCAAAGATAAAGGCCGAGTTATTCCGGGCATCCTGGGCTCCTTTCGTTCCTCAAAACTCCTTGTGGTAGGTGATTTTAATGCACGTCAGAGAAACATGCCGGTTACATGGCGCCAACTGTGTATTGGCGATCGTCGCCTCTCAGCAGCCCTGTTCATCCGAGCGCTGTCGCCGTGGCCTAGAAACGTTTGACAAAACTGCGTGGGCCTGCACATTCAAAGTTAATAAAAGTTGGTAAATAAAATTGGTTTTTGAGGAAAGGAAATGGCGCATTATCTGTCTCACATGTCTCGGCGGACACCTGAACCGCGCTGTAAGGGAAAGGAGGAAGGTAGGAGTGAAAGAAGAAAGAGAGAAAGAGGTGCCGTAGTGGAGGTCTCCGGAATAATTTCGACCACCTGGGGATCTTTAACGTGCACTGACATCTCACAGCACACGGGCGCCCCTTGCGTTTCGGGGTTTGAACACGGGTTCGTTGGGCATTTGCGCATGCAAATAGACGTCCACCTGACGACTGTGCTTTCACGCATGCAGTTTGTATATGCTCTGACCCACGTAATGAGCGGCTATTGATATTAATTTTCCCTTATCTCACTTTGCAGCCTTTCCTTTTTATGAGAGCGAGAATTTATGAAATCAGTTTTCGCTTCACTAATAAGTAGGTAAGTCTGAACTGATTTTAAATTACAAACCAGAATTATTACTTAGAAGAAGATGGCAAGTATATTTATTCGATAGTTTATTAGGTTTTTCGTTATTTTTGCCGCATTTCCCTGTGCAGCTTTACCGTTTTATTTTTCCGGCAAAGTCAGGCCGAGTGACCTGTTTCTGATCCTGGAAAAATACTCATCACGCATCACTTTTTTCATGTCCTGTTTTACGGTCCTGAACATGCGCTCAGTAAAGTTCGCCCATACGTATTCTAAGATTGTGATGTTCTTTCGGTCCTTTTGGTACTGCCCGGAGAGGGGATCAGCGAAGGGCGTCGTATTCTGGAACTCACTGAAGTTGAACTCCTGGAAAGGTGGAGAAGCAACTGTGGTCACCTCGAATTCCGTAACTCGAACTTCTAGGGTAGTCAGGCCTGAAATGGAATCAAGAAATAAAGTTTACATTTCCAGCTGCTGGTGGCATGAGAGATGTTTATTGGAACATAAAAGGTACTTCCTAAAAGTTGAATCTGATAAACTCTCACCAAAGGTGGTTACTTTTGCACCCGAATGCCATTAGAAATATGGAGGGCTGTACGTTTGTTGCGTGGTTGGTGGAAACTTACGACCCCGTTTGTTAATTACAATTACAATACGCACCCTTTGGCCCAAAGCAGCCAGAAATTAAATGGTGGCGTTGAACATCACATTGCTCCGTTTTAGTGCAAGGGTTACCCAGTGCACTTTGAAGTATAGCCATGCTTTTTTATAATTGGCTTATAATCTACCGAGCGCAGCATGATACAAAGAAGCCGTGCAATAAAGAACATGTGTACTTTTGGCCTGTGCTGTCATGCACTGGGCCAAATGGGTCACGTCAAGAGTCAGTTATCTTTACTCTATTGTGTATTTGGGCCTGTCGGCGATTAAACCACCAATTCAAAAGCAACGCTAGCTGCCACTACGCTGCATTCGACACACTGTTCCTAATATGTTTGAATCTGCGACGCTGCCCGCTGCTTCTCGGCTGCGAGTGTAAACTGGCTTACTTAGCGTCCCAGTCTCTTTTCTTGGATGGTAAGAAGAAGCGGGCGGCATGGGCAGCATGGAGCGCTGTAATAGTGAGCGATGGCGCAAGCTTATGTCAGCCAGTTTACACTCGAGCTGGGGCGCAGAGACCAACTCCAGACATTGCAGCGTCGTCACTCGGCTACGAGCCAACTCCCGTCGTCGCGCGTCTTCTCACTTTATTTTGGCGAAAATGGTACGTAAATCACTAAATTGGAGGTAGAGTAACAAACGCCTCATGGCAACTTTGACACAGTTTTAAGCTTCGTTGGCCGGTCTAAGCAAAAACGTCAGGAGATAAATTGAACATTTTTGAACATAACTCTTGAAGCTCCACCGTGCCATTTTCTGCATCGGCACATCTGTACATTAGGCAGGATGAGTCCTGGAGTTTTTCGTCCATGGATTAAGTATTTCTGCATGGCCCAGTTGTAGCATTCTCAACTTTTATGCTTGTCTGTTACCTGCGCATGTTATATTTCTTTCGAAGATGAAGTAAACTAACAAGCCTAAATCACACCGTAATTTGAGACCTTTAATACACACTGCCAAGTAGACTTGGAAAGTCTGAAACTTATTCAAAGCAAACAAAATAGTTTAGTATATGGTTACAGTTCCAATTTCCGACCTGTGTCTGGCTGCACTGTACATTGAGCACATATCGTGGTATGGTAGAATGTGCTTCTACGATCGCAGACAAGTCCCGTCGCGTGCAGGCTTTATCACGAATATTGAATTTCTTGTGTATGCCTTACTCTTGTGTTCTCGTGATGTGCTTACTCCTAGAACTACACGCACAATGGGCTCCAAGCTGCATATTGTAGGTTTTTTGTTTTGTCTCTTCTCAAGAATGTATGCTGAAAGAGAAAGCGCTTTCAATTCAATTCAATTCTGAGGTAAGAGACAGCAGCCATGAGAAATTTTAAGAACTGCCAGGGCACAGATATATAGGTGCAAAAGCTAGTTAACTTAAAGCAGCAGGAGTTGGTGAAAAGGAAAGCGCGCCAGAGCGGTTGAAATTAGTGATAAGGAGATCTTTTCTGGCCCTATGGTAGTGTAAAAACCCCGGAAAACACTGGAGGATCTTTGTTTCGTTTCGTTGGTTAAGTATTGGAAGTAGTACCCCGGAAAAACTTTCCTCTTGCCATGAAGACACGATCCTGTCAACCGTGTACAGCAGGAGACATTAACAGCTAGATTAATGCACAATAGGCTCAGTTCTGAATTTAGGCACCCAAACCCCGTCTGAGCAGTACCATTTCAAGGAAATATAGGTTTTACTCTATTTGTGGACATTACCATTTTCTTGCGTTCGAAGATATCCGCTTTTATATTGGTTAAGATGCTGTGTGAAATCGCGAGCTAACTTAAGAGCGGCGTCTTTGCATGAGGGAACGCTGAGTTTATATACCAGCGAAGAGTTTTTGAAATACATTCGGTTTAACAACGCTGACACTCTGCCTCCTTGGAAACTAACCGCATTAAGGGCACTCTGCGGAATCGACGAAAGCATGAAACATAAGGCATATGGAAGGCTCATGCTCATGCGTTTCTTCATATTCTGGGCAGTTAAGGTAAACTTGGAATTTCAGAATGTTTTAAACGCATGGCTTCCAAGTCATCTGGATAACAGATTCTATTTTAAGCTTTAGTAGACGATGCTTGCATGCGGATGTCTGGCCCTCTGCCGTTCAGGAAACAGAGAGATTTGGCACATTACGCTTGCTCAGACAATCACGCAATCTCGCGATAGCTAACGCAACTTTTTTTTTAAAATAATATCTGCCCCTTTCACAAGTTCCTTTGCCCACTGCTTGATGGCACCGGACAGGTGTCCACCCACGGTAGCCTGTTTTGCCATACTCGGGGCGGGTAGGACACTACTCTTAGCAATTATTTTTATTGCCTACCCTAACCAATGTGCACCTTTTGTCAAACTGCTACTGCGCCGTTCGTTATAACAACTTAAAGTGCTTGCAGAGACACCAGCTATGTGGCTTCGGCTGGGGTGAACTCATGTTCGGCGAAATCATAGAATATTACCAACTTCGGCGCAGGAGATACGCGCCCCCCCCCCCCCCTCTCTAAAGACCTTACTCTATGACAAAAAATTCAACACCACGCGCTTCCCAACCCAACTCGACCCAATGAGATCTGGTCCGCGCGATTCCCCAGTAATCCGCTCCCAGCCCGAGGCGAGATTTTCTACGTGCTCCGCATAGCTTTGAACTGCCGTGAGCAATTTAGATCATAGAATTAATTCTCAGAAATTTAGCAGTGAGCAGTGGGACGCGAAGTTGCCTAACCCAGAGCTTCTCCTTTAGGGTCAACTGATTGGCCAAGCCTGCATGCCATTTTCGACAATGGGTTCCAGGACCTGGGAGAGCCAGCCGAGTATTCCCTCGAATTCAAAAAAAGTTCACTCTCTTTCGTTCCTGAAGCTATCCAACGAATCAAATGACATAGTGATTTCTAGCGCTCCTCTACATGGTTGTTTGTTCCACTACTGGCGTCTAAACTCAGTCCCTCCAGCTTGATAGACATGCGTCATAACTGGTTTTAATAAGAAAGCAACATGTTGTTCATCAGCAGCCACACGAGACAGCGGTAAGAGGAGTGGTACCAGAACCTCATGACGTCCCCATAGTGCCGCTTCCAGTCAGCAGTAGACAATCAAATTGTAATGGGCGACCGTAGGCAATGAATCAGGTATTAGGCGAGATAGAAGTAGTTAGCGATACGGACGGTTCCTGATCGTTATCGTAATCGCTAGTGAGAGTGGTAGTTTTGGAATGATAAACGACGTTACTAAATACTGATGACGCTCATTAATGATAGCGTTAATGATAAAGGCCTTTAGGCTCAATGTCCTTATGGAAAAGGTTTGTTTTATGGCTTATAAGGGTTTAACGTCCCAGAGTGACTCAGGCTATGAGGGACGCCGTAGTGAAGAGCTCCAGAAATTTCGACCACCCCAGCACAATTGGTTCCTTGCTCAGTGCAACCCTCTTCAACTTTATCAGGATTAAGTGTTCTCCAAAACACAAAATTAAAAAAAGTATTCAAATTTGTCAACGTCATGTGACGCACAGAGCGATCTCAGCAATAGCGATTGGCTGCCGAATCGCGCGTCCCGCCCTGCTACTATGACAGTGTACGCGGAACCCTCTACCAAGGTAATAAAAATTTGAGCGGACCCCGGGGTCCCTTCGTTCGCGGGGAAATCCGGCTCCTCGTTAGGGAACAGTCAGTCTTGCGGCTCCCACGCTTCGGATATTGAAACGATAGCTTCACTCTGCTGGGTAAAGCCGGGTATCGCCGTGTGCGCAACATGACGTTCATGATTCTGGTAGGTGGCGCCCAGAGAGCAACATAGGAGGTAGGTAAGCCACCTAGCTCACGTGACCTTGCCGCGCCATTACAGCCCGCCCACTGGATAATGAGCAAACTACACACCATGGCAGGTGGCAACTAATGATTGGGCATTCGGGAAAAGCAACCTGGTCCGGTACGCAACCCAACGCTGGGAGCACCTGCCATCGCAGGGCAGTGGCGCATTGCTGAACCACAGCATCACTGCAGCAGAACGGTATGAGGCCTCCCAGGGATCTATGAATCACGGCCCCGGTAGAACGTGCTATCCCTGGCGAGCACACTGGGCGGAGCGCAGCCGGCCGACCCTAGCACCGAGCAGAAGAGGACGAAGTCCGGCGCGCGACAAAGGTCGAAGAGAGACCGCACGGGGGCGCCGGTAGAGTGTGGCATTTCCCCTCCCCTCTGGAAAGGCATCGACTCGATGGCTGAGATTGAGGGGGAGCCACGTGTGTGCGTGAACAGAGTCCCAGGCACTGAACGTGGTGAGAGATGTTCTAGCGGGCATGGTATGGCTTGAGTCTTGCGACGTGGACAATTTCGGATGTCGGCGGGCGTCTTGAAGAACGAACACTCCCATGCGGGCGCACTTCATACGTAACGTCGCTGAGTTTGCGGAGTACCTCGTAGGGGCCGAAGTAACGGCGCAAAAGCTTCTCGGAGCGACCGCGCAGACGGATGGGGCTCCAAACCCACACTTGATCGCCATGCTGGAAAATGACTTCGCGATGACGAAGGTTATAGCGGTGAGCATCGACTTCTTGCCGCACGCAGGTTCGTTGCCGAGCCAGCCGGCGGGCAGCTTCTGCTTGGCGAACGAATGCATCAGCGTCGGCAACGGATGGGTGCGCAATATCGGGCCACAACATCGTGTCCAACATAGTCACGACTTCCCGACCGTGTACCAAACGAAAAGGCGTGAACCCCGTCGTCTCTTGAAGGGCAGTGTTGTAGGCAAACGTGACGTAAGGAAGTATTGCGTCCCAGTTCTTGTGGTCGTCGTCGACGTACATAGAAATCATATCAGCGATAGTCTTATTGAGGCGCTCGGTTAGGCCGTTGGTTTGAGGATGGTAAGCTGTGGTCTTACGATAACTTGTGCCACTGAGCCGCATAACTTCCTGAGTAAGCGTGCACGTGAACGCTGTGCCTCGGTCAGTTAAAACAACAGAAGGGGCGCCATGGCGGAGGACGATGCTGATGATGAAAAAGTCAGCAATTTCAGCAGCAGTACCGCGGGGAAGGGCTTTTGTCTCACAATACCGGGTGAGGTAGTCGGTGGCAACCACAATATACCGGTTACCCAATGATGACATAGGAAATGGGCCCAGTAAGTCCATGCCGACTTGGTGGAAAGGAATTCTCGGCGGAGCAATGGGTTGGAGCAAGCCAGCCGGCTTGAAAGGTGGTTTCTTCCGACGTTGACACTCGCGGCAAGTGCGCACATAACGCTTGACAGCCGCAGAAAGCCTGGGCCAGTAATAACGGTGACGAACTCCCGCCATCGTTCGAGAAAATCCGAGGTGGTCGGAAGGAAGATCGTCGTGGCACGCCTGCAAAACGTCAGTGCGGAGCGCCGTTGGAACCACGAGCAGGTAACCAGAGTCCGTCGGGCCGTAATTTCGTTTGTAGAGGACGCCATCCCGCAAGCAAAACGATGACAAGCCACGCGCGAATAGACGAGGTGGTAACGAGGCGGTACCCTTGAGATAACCGATGAGTGGGCGCAATTCCGTGTCGTCTCTCTGTTGTTGAGCGAGGGCGGACGTTGTCAGAGCACCAATAAATAGAGGGTCATCTTCGAGGTCATCAGAGCTGGACGGAATAGGAGCACGGGACAAGCAGTCTGCATCGCTGTGTTTGTTGCCCGACTTGTAGACAACTGTAACGTCAAATTCTTGCAAGCGAAGGCTCCAACGAGCTAGCCGGCCCGAGGGGTCTTTAAGATTCGCGAGCCAACACAGTGAATGGTGGTCACTCACGACTCGAAACGGGCGACCATACAAGTAGGGCCGGAACTTCGTTATCGCCCACAGAACAGCTAGGCACTCCTTTTCAGTGGTTGAGTAATTTGCCTCGGACCGTGACAGCGTACGGCTGCCGTAAGCAATCACGCGCTCAACACCATCTTGCCACTGGACGAGGACTGCACCGAGGCCAATGTTGCTGGCATCGGTGTGAAGTTCCGTGTCCGCCTCCTCGTCAAAATGGGCAAGAATGGGCGTTGTTTGTAGGCGTTCGCGGATCTTAGAAGGCGTCCTGCTGTTCCTGTGCCCACACAAAAGGCTGATCGTCTTTTGTCAGCCGTGTGAGAGGCTCAGCCAGCCTGGAGAAGTCTTGCACGAAGCGTCTGTAATATGCGCAGAGGCCAAGAAACCGGCGCACAGCTCGCTTATCAGTGGGAGTCGGGAACGCAGCTACAGCGGCCGTCTTGTCGGGGTCGGGTCTGACACTCTCAGGTGTCACAACATGGCCCAAAAACTTCAGCCGTTGGTACGCGAAGTGGCATTTTTCAGGTTTTAGAGACAGACCGGCTGATCAGATTGCCGTCAATACTGCACTCAAGCGTTTGAGATGTTCTTCGTAGGTCGCAGCGAAAATAACCACATCATCAAGATAGACGAGACACGACTGCCACTTGAGGCCAACCAGAACAGTGTCCATCATTCTTTGAAAGGTGGCAGGAGCGGTACACAGGCCAAAGGGGAGCACCTTGAACTCGTACAAACCGTCGGGGATTATGAACGCGGTCTTTTCACGGTCACGTTCATCGACTTCGATCTGCCAGTACCCACTGCGTAGATCAAGAGAGGAAAAGTACCGGGCATGACGCAGGCGATCGAATGAGTCATCAATTCGGGGCAACGGATAAACGTCCTTTTTAGTAATCTTGTTGAGGCGACGACAGTCGACGCAGAATCGGAGAGTGCCATCCTTCTTGGCGACCAGCACAACGGGCGAAGCCCACGGGCTTGTTGACGGCTGGATAACCTCGTCGCGGAGCATTTCCTCAACCTGCCTCCGAATCACCTCCCGTTCTTTCGCAGACACTCGATAGGGGTGGTGTTGTATAGGCCTCTCGCCTTCATCAACTACAATGCGGTGTTTAGCGACCGATGTTTGCCGAACTTTAGAAGTGGTCGCAAAGCAGTCACGAAAAGAGTCGAGGATCATGTGGAGGCGGTGTTTCTGATCGGCGGTTAGGGCGGGGTTCACGTCAGTCGGAACGGGGGCGTCAGACGTCGATTCATGGCTATCGTTGAGGGACAAGGCGCAGTGGGAGACTGAGTCACTAATTTCGTCGAAATAGGCTATGGCTGTTGCTTGCGGCAAGTGGCGGTATTCGGCGCTAAAGTTCGTAACAAAAAGCTGCGTTCGCAGTCCGCGGAGGGAAGTAACACCCCGCGCAACGCAGACTTGTTGACTCAGCAGTAACGACAGGTTACCTTCCGCAACCCCGTGAGGAGTGCGTGGGTTGGAGCATTCCACCGTAATAAACAAACTGGAGCGTGGTGGTAGCGTGACATTGTCATCACACACGCGAAAAACAGACCTGTCAGGCTCGCTGCTGTCGGCTATGGCACAATGAGGTGAGAACGTCACGACAATTTCGCGGAGGTTGATTATCGCACCGTGTTCCCGAAGAAAATTTAACCCGAGGATGAGGTCCTTCGAGCAATGAGCCAACACAGCGAAGCAGGCAATGAAGGTTACACCGCGAATCTCCATTCTAGCGGTGCAGACACCAATCGGTGTCACCAGATGGCCTCCAGCTGTCCGGATGTGCTTTCCAGGCCAACGTGTCAGGACTTTCCTCAGGACAATCGCCAGAGCACGACTCATGACGGAGAAGTCGGCGCCGGTATCTACGAGAGCAGTCACGCGGCGGCCATCAACGATGATCGGGATTTCAATGCCACACTCTACCGGCGCCCCCATGCGGTCTCTCTTCGAGCTTTGTCGCGCGCCGGACTTCGTCCTCTTCTGCTCGGTGCTAGGGTCGGCCGGCTGCGCTCCGCCCAGTGTGCTCGCCAGGGATAGAACGTTCTACCGGGGCCCGTGACGTTTTGGTGGAGGTGCGGGGTACGATCCATGTACGAAGAGGTCCCAGAAACCTCCAGCGCTCCGCCACACCCCCTGGACACAACACCTGTCCACAAGTCAAGCCGCCGCTTAAAAGGCTTAGCTCCCGAGTACAAACCCCTCACCGCGCCATCCCGCACGATGACCTCTACGGTGACCAGCCAGACCTTCCAGCCATCTGCGAGTTCGCCACCGCTACTTCTTCATACGCCTCGCACGCCTGCGTCGTTTCATGGTGACAAGTTTGAGGATGCGGAGGACTAGTTGGACGGGTATGACAGGGTCGCTGAATTTAATCTGTGGGATGAAGACCGCAAGCTTCGGAACGTCTACTTTGGCCTCCAGGACGCCGCCAAGACCTGGTTCGAAAACCACGAGTCCGCCATCCACACCTGGCAAGACTTCCGGCGGCAGTTGCTGGATACCTTAAGCAGCAACGAACGGAGGGAGCGTGCTGAATTGGCCTTGCAATCGCCGGCCGACCCTAGCACCGAGCAGAAGAGGACGGAGTCCGGCGCGCGACAAAGGTCGAAGAGAGACCGCACGGGGGCGCCGGTAGTGTGTGGCAATATTAAGTAGGTTTGGTTTGGTTTATGGGGTTTAACGTCCCAAAGCGACTAAGGCTATGAGAGACGCCGTAGTGGAGGGCTCCGGAAATTTCGACCACCTGGGGTTCTTTAACGTGCACTGACATCGCACAGTACACGGGCCTCTAGAATTTCTCCTCCAAAGAAATTCAACCACCACGGCCGGGTTCGAACCCGCGTCTTTCGGGTTAGCAGCCGAGCACCATAACCACTGAGCCACCGCGGCGGCAATATTAAGTAGAGAATGACCTTGTGCATATGTGCAATTTAACCCATTACGCTATCGCGTCCTACTTTTAAGGTGGAGCATACTTTTAAGGCTATAGCAGTATCTGATCTTTGCGGCCTTGCACTTTTCCCGAATATTACAAGCCGGTGACTTTTGATCGATGGCGCTCCGCGAGTAATGGGGCCCGTCCCCACGTGTCTGCCTCGCCTCTCGCCTCTGCCTTCGACAAGCCGTGTAGGCGGACGCTGTCTCTTGCCCCCGCGAGCGCGATGCTATCTGCTGAGGCCGCCTTTGCTGGGCTAACCGCAGCGCGCCTCGCTGTTACCCGGAGGGCCACGTTCGGTTCGTCGCAACTTCTGTGCAAGGAACGTCACCCGCTGTCGTCTGCGGTTTCCTGAAGAGGCGTTGTCAGGTTGAGGGGAGTTTTTCGGTTGGTACGCAAACAGGTTATGGCCTGGCCGTCGTACGAATCATTGATCGTTAGACACAGAATGGCGCCTGTCACCCCAAAGGCTGCCGCCCTTGTCCGACAGTCTGTCGTCCACGTATACGTGCATGTCACCAGCCACCCTTCCTACCCTGGTCATTAATGCGACGAAGCGATGTATACCCTCCCATCATCAAAGGTGACTCATGCTGGCTCACCGACCCTTACACTCATCAAATGGCATATGGAAACTGGAAGCGAGTGCTTGTGTTCAGCTCAGATTGTTCGAATATGTTAAGTGTTGCGAACAGAAGCGATAAAAGGCCCAGAAGATAAGAAAGACAGAAAAACAGCCCCATGAGTGCAGGTGCTCCTTACGTGTCGTTTCGTCGTGTCGTGCTTTTGTTCTCGCTGTTTTTATCGCTGTTTCGCTTGCCGCGACGTGAGCCACCTAGCCTGCAAGCGCATTGTGTGACCAGCTGTTACCAGTAGATTCGTTAGGTGAATGGCAGAAACCATTGAAAGGCATTTCTTTCTCCACTTTGATGCATTCCTTCTTGTAGTATTAATGCTGACTGTGATTTTTTCTTTTGCCGCAAGGGGAACAGGGGCCAAACAGTGCCCTGACACAAGGTATTTTTCTTCTCCTCAAGGTGGGGTCAAAAACCAACTTCCCGAGCACTTCACCATAAGAAGCCAAGCACCAGACCAAGAAAACACTAGGACCCATTGTATCATGGGTGTGTACACAGCTGCACTGGGGATCGAACACCGCATATCTCGCAAGAGAGCAGGCACTCAAACCACTAGGCTACCGGTCCAATTTCTCATAGTATTGCTCCAAGAACTGCAGAATGTTGGCTCCGCCTCCCTCATCTGCCTAGCAACCTACAATTAAGTGATATAATTTATACAATTAAGTGATAAATCACCGTCGAGTTTAATCACAATAAACAAAAGGCAAAACATTACAATTAGCCATTATTCTCGCCTTCCTGAAGTCTCTTCCCTTCGAGTGTCGTTCCCATTCCTATGTTTTATTATTCATATTGATATGTTCACAATAATCATACATTCACAACTTTCAAGACAACTGAATAGTAAAGATAGAACGCGACATCGAAAAATAAATGATGCCTCTTTCAAATAGTAAAGCATGTGGTGCGATGCAGTGGAGGCTTTGCAAATTTTAGGCCGATTTATTGGTGATGGTAGCTATACTCGGAGTTCTTCCATGTTCCTTGGGTGCTTGGCATTCCTACTTCAGTTCTTCGAGCTGAGCGGGGCGGTGCGATTGGTTAGCTTGGATGTCTTGGCAGGTTTAAGAGCTACGGCCGTCAGCCGCTCTTCTAGGTGACCAGCGCGCTCAGTGACCTTTGCTACTTGGGTTTTCTTGGTTTACCCTAGCTGTCTGCCGCTGATGTTCCGCCTTAGCGATGCGTTCGGTCCCCCTGGTCGCCTCATCATCTCTGAGTGAAGGCACATGAAGCAAATGTTCGCTGTACAGGTGAGTCAACCTACCTGGCCCCTCTGCTGCATGACCACGTCTGCAGCAGTACTGCCGGCTACCATTCAAAAGCGCAAAAAAAGCTGGTGAAGAAGAGGGCGAGAACTACTTAGTGTCTAGCAAGAGCTGCATATCCATTACAACAGATACTGCAATACACGGCTGCGCTCAGCAATGCACGTTTCTGGGATGTTCTCTGAATAAGCACAGCTAGGATGAAACGCTTAGATTTGAATACAGATGCAGTACGTTACCTAACCGCACTACTCTTAGTAGATGCACGTTAAGAGGCATTTTTTCTTATTAGGCTCCGGCTATTTAATGGAAGCGTATATAATTCATCGCCATTTCGTTTCCATTCTGTCTCCAAAATAAGCCTTTGTCAAGTGTTGTTTCCGAAGGCCTCAGATCAGAGTGGCTATAAACAACACTGGCATTTCGATTCGGTTGTCTGCAGTCCTGCCTTCTTTCAAGTTGGGTTTTTTCGGTGCTTCCTGATAATATCTAATAATTTGATTGGGTGTAGTTTCGTAGTGGGCTTAAATTTTTATTAACGAGAATTATTGCCTGAGGGAATCAATGGGCTAAAGTGTTAATGAAGGATGCAGTAATGATTAAAGTAATGCGAATAGGTTAGCCGATTTTGTGATGTCCAGCAGTGAGCCATGGTTTGATCCCTGCGCCCAGGCAATACGAGGTCTGTTAGAAAAGTATCCGACCTTTGGCCGCAGAAAAAAACTGGCATAACTGGAGCGTTAGAAACCTAATAACCTTCAAAGTAGTCTCCTTGGGGCTCCATATACATCTCCCAGCGGTGCTGCCATTGTTGGAAGCATTCCGAAAAGACCCTTTTCGGAATGTAATTTAGCTCTGCTGTCGTTGCAGCCATAATGTCCTTTCTTTTCTGAAATCGCGCTCCTTTCAATGAGCTCTTGAATATAGGAAACAGCCAGAAGTTGTAGGGGGACATATCAGGAGAGTAAGTAGCCTGTTGAACTACAGGAGTCTGGTTTTTCGCCAGAAAAGTCTGAATCAAATGCGAGGAATGTGCAGGAGCAATGCCGCGAGGGATGCGCCAATTTCTTGTTGACCTTAATTCCGGTCTCTTGCGCCGCACAGCACCACGTAGGCGATGGAGGACATCCCTGTAGTACTGTTTAGTCATTCTTTGACCCTGTGGGGTGCGTACTCGTGGTGTGCCACACAGAGGGAGTGAAAAAAGCAGTCAGCATCACTTTGACATTGCTGCGCACTTGTCGGGCCTTCTTTGGTCTTGGTGACGTGGAATGCGTCCTCTGTGACGACTGGGATTTGGTTTCCGGGTCGTACCCGTACACCCAAGACTCGGCACTAGTGATTACGGCGTCGGTGAAGTCAGGGTAACTGTTTGTGGAATCCAGCATCTCCTGTGAGGCTTCAACACGAAGCTGCTTTTTCTCCACCGTCAGCAGCTTCGGCACGAATTTCGCCGCAACTCTCTCCATGGCCAAATCTTCGGTGATAATGGAATGTGCACAAAAATTGCTGATGTCCACCTCTTCCGCAATTTCTCGGATAGTCACACAACAATCCCGCATCACCACAGCGTTCACTTCGGCAATTCCCTGGTCATTTCGGCATGTTGATGGCCGACCGGAGCGTGGCTCTCTCTCCACGGATGTGCGGCCGTCTTTAAACCAGTTGCACCACTGCTTAATCTGTGTGCTGCTCATAGCATCATCACCGAAAGCCGTCTGAACATTTCGAATAATTTCCACTTGGCTATCGCCAAGTTTCTGGCAAAATTTGAGGTAGTAGCGCTGCTCTTCTCGCTCCGCCATTTTCCTTGCAACAAAAAACCGACGAGAGCACTGCGCACTCCCTCACTCAAACGCTGCTTCCCAGCGATTGACGCTATCGGCAGGCGGGAAAAAATTCGTGAATGCGCACGAGGGTTCAAGGTCGGCTGCTGTAAGCGCGCTTGTTTCATATCCATCAGGTGTTCGGAAAAAAAAAATAAAGTCGGATACTTTTCTAACAGACCTCGTATATGAAGCAGGATTGCGCGCTGAAAGACGCGTTGGCTTCAGGTTCCGGATCCTTGTAGTTTTGAGAGCAGGGCAGTCCCATAGTAAGTGCTGAATGACAGCTTCAATGTCCTCGAATTACATATCGGACACCTAACACGAGGAAAGAATCTCGATACTGAGGCCACTTCCGAGTGACGGCAGGTGTGAGGGCAACCCCGACCCGGATACTCCGAAGCGCAACAACTTCTGCACGGGTAAGACAGGGGGGGGAGTAGTACCGCACACGAATGGATGATAGCACCTGTGCGGCGAAGGAGGCGTTCCTTTCTTGATAAAAGGGGGGTAAAGTTGCCCAAATGAAGGAGCCGACGCAATGATGAGCCTGGAGTCACAAGACGTGTCGCTTAATCTGCCTGGCTTTGAGCGGTCAGAAGATCCCGTGGGACCCGCTAAATACATACTGGCTGCGGGACGCGTGTTGCGGGCCGGTGCATCTCCTGACATATTACTGGGCAGTGGATAACAGGTCGTTGTCAACCGCAGTGCTTGAAGCGCGTCAGTACAGATGACAACGCGGGCCGCAGCGAGTATAGTTGTAGCGGTCACGGAGAATAGTGCCTCTTGAACTGCAACGAGTTTACCACAAAAGGACATAGCGGGTTGCATAAGTTGAAACCTAGAGGTTCGATTTATGGCGGGTCTACACGGGCAGTAGATTGCTGTTGTTGCTTCACAGACATTGTTGTCTGCGTCTACACAGACAACAATGGATCCTTCAGACAGGCAAATATCGTGTTCGCAAATTGGCGTTGGCGCCTGGCGTTGGATCGCGTTGGCGGCTGAAGAATGGAATGTGACGTTGCATAAGCACTCAGTGCGAGCGTCGAGTGTGACAGACTGGCCTAAGGTTGCGAGCATCACGGTGCTGCTGCGCCGCTTATTAAAGGTTTCAAGGTGCTCATTCTCTTCTAAAGATATATAACTGGTGTGATGTGTGGCAGACATGTAATGGTCCTCATAGCTTCTTTGTTCACGGCTTCAAGGCAATCCCATTGTGCTCTTGTAAGATTTTGAAATTGGGCTTGATAAACAATACCTGACTGTCGAACTGCCCTCGCCATTTCCCGTGTGGTGAACGAGACAGCGCCACCCCCATTAGGAACAAATCTTTTAGTCAAACCCACAGTCTGAATCACTTCCCTTTTTGCCTGAGAAAGCCAAGCAGTCACTGATCTTGATTGGTGAATCCTTAAGCTTAGGAATTTTAAATTCGGACTTTTTTGTAGTGGGATGTCTCATAGACGAAGACGGATTCGACTTGCAGCAAGTTTGTGGCGTCTTCAGTGGCTAGCGACTGACGTGTATATTGTTTGATGCGCGGAAATTTGAAGGCCGATCGATGATGCGTATGAGAGGGAACATCCAAGGCTGATTGAAGGGCAGCCTCCTCAGTAAGCAGATCGTGGCGCGTGCTCCACAGCGCGATGTCATCAGCATTTTTATACGGAAGAATATTGCATTATAACAAATGCCTTGAGCAAAAAAAAAGTGTGGCTATGAACGAGGTTAAAACCACCTCAGGACTTTGCAATGAAAAAGCTTTCTCTGATGATGACAGTAAGCACCGCGAGCTAAGAAAGGGCTTCTTCCCTTTGATTCTGCCCATTCGAAGATAGTTAAGAGAGCCATAGTTAGCTCGTGCCTGGAATGTTCTCTGACGAAGTCATGCCCGCATGCAATGCACACCAGCTTTCATAATCAGATAAACAGGCTGCTATCAGCCGGCTTCCCCTGCGAGGTCATATCAGCTGTGGCCGAGAACCTTCTTCGAAAGGTAAAAAAAATAAACCGCGCCAACAAGGAGCGATTGCCGCGAGGAAAGACGACGGTCGTCCCGTATACGCACAAGGTGGCCCACAGCATAAAAAAGTGGCAAATAGGCATGGCGTTCCTGTGGTGTTTTCGGCGCCACGCAAGCTCGCCGGGTTGTTCCCAAGGATCAGCGTGGAAGGCGCTCGACGAAGAGCATGCGAGATAAAGCATGCGGCAAAATTTGTCAAATGTGCCACGGGCGTTGTATATCCGATTCCGCTCAAGTGTGGTCGCGTGTATGTGGACCAGACAGGACGCCGCGTGAATGAACGCGCAGGGGAGCATCAGCGTTCAATTAGGAACAGAGAAGGAGCAAATTTGCCTGCTCATTGCATTACGTGCACCGGTTGTGAGCCACTGCTTAAAAATATCAGAATTCTGGGCAGGAGCAATGACAAAGTTTCCCGTGAACTTTTAGAGGCATACCACATCAAGGCAAGAGGTGATAACTGTGTGAGTGACACCTCCATTTCATTGTACAACACGGGAAATAATGTTTTGAGCATTTTTGATGGATTGTCGCGTAGGGTTTGATTTGCCTCCTCATCCTCTCTTTCCACTCTTTGTAGGCACGAGTGCACACTGCCTACAAAGCGGCACTGAATCAAATAAACACCAGTTTATAGTTTGCGCTCTTTCAGTCTCCCTCGTGTTTTTTCCTGTGTGTCTTTTGTGCGCGATTTGCGCCTACAACTGATGAATACGATTTGGGGGGAATATTGATGAATGTGTCGGAAGATTCAGTGTCTGTTTCGGCATCAAGTATGCAACGCTTTTCATTTCACCCCTGAAGGTTCACACATCAGAGAGCGTAGTGGATAAGAGAATACAAATGAAACAACAAAAAACTAAAAACTTAGCAACACAACTGAAATAATTACAAGACTTTGGGAGGAAGTTAGGGCAAATTTGCCTAGCACCGAAGCCAGCAGCCAAAAAATTCGACATCGCGCTTCAGCTACTATGGCCTATGTTGGACATTTCCTCAGCGTATCAGCAGGCAAGGGGCTCACTGCACGTGGAGCAGTGCAGCAGCAATCTACTAGTTGTAACAAGCTTTCATCTTTTATCTGCTGTGAAATTATATTACTATAGAATTTTGTAGAAGTGTATGCAGTTCGCCAAACATTTGAAAGGATTCGCATCATTCGCAGTAGAAGCCGGACAGACTTTTACTGTTTTACAGCTTTTACTGTTCACTTTTCGCTGTAAGCTGTCATTAAGTGGGCCCGTTTCCTCTCACGTTTCGTTGAAGCGCACTGGAACGGCGGTGTCAATACACAGGAACGCTGAAAAAGTCATAAAGGCCACGTGGTAAGGGTCTCTGCGGTCAGGTGCAAAGAAATAAAGATGACTTAATTGAGCTGTGTTAGCACATTTTCGTAATCACGACGCCCAAATGGATAAATGCTGCAACCTTGAGACGACATTAGTCGCTGTGGAGGTGCTGTTTTCGGTAAAGTTAAAAATTTCTAGCATCTCTATTTATAATCCGTGCTTACCATTGTCACGCTTGTGCACGTATGCTGATACATCGGCGGGGCTGGTCCATCCTCGGTAGACCTCAACAGTTACGTTGATGGTAAAGTTCGCAACTATGGGTCTTCCATACGAGAGAAACGAGTCATACCTCGCAAATGATCCATCAAGTGGGAAATGGCATCTGCCGAAATTGCCATCTCTCTCGAAGCCACATCCTCCGACGCTTTGTTTATATCTTTCAGTACTCCTCATGAGCAGTCTGCCGTTGGTCAAGTTGAACCTGAAGAGAGTGCTGCTGACGTTACGAGGATCGTAAACGGCAAAATACACTCCTGGCATCTCAAGGCTTTCATTGCTCGGAACAACGTTGTCGAAAAGCTGCTGCACCAACTTTTCTTCAGGTGTGGGTTCTAAAAAAGCAAACAAACAAATGGCAATAAATATCACTTGACATATCACACTATTTTCAAGCCGTAATATGCATAATTGACTCTAACTTAATGATGGAGTCATGAGTGGAAGCTAGCCACTGAAGCGTGAGGCAGACACCGACGAAATGGCCAGAGTATGCCATTTCAAAGGAATGTACAGCTTGTTGTAAAAGGAAGTACTTTGGTAAACCATTAGTTTAGATTTTGTTTTACAGCGCAGTGCCGTTAGTCCATCGTGAGTCGTCACAAACAAGCCCAACTTGCTCCTTTACTAAAGGAAAGCTCAGAAAGTTCCAAAAATAATTTTCTCAAATGGATTACGAGTTGCTTCTATACCTGAAGATGCGGTGCTCGGAAGAGGTGAAGAGCGCATTCGCCAACTGAAAGAAAACTAGGTGACTGTCGGCGTATGGATTTCTACTGTGAAAAAGAAAAACATTAAGCCAACGTGGAACCGAATGATGGGTTGAATCAGTTGTGTAGCACTCATTACCGTCGTATCCGTTCGCTGGTGTTGTAATCAGGGTCGAGTGAGACCAAATCGAAACACTATTACTAGTACAGGTTCGCCTGTAAGGGTCGATCCTGCTTAGAGGAGGCTGCTACCTACAAAGCGAAAGCGTCTGAGAAAACTCCGGTAAAGTTACCTTTCGGAGACACGATTCGGGATGTTGCATAACCTTCTCAGGAAGTTTTCTAAGCAAATATCTTGCCGATAAGTGCACACAATTATTGCTCCCTGCTTCAAGATGCAATGGGTCATCCCGCACATCAAATAAATAGTACTGCGCATCGCACGCACGTCGCTCCAACAAGAACTAGACGCCTCTTCCCTGGCATGCACTGAATTTAGCATGTTCCGCGTGAAGCACTGAAATGGCGTGCCACGTGTCATGCCTCCGTCTTCTTAAAAATACAAATAATGGCAACTGTTCATTAATGAACTCTGCGGCCGCATGCACTGCGAGTTTCAAGTATTCATGGTGGCTACTGAATTACGGATGTGACAGCGTAGGCCTGCGACGCATAATAACGAAGATATGACAGCGAAGAATAGCGACCGGATGATGAGCAGCCATAGGATGATAAAAGTGACAAAAATTACAGCCCTTTGGATGAACCTGCAGAGCAATAATATGCATGATTTTTATGCTGGAATGCAGTTACCGGGGTGCAAGAAGAAGCTAATAAGAGGAAGGAGTGCTGACAAGGGTTGACAGGATGATGCTGACTTCTATTACGACCATATTATTCCCTCCAATGCAAAACATATGCCCATAATATCCTAAACGGGCTTTTCGCTGATCACCCAGACAACGTTCAAAACCAGTTTTTTCCACTCATGCTTCCAGGAGCTGCGAGAAGCTTGCAACTGACATATATTGAAAGGACCTAGCCAGGCACTGTTCCATCTGTATCTCTGAGAGAGAGAAAAACTTTATCATGGCAAGTGTGTTTAGACCCCCCTTGGGTCCCTGGACCACCGCACGGTCCCACTCTACGTCGTAACGTTCATGCGGTGTTTGTCCATGACGTCGGCACCCCGAAGCACTGCAGCAAGCTGCGATGGCGGGTCCGGAGACGAGAGCACGACCTCCCAGTCCTCCCAACTTGATAACGCGGGCTGTCCCTGCGGGGGAGGATCAGCAGGGCAGCCGAAAAGGATGTGGGAGAGTGTGGCGTGAGGGTCGCCGCACAGGGTGCATGCAGGGGAGGTGCCACAGTAGAGAGATAGCAGCTGAGGGGATGAGAGAGAGCGGGTCTGGAGGCGTCTCCAGAGGATCTGTTGGGAATGGGTAAGGGAGGGGTGTGGAGGAGGGTAAGTCCGACGGTCCAAGCGGGGCATTTGCGTGAGCTCTGCAAAGGTGTGCGCCCGCTCTCTCGAGAAACCTGGACCGAGGCCGTCCTGAGCCCGGCAAATCAAACCTCGGGCCAATTTATCGGCAGCCTCGTTTCCTGGATTCCCAGAGTGAGCCGGCACCCACTGGAGCTCTACCCTGCGTGGTAAGTTTTTGGAGGGGGTGTTCAACAACTTCCAAGCAGGGGCGTGAATCCTGCCTCTCGCGAAGTTGAACAGAGCCGTTTTGGAGTCGCTAATGATGTAGTTTGCATTGGAATGTACAAGGGCTAGGGCGATGGCGGTTTCCTCTGCCTCCTCAGACGTACAGCCCGAGGGAAGGCGGTGTGTGAGGGGCTGTGCTAGGGCTGGATTGTAACCAACTGCTACAGCTTCATGAATTGTGCACGCGGCGTCTACCCAAATGGCGTCCTGGGCTTGTCCGTAATACTTGTGTAGGGCCTTAGCGCGAGCCATGCGGCGAGGGATGTGGTACTGGGGATGAATGTTCCGGGGAAGGGGTTTCACAACGAGGGGGGTATGAATGTGTCGAGGAATGGCTATAAGGGATGTCTGATTAGCGGGAATGTTGATGCGAAGGGACGCGAGAATATGCCTGCCAGTTGCGCTCGCGGCAAGTCTTAGATACTGTGTCTGAAGGTGCGCGTCTACTAGTTCATGAATGGTGTTATGCATGCCTAATTCAAGGAGCTTGGCTGTGCTAGTGCTGCGGGGTAGGTTTAAGGCTGCCTTGGTTGCTAGACGAATCATGGCGTTCACTCGCTCTGTTTCTATGCGGTTCAGCTTAAGATATGGGGTGGCGTATAAAATGCGGCTAAGTGTAAAAGCATGCACTACTTTCATGCTATCCGCTTCGTCTAAACCTTTGTGCAGGGAGGATGCGCGGCGTAGAAGTTGCAACACGGATTGCGTGGAGGCCTTGAGTGTTTTAAGGGTATGATCGTTGCGTCCGGAATCCTGCAAGTAAAGGCCAAGGATACGGAGGGTGGGGGTGACGGGGATAGGGGTTCCTTGTAAAGTGATTTGAATGGGCGAATTAGCTGCAGATTTCGGTCTTATGAGGAGAAGCGCGGATTTAGAGGGGGAGCATTCGAGCCCAATAGATGACGCATGAGCGCAGATGGTGTCAGCTGCTAATTGAAGAGTTTCCTCAATTTCTCCATCAGATCCGTGAGTGGTCCATGCCGTAATATCATCTGCGTACAAGGTATGCCTTAGGTGTACATTCTTTGGAGAGTTTTTGGCTCTAGGTTCAGCTGTTCACAAAATTTTGATGTATCTCAGGTATTATCCTCACAGGTCGACTCTAAGTTTGTCTATCTCTAAACTGATGAAGAAACTCTTCTGTAGCATCAATTTCAGCATTTTTTTTCCATCCAATGTGAGAGAAGGCCATTTTGCCTGGGTGCCTGCTCATTCAGGCGTCTATTTTCCCGAAGTGGCTGATTTCTTGGCAAACTTGGCTCTCAGTGCTCCTGTCATATATCGTATGCCGTCTCTAACTGAAATCATTTGTGAATCTGCCCTTTCTAGCGATTTTAACGTCTCTCAGCCAGCTTCCGTGAACCTTTGTTCAGCACCTCGGATTTAAGCACTTAAAATATACCTTTGCAATATTCGGTGCCGTAAATCAAGGCTGTGTGAGATGTCAATGACGCTTCTGCGGAGCAGAATCCTGTGCCTATTTTGTATTTATCCAGATGCGGGTTCCCAACGACAAAGCTTTCTGAACCGTGAGGTGAAGTTGAGGTTAAAAGTTCTCACTTAAGAGAAATACTCATCGGGCGGTTTCCTCTCACAAGGTCAGAGCTCACTCCGTTATTCTTATCTCTTCTTTCGTTCTCTGCTGGTGCTAAGGGATTTGCGTTAAATAAAGTTTTTGGATACCTTCACAGGCGGAAAAATCTTATTTCCAATAAATCAGTTTTGTTCCCGTATAAACATCAGTACAGCCACAAAGAACGACAGAATGTATTGTTACTTAGAACAAAAGTTGCTCGGCGTAATATTTAGTGTTTCTTTACATGCCATTGGTACTTAAATACGTACCTTTAGGAGATGACCAACATGACTGTGCTCCTGCGAAAGCGCAAATAAAAGAAAAGGCACTTGTCTGAGTGGCAAATCATTGTTAATAGACTGTCGCACCATTTTTTAACGCACAGAAACCAAGGAATGACAAGGCGTATATATGGTTTATTACGGTTTAACGTCCCAAAGCGACTCAGGCTATGAGGGACGCCGTAGTGAAGGGCTCAAGATTTTGCCTCCACCTGGGGTGCTTTAACGTGCATCGACGTTGCACAGTACACGGGCCTCTAGAATTTCGCCTCCATCAAAATTCGGCCGCCGCAGCTGGGATCGAACCTGCGTCTTTCGGGACAGCAGCCGGGCGCCGTAACCGCTGAGCCACCACGGCGGGGACAAGGTGTGCGTATAAATATATAAACATGACAGCTGATTCATGCCAGAGTAACCAGAAATTGAAAAACATAACAGGATTTAATTCACGACGTTTCGGCTGGACGGCAACCATTTCGCGAATGTACTACAGGCTTTAAAACAGGCATCTTTGAAAGCATGCGCGAGGTACAGGAGGAGCGTAAAGCACAAATGCAAACAATGGGGGTGGGGGATGAAAAAGACCAGAAAGGAACCCCTACCAATGTTGGCTGGCCTCCTTGGAAGACCCTACAGGCCGCCTCACTCGCTGGGCCTAACGTCTACAAGGATGTGATATCTGTGTCATCTATCACTCTGGCCGAAAACACAAAGACGTCGACGCTTTGTCCCACCCTCTACAGCCGCCTGACGATGTCTGCTACTCGCAAGTCAGTTTTGCTTCGCTGACATTTTAAATAGATAAAATGGGGAGAACCAAAAGGACTCCTGGATATATTCTATTTTACACACTTTCTCGCCAATTCCTCAGCAGCACCTGCGCCTCGTGCCTACGACGCCAGGCTGCTTACTTCGACATTCCTGATAGCCTTCTACATCATCGCAACTATGTTTCTACAGGTCGTAAGTGGTTGCTGTGATCCGTGCCCAGTTAAGGCCGAAATCCTGTGCCCTATTTCACAATGATCCGCTATCGCCTCATGCTGAGGGAGAGACAGACTTTAATAAATAAAGGAGAGGTCTGCCTTGTTATGCTCCCAGCATGCTACTCCAGATGGTGGTGAAAGAAGAGGGTTGAAAAGAGAGAAAACGGGAAAAAAGAAAGGTGCCTGACTCCACTCTCCGGCACTCGCAAACACACATGATTATCAAAGGATGTCCACTAAACACGTGTCTCTAAGAAAAACTAAAATGCTTTTGTCCCTCGCGCTGCCGAACTCGCATCACTCCAGGGTCCAAGGACTTGCTCCAGGTGCACGCAACCGTCCTGACGGAGTCTCAGTATACTTAACACTGCCTTGCGATAGGGATTAAAGATTTGGTAGCGGCAGATCAAGTACTGAACATCCTGCTGCTCACGCTGGCGCCTTTGAAAAAAAAAATACTACTCCGTCTCTGCTATTATGACGAGGTATGTCTACCTGCGTCCGCAAGCCCGTCCGCTCGTGCCCTGACTGTCGAGGTCGCAACCCGGTCCTCATCACTCAGTGGGCCTGATGCAGCATCTTTCTTGCCCTTCCCAGTCTTTTGACCACGATGGGATTGACCTCTAGGGACTGCTACTTACACTGCAGCTGGCAAACCGCTGGGTTATTGCAGCCGTCGACCACCTCACGCGTTACGCGAAACACGGGGCATCTTTCACCTTGCATTGCTTCAATCTTGGCCATGGAGCCCCCGACAACTGCTGAGCGCCCGCGGGCAGATCTTTCTGTCCGAGGTACCGGAAGCTCTTTTCAAACCATCTAGGATCACTCACCTTACCGCAACTGCCTACCAACCGCACACTAACAATTGGACGGAACGGCTTAACCGCACCTTGGGAAATATGATGTCCATGTACATATCTTTCGACCATTCAGACTGGGACAGAATCCTACCTGTCATCACTTATGCCTACAACACCGCCACAGAGACCACCACCGGCTTCTCGCCTTTTTTTATTCTCATCGGGCCACAACTTTCCTCACCGCTCGACCCAGTACTTCCTTACCGGCCTGATGAGTCTGAGTGCACCACCAATTCAGAAGCTTCAAATTATGCCGAGCAGTGCCACCAGCTCGCTCAGTCGTTGCTATCCGGCAAGCAGGGGTGTCAATGATTCCGTTTCGACACCCCTCACGCCGTTGACAGTTTTCTTCCTGGTTTTGTCGTCTGGCTTCGCGTGCTTTTTAATACACCCGGCCAAACCTCTCCCTAAGTATCGCGGACCATAATACGTATAGCGCATTTTTCCGGTGAACTACATTGTAGACCTACTGACTGACACCCGCGACAGATCTACGCCGACGTAAACGCGAGTCTTCATGTAGTCCGCCTCAAGCCGTACTATGACCTCTCTGTGTTGTCTCCTTGAGTCGCCAGGATTGCTTCGCCTTCAGCCGGCGGTGATTGTGAAGAGGAAGAGGGGCAGAGGAAGCAGCCATATCGCCAGCGCACGGCGCGAGGTCGTTGTGTTGATGGTCGGAGCTCCTACCAACATTTTGGCTGTGTCCTTCGGCTGTTTTCCGCGTAATCTGGTGTATATATATATCAGATAAAGTCACCGGGAATTGTGTACAGTTACGATCATTGTTAGAGCGGTGCGGTAGACCAGCGTTCGTCAGCGCAAGCCCGAGTTTTGGCAATTTCGTCTCCGTCAGTTTTCTTGGGGCTGGCCGTTGGGGCATTAAATCTCAACTTTATTTCTTACAATACCCCCCGGGGTGCGAAAACGCCATCCTGGCGGCCTAAGGACGCGAAACGAGAGCTTGGTCATAGTAGCGTTTCAGGCGGTCGAAGTGGACAATTTCATGGCCATGGCGACGGTGGTCAGGCGAAGGCGTGAGGGGCTTGACGAGATAATTGACTGGGAATGTTCGCTGAACAATGCGAGAGGGGCCCTGATATTTGCTAAGCAGTTTTTTAGGGTGGCTTAGGCTGAAAGAGGGCACCAAAAGCCAAACCGAGAATTCAGGACGACAACACGGCGGTAGCAAGGCAGTAGCGGTGCGGGTGGTTTTCCGACTGCTGGTGGTGAGATGAAAGCGAACGGTTGGGTTCACATTCTTCGACATGCGCAGCGGCTTGAGAGACGGTTGTAAATTCGGAGGAACCCGGGCGGTAATGAAAAATGGTCTCCATGAGGGAGGAATGCTCCCGGCCGTAAAGAAGAAAATACGGGGAAAAATCAGTAGTTGCTTGCGTTGCATAGTTGTAATCGTAGATAACGAGGGGCAGAACACGGTCCCAGTTTGTGTGATTATAATACGAGGTCTGTTAGAAAAGTATCCGACCTTTTGCCGAAGAAAAAAAACTGGCGTAACTGGAGCGTTGGAAACCTAATCACTTTCAAAGTAGTCTTCTTGGGATTCCACATACTTCTCCCAGCGGTGCTGCCATTGTTAGAAGTATTCCGAAAAGGCCCCTTTCGGAATGGAGTTGAGCTCAGCTGTCGTTGCAGCCTTAATGTCCTCTCTTGTCTGAAATTGCGCTCCTTTCAATGGCCTCTTGATTTTGGGAAACAGCCAGAAGTCACAGGAGGCCATATCAGGAGAGTAAGGAGTCTGTTGAACTACACCAGTCTAGTTTTTCGCGAAAAAAGTGTGAATTTAGTGCGAGGAATGTGCAGGAGCATTGTCGTGATGGATGCGCCAATTTCCTGTTGACCTCAACTTCGGCCTCTTGCGCCGCAAAGCACCACGCAGGCGACGGAGGACATCCATGTAGTATTCTTTTGGTCAATGTTTAACCTGTGGAGTGCGTACGCGTGGTGTGCCACACAGAGAGTTAAAAAAGCAGTCAGCATCACTCTGACATTGCTGCGCACTTGGCGGGCCTTCTTTGGTCTTGGTGACGTGGAATGCTGCCATTGTGACGACCGGCATTTGATTTCCGGGTCGTACCTGTACACCCAAGACTCATCACCAGAGATTATGGTGTTGATGAAGTCGGGGTCACTGTTTGCGGAATCCAGCATATCCTGTGAGACTTCAACAAGAAGCTGCTTTTGCTCCACCGTGAGCAGCTTCGGCACGAATTTCGCCGCATCTTTCTCGATGGCCAAATCTTCGGTGATAATGGAATGTGCAGAAAAATTGGTGATGTCCACCTCTTCCGCAATTTCTCGGATAGTCACACGATGGTCCCGCGTCACCACAGCGTTCACTTCGGCAATGACCTGGTCATTTCGGCATGTTGATGGCCGACCAGAGCGTGTCTCTCTCTGCACCGATGTGCGGCCGTCTTTAAACCAATTGTACCACTGCTTAGTCTGTGT
This sequence comes from Amblyomma mixtum, assembly GCF_055824585.1. Classification (NCBI taxonomy): domain Eukaryota; kingdom Metazoa; phylum Arthropoda; class Arachnida; order Ixodida; family Ixodidae; genus Amblyomma; species Amblyomma mixtum. The sequence continues at coordinate 23,360,706 of NC_143021.1, read as the reverse complement.
GCTGCTCATAGCATTGTCACCTAAAGCCGTCTGAATATTCCGAATGGTTTCCACTCAACGTAGAACACGCATCCACGTAGAACACGCCAGGTTTCGATCCATAGTGGCGGGCCAGGGCTTCCACCGCTCCAGGTGCCGGCCTTTATGGTCCTCATGGTTCATGTTCGCGGGAAGAGGGCGCACGTGGAGAGCGCATCTCCACTGGTATGTAATACGTGCGCGCTCTTGCATGAGAGTGGTGTTCGATGTGTAGTCGGGCAAGGAGGCGGCGACCCGACGATGCCTTCGAGAGACGTGTGTATTGGCTGGTCAAGTGGGCTTCCCGGAGCTCCCGAAATGTGTTCACAATGGCCGGCCCCAGGAGGCGCCTGTTGGAGGTGTTCACGGGGAGGTCCAAAGCCCGCTTAATAATGTTGCGAAGGATGACTTCGAGTGAATCCTCGTCTTGCTTTCGCAGGTGGAGGTATGGAGTCGAATAAAGAATTCGACTGATTACAAATGCATGCGCCAGCCGCATCGTCATTACATCGTAACCACCCACGTCTACACGCAGCCTTTATACCTCCAAAGAAGTATTTCATTCGTTCGAAATATCAAACATCATAGAAGCATTGCGTCACCAGGGTGTAGTAGAGGCATGCATGAGGGTGCTGCAAAATATCTATGAGCCTGCACAGTGGCCACAGGCGAGAAAAGCCGATTGGGCTTGTTGGTTTCCTATCCTGAAGTACCAGCGCAGAACGCAGCCGGGGACACTAGACCACATTCCGCCACAGCAACAGTTGTAGAATCCGAAACAAAAACAGACCGGAAGGTAGACAAAAGATATCCAAAACTATTCCTACCGTACCGGGATCAGATATTCAGACGGCTGTATTCTGAAGAACTGGTGATTTAAGTGTATAGAGAATACTGCTTTAAAGTCCTATTTTGTGATGATATTACCCGTTTAGTAACACAGAGAGCAGGCTGAAAAACGTGCTGGAGGATGTAGAGAGCCAAAATAGAAAGGTAGGTCCCAAATTCAATTAAGAAAATGAAGTTCAGGATCAGCAATATGCGAGAGGGCCAACATTTCTTGGCCTTCTGAGGAAAGATTGATCCGCCGAGGCGCAGAGGTAGATTATTGTGGGTACAGGCATTTCCAAGCAGACTAGGGAGCAATCTTTTCAGCCGAAATTCCCCAACTAGAATTTCGTCAGAGGTTAACGGCCGCAGAAAAGTGCGCTATGGAAAGCCAGTTTAGCCGCCATACAGTCAAAACACAAACACGCGTGTGTCACACAAAAATGAGAGCCCTCTAGAGCACTCTGTTTTAAGGGCATGGTATGCTGTCCATGTTCAGCAGTTGGTTTTGGTCACTAAATATGCAGAATGCTTACTCTTGGTAAATGAGGTATAGTCCCACGGCCAATCATAATAACTTGATGCTGCTAATAATGGGAAGAGAATGAGGCTTTCAAACAGGGCACCGGAGGGCTTGAGGTTAGCCATTAACGGATGCTCAAGGCTAGGTTAAAGTCTTAACTGCTAGTAATTCGCAAGTTTTGAAGAGCGAACTTGTTTCCGTTGCCAACAGTTAGTATCCTCTATTTTAGAGCGCAGCTCTTTAGCGCCCGTTGCTGCGTTCCGCGGCGTCGCCATTGCCGTCGCTGTCGCCGTTGTTGGTTGTGGACACATTTGTCGCGCTTTAAGCTGCGAAACTTATGGCGCGGAAGCTTCGAAAGTAGAGGGAAGGCGCATAACTGCCCTCATGGAACAGCGGACACCTCACTCGTGCTTTAAGCTACATTGCATGGCGGTAGTACAGAGTGCGCTGCGTGCATTGGTAGTGACAACGTTGTGCCAGAGACGCGGCGCTGAAGCCATAGGTCGTCGACAATCATTGTGTTCATTTGCGTTGGCTTTGACGTTTTACATTTCGATCATATTAAGGGAAAGAAGCGCGCATAACTGGCTCCCTGGGTCAGTGGACGCCTGAATCGGGCTTATATGTACGTGGGGTGATGCGAGAGAGATGTGCGCTGCATGCGTTAGTGCTGACAACGGTGAGCGAACTCTCGCGATCAACCATTAACTGCCACCTGCCAGGGTGGCATGGTTGGTAGGGACTTTAATGTAGATACAATGACAAACAGGAGTTTCTTACCACTTGTGCGGGAGAAAATCCCGTCCCTCTCGCTCCTAACTCTTCCCACTTCTGTGACAACCTCGACAAATACTTGCGCAGACCTCGTCTTTGAGAAACAGGCATTGGTGCAGCAAGTCGAGCATATATCCATCTATTTCGCCGACCACAAAGCTTCCTTCATGACTATCAAGAACTATAAGCGAAGTGCTTCTTGAAGAAGGATTATATGTGAAAAATAACATGTTGTGTGTCATTGCACATACATATCTTGCTCGAATTCTTTGCCTGAATATATCGAAAAGCTGAAACAGCTGATGAGCTGCGCTCAAAATTTGCACTAGGAAGTAACGTGATAGACGGCAATTTTAGTGGAGCAAACCTAGCCCAGTGCTTCGGCAGCTTACCCTGCACCTAAACGAAGTGCGCTAGACGACAGCTTACTCTCTTTTTTTACTCCATTTGTTTTGAGAGTGTGCACAGTAACTAGCGCGAAAAGATGCAGAAAGATGAGAAGCGACCGAACACACGCTAGCCCTGGCCAATTTCCTGTCCCTAGTCCTGGAACAGGACTAGTCTGTGTCCTGATAAATCTCTACTGACCCGTCTTTTTGGATTAGTTACTTTGTCTGTGTCCAGTAAATAATTATCGAACTAATGGTCTTGGGTGTCATAAACAGCAAGCACTGAGAACGTTGCATTTCGTACAGTGCGATGTCGGTGCACGTTAAAGAACCCCAGGGGGTCGAAATTTCCGGAGCCCTTCACTACGGCGTCTCTCATAGCCTGAGTCGCTTGGGACGTTAAACCGCATAAACCAAACAACCGAAAATATCTCCCAATGAGTCACTCTTGACACGGTCAGTTCCAGTTGCATGTAAGGAAGCCTACTCCCTGACTGCACTAAGATACATGCAGACTGAGTTTCTGGGTGAACCATGATAAGCTGGGCTTTCCTGCTGCTTCGGTCGCACTCGCCTGACGGAGTCTGAACGCATCATGAACTGCCGGAGTTGTCCGCTCTGCCAGGGCTGCTCTAAAACAAGGCAATGTCGACACGCCAGCACATGGGCAGTACAAAGAGACTATCGCAAAACCGCAACCACATCAGTGAGAACGAGGAAGCAGCAGCAAAAAATGATAATGTGAACGAATGGAACGTGAATTCTCAAGGTAACGTACTGTATATTTTAACGTAACGTATACTTTATCAGGCGTTACGTCCCTCTGATCGATGTAATTTGCAAAGAGTTTAACACCTGGTCCACTATGCGACTTTAGCAAACTAGGAACGAAAAAAAAAACGCCTGTAACCGGGCTGCTAAGCGGCCAAGTACCCGTTCTGCTTGGACATCCCAAAAGCCAAGTCCTCTGCTGAATCCCGTTTATGCATTCGATCGGTGGCCTTTTAAATATAGAAAAATTTGGCTACTTTGGGCAAGAATATCTGCTTTATACGGGGTGCAGAGCAGCAATAATTTACCACTTGGGACAGACAATATACTGATGGAGTGTGCGAAGCAGTTTTTAACTGCTTTTCCACTTGAAGATTTTGGCAATACTGCGTCGCGAACGGAATTCTCATAACTGAAAACGTAACTTAAAAAATAACCAATAGCAGTTGAATAAACTTCGTAGACTACACCTTAATAATGTTCCTCAAAGTGTTTAAAACATTTCATTTCATTTCATTTTATTACCCTCAAGCGCAAAAGCATTACAGAGAAGAGTGGTACATACATTATATAGCGTGAATAAACAGAGCACAATAAAACCTAAACCAAACGAAAAAGCTAATCGAGAACAGCAAATGAAAGCACATAAATAAACAAAGAAGTACATGTTAAGAACATTAACTGAATACGGGAATAAACGCCAAAAGTATACAGTAGCACAGCAGATGGAACAACCGTAAACGGAACAGCTAACAAATAGAAAAACAAGGAACATGATACAAGATAACTGGTTGCTAGGAGAGATGTCACGAATCAGCTTTAAGGTACCTTGAAAGTGTTGCACGAAATAAGTCATGATCCTTTATTAACGCGATGTCAGACGGAAGGCGATTCCACTCTGCCAATGTACGAGGAAGAAACGAATGATAAAGGGCGTTGGTCTTGCAAGTGATGACGTTTACTTTACAAAGGTGGTCGATGCGTGACGAGAGATAAGATGGCTGAGCAATGAATGCATGCTTCAGGTGACTATGATGATAAATTTTTTGAAAAAGGCTAACACGCGACACTTTCCTCCGTATCTCAAGAGATGGCAGTGACAGTGTTAGTTTCATAGAAGTAATGCTGCTTGTGCGGTTATAATTGGAAAGAATGAAACGTGCCGAATTATTCTCAACCATCTCTAGTGAGGATGTTAGGTGCGCCAAACCAGGGTCCGAAATCGCAGAAGCATATTCTAATTTAGAACGAACGAGTGTCCTGTACATAATTAGTTTAGAAGAAACAGGAGCCTTAGAAAAGTTGCGGCGTAAGTATCCAAGCATGCGATAACTATTGTTAATAATGTAATCAATATGTTGCTGCCAGCTAGGATTATTATTTATATGCACACCCAAGTACTTATAAGAAGTAACGGAATCCAAAGGTATGTTATTTAATACATAGAAAGCAGGGATGATATTACTGCGTGACACTCGCATGACCTTACATTTTTTAACATTTAAATCCATAGCCCACCTGTCACACCATTCAGATATGTTATTGAGGTCAGTTTGTAAGACAGAAACATCGGTAGGGCCAGTTATTTCGCGATAAATGACGCAGTCGTCTGCGAACAAATGCATAGGGGAAGTAACACATTTAGGGAGGTCGTTAACATATACTAAGAATAGAAGGGGGCCCAAGACGGAACCCTGTGGGACACCTGAAGCGACATGAATTAATGGTGAATTCTTATTGTTAGCAAACACGAACTGTGATCGTTGCTTAAGAAAAAATCCGATCCAGCGCAGGAGATTTGCGTCAATATTTAGGCACTTGAGTTTAAGTAGTAGAAGGCAATGGTTAATTTTATCGAACACTTTTGAAAAATCTAAGAAGACTAGGAAGAAGACTAAGAAGACAGTCAGCCAACGAACGATTGTCAATAAAGGTCAGCATGGAATTTGTGAAACATAATAACTGCGTCTCGCAAGAGTACGATTTCCTGAAACCATGCTGTGCTGAATTAAAGAAAAGTTAGAGTCAAGAATACTAGCCAGTTGTGAGTAGATGACGTGTTCGAGAATTTTACATTGTATGCTAGTAAGAGAAATGGGGCGATAATTAAGGGGTGATTGTTTGTCACTACATTTACGAAGTGGAATCACCTTCTCCTGTTTCCAGTGCTCTGGAAGAACGCCTGTGTTTAATGACTGCTGAAATATTTTTGACAAAAATACAGAAGAATACAACTTAGTTTCTTTGAGGAATCTTGCGTATATGCTGTCAACACCAGAAGGACATGAATGTTTCAGAGCGTCAATAACATTTATAATACCTACTGTATCTATTACTATTGGTAGCATATATACGAAATCAGAGCACGGATAAAATGGCAATAGAGTATTAGTTCTGGAAGAAAAGTTCAGTGTAAACACATCGTTTAAAATAGACGCGCACTCTTGACTAGACACAGGTAAACCATTCCCGTCAACCAAAGAGATCTCCGTGTGGGCATGAGTGTTAGTTACAATGTTCCAAAATTTTCGAGGGCTATTTTAAGGCGGAAGCCTTTAATGCCTCATCGTTGTAAGCAGGAGTTGTCGACAGAAAATGTCACGCTTTTCAATTGGTCGAAATGCTCGTGACGTCACAGTGCGCGAATTTCAAATGGGGCCAATTGTACTTTGGCTAGTAACCATGCAACCAATCAAAGGGATCGTATAGTGATGCTCCAACTAAGTGGAACTGAGCTTAGTTAATTACTCAAATAATCAATTAGCCTAATTAAGATAGAGGAAAATGAAGAGGTCAGAAGACAGAGGAAAAGAAAAGAAAGACGCGCGCCGCAGCGACAACAGCGTCCGCGGAAGGAGACGCTGCTGAAAAAAAACAGATAAGTACAAAGCCGCGTTCGCTCCACCACCACGCACTTCCCCACTCAGTTCGACGTTGCTCGTTTCATATACGTTTGTCGAACATCCTAGACAGTTCCAACATTTGACAGGTGAATGACAGAACACGATGGATAGAAATACAATGATATAAATATGAAATAGCCTAATTAACCTTTCTAGTTAGACCGCATAAATCAATAAAACCGAGAACGAAATTGGTCGAGTTGGGGAATCGAACCAGGGTCTCCGGAGTGCGATACGAGCACGCTAGCCGCTCCGTAATGCCAGCTGAATGGTTTGGAGTGAACAAAGGCGCGTCTAGCTAATACGGCGTCTTCGTTCACTCCCATCTTCCCCCTTTCCCTTACGGCGAGGTGCAGGTGTCCACCCAGATATGCGAGAGAGATACATTTCCTTTCCTCAAAAAATAAATTTACCGTCCAGCAAGGCGTACAGCCGAATTGGCGATGGCGTTCTGTGGACCCCCTGGCAGCGTTGCAAGACGCTGTCGCGTTCCACTCTTACAGGCGAAGCTTAACATGTTAACCACACATCAGTAACACACGCAGACAGCCAATGGACGCGTCATTCGCTGGTAGCACTTGAATCATCATTCACAACCACATTCGTGGCAGAATGCTGTACTCAGGCTTTCGCCTTGCACCACTTTAGTCGCCAAAGTGACTCATAATTTTTTGAGCATAGATGGCAGGGTGTCCTTCAGAAAATTTGATTTTGCAGTAGAGACAGCTTGAGTGTAATCGCTGGACGCGATAGTGTACGCATGCCAGCATTGCTCCGTTTAACGCAATTTCGCAATGCGAAATAAGCGCTTTTTCTTGTTAGAAGCCGAATTAAGTATGTGTTATACCATGGTGCTTGTGAATTTGAGGGTATTGTTTTCTTCGGAATATACGCCTGTGTAAGATTCGAAACAAGGTGTGTAAATAGGTCCCAGTTTTCATGAACAGAACGATGTTCGAAGCCTTTAAGATAGTCATCCAGAAAAAGCGAAAGCTCACTATTTATCTTTTCGAAGTTAGCTTTGTTGTAATCAAATATAGTCTTTCGTTTTTTCGTGGCTGCCGATGTAGGAAAGCTAAGATTACAATGAAGTAAAGAATGATCACTGAGTCCAGGCAAAATGTTTACTGTGCTTATCATATCCGAGTTAGTAGTAAGAATTAGGTCAAGAAGATTTGCAGAACTGCCGACTGTACGCGTCGGACCGTTTACGACTTGGGTAAAATTGAAAAGAGTGCATGTATCAATGAACGCTTGGCAATGGGAAGAGTACGGTGTGCAACATGGTGGTGCTGATGTCCAGTTTATTGTAGGATAATTGAAGTCGCCTAGAAGAGTTACTGGGGATTATGGGTGCCGCAATTGAATGGCGTTAATAGCGTCATGCATTTCATTAACGAATGAGTTCTCTGTGTTAGGTGGACGATAACATACGCCAAAGATATGTGTTTTATTGTTCAACATGACACCGCACCAAACAGATGGTGGGACCCCGAGATGGAGCAAATATTTCTGCCCCCAAAAGCCAAATTTTACTACACATAAAATGTAGCGTATCAAATGCAGTTCAACAAAAGCACATTCTGAGAAATTTGTTGCCGGATAAACATCTATTCTGCTTGTAGGCCGGACAAAACTGCCCAAAGTCAAGCAGTTTACTCAGAAATGTCTTCTAAGTAGATCATATAAATTAAAATTTTGAATTGTTCTACACTAGAGCGGTCTACACTAGAGGCTACACTACAGCAGTGCGCATTAAATGACACCGTGCATATTACGAATTCGAATGATGCCTACATTGTGCGGCTGGAACGCGCAGAATGGTGGCGCGAACATAGCCTAAAATGGAGCATTCGCTGAGCCAGAGCTGCACCCCTGCCTCAAGCATTCGTTGTAATATGTACCAGGAGAACAAAGCATCACTGCACCGAATAAGACCTCGATGAAGGGTCTCTGGCGTATTGCCAAGGCGGCAATTCACTTTCCATGGCACAAACATCTCCTTAGCATGAAGCTGTGCCTTCACAGGCACGCCGTTGTCTGCAGATTCAAAAACGTTTTTGAGAAGATGAAAAGCATATTCGCGTAATACTCTTTAAAACACTGGTGTCAAGAAGCGCCAGATACGGCTGCCGATACAACCGGTACAGGAAACAAATACTCAGTAACTACATAAGTCATCTGCCTTCTTTAGAGACTACACAGGTAATCTAAACAGGACAGTGGCAAAATTGATGATGTCAGCAACTTCCTCAAGGAATCGCTATACAGGCCTCTCACGTGTATGTCCAGGTGGTGTGAATAGGAAAGGCAAATCAGCTCTAAGACGCCTATTCAAAAAGGAATGGTTTCCGGATTTGAAAAAGAAAGCAATGAGAAAAAAGCTGATTCAAGAATGTGGGCACAACGACTATTTCAGCAGACTCTAGAGAAAGGTGCACGCTCTCGCGACGCATGGGCTCCCATTGGAAGCGCCATACGACCGAAGCGAATATTCTGCGCATTACCGGTGGCAATTTTTTTCCCCGGCTCAATGTAGAACCTACAGGATGTAGGCAATTATTACAAATAAGAAAATGTTGCAAACTTGAGCAGTAGCAAAGACTAACAGTTCCCTAGACATCTGTGAGTACCAGTAGGCTCCACTGCTGCGAAAACCGAACCGAACAATGACCGAACCAACGCATACCTAAAAAAAAAGGTGAATCATGTAGACACTTTTCGTCACAACAAAAAGCGGCGACGTCATCAGTATAAAATGAAAGCTTAAATTCAAGTTGATGCATAGAGAAACGGAGGATAGTTACGGCGTTAATAATACTGATGCAAAAGGTTCAGACCTTGATTAACAACTAGCTATATATAGGACCGTTTATAGTACATTTTTATGCCTCTGAGCAAAATGTCACCGTTATTTGCATGTTCTAAGACCACAAACAAGAAATCATCAAACCTCTATCAAAATGTCTTCGCAAGGTTAATTTGAATAACAGCTACTTGGCCGGTCTCATCTAATGCTGTCTTCAATACCACACATACATCGCGGATATGGGTTTGGACACAGCGCTCTCAGATACAGGAGACTTTACGCGAACCTAGTAAGTCAGCGACAACTAGCTGCAAAAGAGCTCGTAGAACTTTAGGGAAAAAATTGTAATCTACACAACAGAGAACGTGGAAGATACTCGGAAGATACTCTTCAAATGTTATTAACCCATTAGTAACCGATTAGAATATGGGTCACACACAGTAACTAAAAATGCTCGCTAAATTGTCGGCTGAAACTTAAGTCCTATAGGATCAAACACCTGAGTAACACTGAAAATAAGTAAAATGAGTGCTGACGCCCGTATCTTGTCCAACATCCACAGGTTTGTATTCACATGCCAAATTAATAAGTGAAGCAGCACTAGGGTCATAACGCTTATTCTACACTAATCAGTCTTCACCTCTACAAACTTGAATCTCTCAGCAGTATGATTTTACGATCCGTACACAAGTAGGAAATTAATTACATAAAATATAATCTATAATCTATCTAGATGCTCGAGATGGGAATAAAACAAATAATTCACCACTAACAACCGAAATTCCGAGGTCACAGCATATAAGTTACGCGTCAATGTTTGCGCATGACGCATGTGGCAATTCCCAGTGCATTGGCCACAAACAGCATACACCCTCCGAATACGCCTCTCCAGTGGCTAACGATATCATTGAATTCTGGTAAAAATTGCTTCTGAGAACCTTCAATCTCCTGATTACAGGGCAGCTTGGTTCCCTGCATTGTTGGCACACTCACACTCCATTTGTTTAAAAGATGGCGCAACTGATGTTTGCTTCGATGAATACGCAAGCGGCTGACATTAAAGGTAGCGATTTGAAGTCCTGCGACGCTCGCATATTTGGTGCCTCTCTTGTGAATGCAATCCCCTAGAATGGGGCAGCTCGCCTGTGACTGGGCGGTTTGTAGGGCAGGCATCGACACTCGTTTTGCAGTTACCCTTCCTATTGCTACCGCACCGGATATCATCTGCTCATCTCCACCGACACACACCTCCTCATCTGCAAGACGCTTCAAAGGCTCGCTGTTGTCCAGGGTCTCTTAGGACAGAGGCAATGCCAGTGAAGGCGAGCGTACCACGTTTCTCGCCGCCACGCATGCCGCCGACGGAACACCAAACACGCAAGAGGCTGACACCTCACTCGACACACTTTTGCACTCCGGCGAAGAAGGGGCATCATCTTCGGAGCAGGCTCTTCGCACATCCACTGGCTGTAGCGCCTCCACAGATCCTACTGAAGAGATGTTCAGCTGTGGTGATTCCTGGGTGACAGATGGTTCCTGGGCCGCAAGCACAAAACTCCAAGTGGCATGCTCAGGAAGACCCGGTGTGCGATTGCCTTTGGTTCCGGAGACGCAGGTACTAGATGATTGGTCCTTGCAGGCTGTCCTGCAGCTACCAGGTGCAAAGACTTCGCCCCCCACTTCTGCTTAGAGCTCGTAACTCCATTCGCCAGTTGCGTCCACAACATCCGACACATCCATAATATGTTCTGACACCACCTCACCGTCATGTGTCCACTGACCCTGACGCAACCTGCCAACACAGCTCATTACACAGGTCTCTGCCGTGTGCTTAAATCGTCAGCACTGGGTACACCGAAGCGTGCGACACTGACGCCGTACATTTCCTTACCGGCTACAAAGAGAACATAGGCCTACCTGGCATCAAAACTAAAGCCTGTGCCCCCAAAACATTCGGCGTATGAGGAATTGTACTTGCTGACACTCCTTCCTTGAGCTATCGAGCTGTGCTACAGCCGCAACAGACCATACATCGCATTCAAATGCCATTCTCTAGCGCTTCTCATTGCACGTCGCCGCCTTCGACACCTTACGTACGTGCGCAGTGGATCAAGAACACACCCGTATCCCAGTTCCTCCCGAAGAGGCCCTAAGCATTCCCAAAATTTCATAGTGCGGTACCTTTAGGGTCCCCAGTCACCGATTTCGCCGATTTTTTCCGGAAATCAAACGCTGAAGCGCTAGCCTCTAACAGACAGCCGAATGAAACTTGGCGTGATAGCGCACATCCTTCGCATTTCGGTAAATAAGGTAAGTCAGTTCTATTTCTCTTTAAATCTCACTTTTGCATGCATTGATGCAGGTGCTAAGTGCAGTTTTGGTACAGTTATAATAATTACCTTTTTCTTTTATCCTTTTCATTTTCTTTTTTTTTGCATCTGCATTATTTTCTTCACCATTTCATAAATTGCACTGTAACGACTTATGTGTCAGCGCACTGATATTAGCACCAGCTCTATGCATTTGACATTATTTTGTTGTTGTCATATAATCGGTATGCCTTATATCTTTTTGTTATTTGAATACTGGTAGTCTTTATTACCTATTTTATAGTTCTATTTTCATATACTAAAGAATGTTTGTAATGTATTACATTTTTTCTTTCCTCTCTGCTTATTCTGTTACAAATGGAGAGTTAGAAAGTTGACGCTCCCCTTACACACTGCCATAAGGGCATGTAAGATATTTCAATATAAAAATACAGAAATGAAAATATAATTTAGCTAGGCGAAAATGAAAGAAGGCAACGCTTAAAAATTTCTTGCCAGCAACCGTGTGATCTCTCCAAGCCTCATGAATGAGTGATCCCTGACGGCTGTTGCCTCGGCAACGCTGTGTCAGAGACACGCAAAAGATAGCTGTGGCAAAAAAAAAGCTGGAAATTGGCGGGATCACGAAATCCCGTTTAAGAACTTTCACTTTACCTTTTGAGTGCAGCAACGTGATGCAGACAAGAAGAATACTCTCAGCTGAAAAAGAAAAGCCAAAGTATTGGTGTTGGGGACTGGCAAAGTATCTACACAAGGATCTTTCAGCCTGGGGAGTTTTGCCATTTTCAGGAAATTTGAGCAGTAAAATCTGGTGAAAATAGAGTTTTTATAGAGATAGGAGTCTTTTAAAAAGAAATTGCGTCAATTTTTTTCTAATTGCCACAGTTTTTAACTTGCTGCTGCTAAAAGTTGCCTAAAATAGGAATTTTTCAGCCTAATTTGGAAAATTTCTGGAGATAGCATGAAATCCCACTGCGCGCCCGTTTCAGGCGCAGCCACTAAGTGCAACGTCACTGAATAAGATTTATAATATTTGCTGGGGATGAACCAGGGTACTTCTCTAGAAAATCTTCATAGGGTGGCGTGTAATCTTTGGGAAAAAAATATTCTTTTTCTTTCTAGGCTTGTCTGTTAGAAAATGGTGATGCAAAACATGGCAGGCTGCTTGCAAGCCCAGGGCCAACTTCTTACGCTAGATGTTTCCAAGCCCACGTCGTCAAAAGCTTTGCAGCATTTTCAATGTGACGTCGCGCCGGAGCGGCGCGATCGCTTTAGAGCAGTTTCATGCCAAACAACCTAGACTCAGCGCACTTACATCTTTGATTCGGCAAAGAAGCCGCTGTATTGTGGAACGCAAGGAATGGAAGCATACGACTTGAAGAAAAATTTCAATACCTGGAAAAGTGTTCTTTTTTTCGACCTATTGAGCTCTAAGGTGCGCACTTGAGTGAAAAGAAAAATTTTAAAGGTATGTTGGTTCATGAGTACCGTCCAATGGCTTCTATTTCACGAAGGTTATTCGGCCCGTTTTATGTTTTAAGCTAGAAAATTATTGTTCAGTTGAGCGTCCTAGCCATAACCCGACATCAGTCCGCGCTCGCTCTTTAGTCGCTCTCAATGCTAACTTGCTCGCCAAAAACTGGAGACTCGAAGTTGCATGTTTGGAAAAAGGCTAGGAGTTTCAGATGTAGCAGTGATGCATGACATGGGTAGATTTTTATGGACTGATACAATGCATATCATCAATTTCTCGCGCTCATAGCATACTACGGAAACATCGACAAAGAACGATGAAATCGATCTTTCGTATGTAAGAAATTATGTGCATTGCCAGGCTACGCTCAATGTACGCTTAATACTTAATATAAGGATGCCTTCTACCTTGCATTGTAATACATGCTTAGAACGAAAGATCCCTGATATACTGAGTAAGATAAAATACTTATATTTGACATACTCTTTAGAGAGGATCCTTCCAAAGTATAATTGAAGAAATACGATTGAAGTTTAAGCATGACGACAAAAAAGCAATTCACTGAGGGTTTTTTTATTTTCCAAAGCAGACATCAATAGCTGAGCTTCAAAGCATAGAAGAAATCAATCTGGACAATACGAAATGACAGGGAAACGGCGAAGTCTGATTTCGTTGCGAAAAGTTTCGTCGACGAGACGACTTTCTCAGGAAGAGCGGGAACGCCAGTGGACAGGTCAATATTGCCACGTGTAGTGTCCGTTCGTTCGCGCAAGCCCGCAGGAAAGGGGTGTTATCATTTTTGTTCGTGACGCGAGAAGCGACCGGACTAATCTCGATTGATCACAGCCATAAAGAGCTGCATCTACGTTTTTCTAGATTACTATAGATGATCTCGACCTGTTATCTCGAAGTTTCCTGGCCGGCTTTAAATTGAACGATGCCGCGAGCAGCGGGCATTCGTAGTTGGACGACTGACGAGCACGTTTGTTGCTTACGCCGCCGCCGAGTGACTCAGTTTTTTTGCGGGAGCAAGTCAGCCCAAATAAAGATAAAGAGCTTCGTTTGCAAGACTGGTTGGTGTCTTCCTGACCGCTGGACTGCCATCACTACAACGTGGCAATATGATTTATGACTCTTATATCTTTTTACTGTGCTAAGCAAACAAGAGCACTTTGTTTTCCGATGCTTCATCAAATCGGCCGCAGTCGCTTTTTGTCTTTATTAATTGGTGAGAGCCGCCCAATCTAGCGCCACAAATCGCAACTGGTAAGCTTCAAGTGTTATGCGTTGGAAATCGCTGTTTTCACTTTCCGTCCATTCGTCGTCCATGTCGCAGTGACTTTTTGGCTTCGCAGTGTACGCCTGAGATTGTGCTTCATAGTAGCGTGCTTCAACTGAGCACTGCGTACTCTACGTGCTTCACTGACAAATCTTCTATTAATAAATAAAGACTACTCAAAGCGCCTATTTTTCCATTATAACGGCCAGTTCAATATTTTTAGATCCTAGATGCCTGCCTATTTCGGGGTTCTTTACTGCCTAAATCTCCGATCCCTACTCATGACTGTATTTGTGATGGAGATGAGCTTGATAACCTGGAGCCATGCAGGAGGAAGCGGTAATGGTGGCCGATACGCAATAGCACAACCGCTAAATCGTCGCCTTCCAGGTCAGCTATGGGCTACCTCGGAATAGTAGGTCGCAGTATTTCCTAGAAAGCGCATGACCGAAAGAATGACAGCCGCGCTTCATCGAAGAGGATACCTGAACAACAGAAAAATTGCAGGTCACATATAAGGAACGCATAATATGGTGCTAAAAATGTGCACTCTGTCGCACAGGTTGAGTGCGCGTAATTACACAGAATAAGGAGGCCAAAAACGTGGCAGCATTTGTTACAGGTGTATTTTCCTTGTTAAAACACAGTTTCAAAGTATTTTTGCTGCTTCCAGTTTTTTTCGCTGACTCAAACAACCTCAGACAAAAAATCATCTCGGATGAGACACCCAACAGAAAGACGCGTTATAAACGTGCTCGTCGTTCTTATTCCGAGTTTCCGTGCAGTGAATTCACCAAAAGAAGCTACCCGCAGGCATTATGCACTTTTACACTTCAACTTGTACAAAAATAAACATATCGCGTAAGTGTTTTCCTGCCAGCATGCGCAAATATAAAAAAAAGCAGAAAGCTGTATCGGTCATGTCCTAGACAGTCGGAAATTACCATCGGTGGCGCTGTTAGTAACAACGTTGGCAATTTACTAACGAGACCATTCCGCGAGAATAGGGAGCCCGATCATGTACGTGCGCGCTACGCACGCAAGTCTGGCAGCGTACTAGTAACAATGTTCCCGTCAGAAAAACTGTTTCATACATTTTCGCTATGCCCATCTAGCTAAATTGCCTGCTATTATATGTTGAGCACTCACTGCGCTGTTGGTGCAGCTTACATGAAGTATAAGTACTATTTGAAATCTCCCTCCACCGCCATCTGGAGCAGTGAAGGAAGGCAGCGCCTTGATTTACCGTCGGCAACAAAAATGCTTTAATGCCTAATCCAGGAAACATTGCCTGTGTCATACGAACCTGGATTATATTAATAACAGCTACCACTGCTGCGTGCGCACGCCTGGGCGAAAAGTCATCCAGCCGGCTCATTTTACTCGTCGTTGCTCGATGAGGCGTCTGGGTTGTAGCTGTATCTCTAGTGCATGGTCATTTCTGTACCTGAATGATAATATAATGGGCACTCCAACTACCACTTTGGTGGCTGTAACTGTCGATTTGTTGCTTATCTCCATCCAGCCAACTGTGAAATACCGGGCCCGCCACCAGAAACGATGAAACACGGTGCGACGGGAGCCGACAGCCGCGAGATTCGTGACGTCAGGCATGCCTCCCGCCTGCGCTGGCGGCAACTGGCGCGAGCGCACAAAAACTAGAAAATAAAGCGATCGGCGAAAAAATACGTAAAATAAAGACTGCAACTTGAGGTAATCGCACCTTCTGAATATAATTTCAGCGATTTCACAGAAAGGCGCTGTTCAATGAAGCATCCCTTTCAGATAGAATGCCCTTAAATACCAATGCACGTAGCATTGAACTTGATTCTATTCTGCTTTTCCGTATAGAGCGTCTCATATATTGAACTTTTAAGCTTCTGAACCAGTTTTGCTTCCTACTAAAAATCACATTTCTAATGTGTTACTGCTTTTATGTGGCAAAGGTAATTTTCAAATCCGAAAGTACCCTATGGAGCCAGGTGATACAAGTGTTCTTCTAATGCCTAGAGCTGACTGCGCAGCCGTACATGAATAAACTAGGACGGCGTGGTCTTTAAACGGCCTGAACGTTTGTTTTGGGCTTCTTAGGCTTATCGGAGGGGCGTTATAGCGGATACCGTGTACGGTAGCTGCGATGGTGTGACCTCGAGAGAAGTGATAAACTACTAGAAGTTCATAGCGAGAGAATATAGCGCAGAGTAGGAGAGGACACAAGAAGACACGAACAGCACGAGCACTCGTGTTGTTCGTGTCTTCTTGTGTCCTCTCCTACTCTGCGCTATATTCTCTCGCAATGATCATGCACCAACAACCCCAAAAAGCCACGCTTTTGTACTAGAAGTTGCGCCTGCACTGCCCACGCTCTCTCATCATTTTTACGCATTTACAGATAAGCAAGTCGGAAGCCTTTAATGCCTCATCATTGTAAGCAGGAGTTGTCGACAGAAATGTCACGCTTTTCAATTGGTCGATATGGTTGTGACGGCACAGAGCGCGAATTTCAAGCGGGGCCAATTGTACTTTGGCTAGTAACCATGCAACCAATTAAATGGATGGCATGGTGACACTCGAAGTAATTGGGACTGAGTTTAGTTAATTGCTTCATTACGCAATTAGCCTAATTAACCTTTTTAGTCACGCCAAATAAAAAATAAAACCGAGTAGGAAAATGGCCGAGTTCGGGAATCGAACCCCGGTCTCCGGAGTGCGAGACAAGCATGGTAACCATTCCGCTATGCCAGCTTTTTTTTTCTTTTCTTTATTGCCAAATTCCGCTATGCCAGCTCGATGGTTTGGCATGAACAAAGGCGAGTCTAGTGAATACGGGGTCATCGTTCACTACCATCTTCCTCCCTTTCGGTTACGGTGAGGTTTAGGTGTCCACCGAGATATGCGAGACAGATACATTTCCTTTCCTCAAAGACCAATTTACCGACTAGCAAGGCGTAGAACCGAACGGGCGATGGCATTCTACGGACTCCCTGGCACCTTTGCAAGACGCTGTCGCGTTCCACTCCAAGAGGCGAAGCTTAACATCTTAACCCCACATCAGTGACACAAGCAGCAACATGCGCTTAAGGCTTTCGCCTCACCGCACTTTAGGTCAACAAAGTGCCCCCCGGAATTTTTTAAACAAATAATACCGAGGTAAGCTCCTTTTATATCGTGCCCGATGACCGAAGCACTTCGCCCCGTGCTGCCTGCTGCCTTCGCCGGCAGTGATCAGCTTGCCATGTAATAATCATAACTACATATAAGGACACCCTCATTGTAAGCAAGGAAAAATGATTGTATGCTACTCACTCTTCATGACCAAAAGGCGTATTTCTCAAGAAGCTGCGAGCTACTGTCTGCTCCCAGCGGATGAGAATATGTTGTTATAGGCCTGACGTATGCATAAAGGAATTCCGCATCATTTTTTATGTGCAGGTGCCAGCTTTACTGCTACAGTATAGTGTTCTTCACGCTGATTGTTTATTTCTTAAATACGCCTTCAGCTATGCGATTCGGTGAAAGGAAAATAGATAGACTCGTTCATTACCCCGGCTTACCAGCTGGAAGGATGAATGAACGCTTGCACGAATAGGCTTGCTTTGGCAGGATATTTTGCATTTTTGTCATTTCTAGAGCCGGCTTTCGGGACTCACGCACAGTGTCCGCGCCGCTTTGAATACCACTGCAATTAACAAAACTGACATAATTTTCCAAAACCGTTTCCTTCATAAAAAAAAAAATCAGGCGCAAACCTACACCGAGAAGCAACGAACGCCTGGCGGAACTAAGAAAGCAAGCTGAAGGCCGATGCAATTGCAGAATGAAGCGGCAAAAGCTCATCGAGGATGCATTGCGACCAATGGCACCTATCGAATCTCATGATGCCGCGGTCAGTATCCTCATACCTTCAGAGTGACATCTCAGGTGGAAGGCTATTCACCGTGATGCGATGGCGATAGGCTGCCGCCATTGGTCTGACTTGTTTGAGGTGCTATTTCCACATAATTAGTTAACAATAAAAACGCGCGAGATATTTTAAGAGCTTTGCAAGTGCAGTTTACGAGCAATCTTCGGCATACAGTCAAAGCTGGCTATAACAAAACTGTCTTTAACCGAATAATGGCGGTATCAGAGGAATAACTATTACCCTTTGAACCTTCCGCAGCAATGCATGTGCCTGATAGCTCGTTTTTGGGAAGTAAATTTCAATTAACATGACATAACTATCTTCATTGGAGCCCTCCTGTTACTTGTCATTTCGCACTGACTATCGTCATCAGCCTGGCTACGCGCACTGCAGGACAAAGAGCTCTCCCATGCTTCTCCCGTTAACCTTGATTTTTTCCAGCTGCGGCCACCGTATACCCCCAAACGTCTGAATCTCCTCAACACACCCATCTTTCTGCCGCCTACTGCTACGCTTGCTTCTCTTCGAATCCAGTCTCTCACTCTTAAGGAACATCGGTTATCTTGCCTTCACTTTACATGCCTTGTCCAAGCCAATTTCTTCCTCTTGATTTCGACTAGGATGTCATTAATCCGTGTATGATCTCTCACCCACTCTGCCCGCTTCAGATTTCTGAACGTTACACCTATCATTTTTATTTCCATAGCTCGCTGCATTGTCCTTAAGATGAAACCTTTTCGTTAGCCTTCACTTGTCTGCCGCATAGGGAAGTACCGGTAAGATACAGCTGTTGTATACTTTTCTCTTGATCGATATTGGCAAACCGCCGTTCGCGATCTGAGAGAACCTGCCCTATGCGCTCCACCCCATTGTTATTC
Organism: Amblyomma mixtum; assembly: GCF_055824585.1. Taxonomy (NCBI): domain Eukaryota; kingdom Metazoa; phylum Arthropoda; class Arachnida; order Ixodida; family Ixodidae; genus Amblyomma; species Amblyomma mixtum. Next base: position 23,341,826 of record NC_143021.1, on the reverse strand, counting down.
TTGTAGTCATTTCCGTCTCATGATCCCGATCAGTGGTCGCTACCTGCCCTAAATAGACGTATTCCTTTATCACTTCCAGCACCTCGCTGCCGGTTTTTAACGGCTGTTCTTTTACGAGACTGTTGAACATTACCTTGTCTTTCTACGTGTTAATTTTTAGACCTACCATTCTGCTTTGACTGCATAACCCAATGATCATGTGTTGAAGCCCATCTCCTGAGTGGCTTATCAAGAGAATGTCATCAGCGAATCGCAAATTGCTTAGGTATAGACTCCATTACCTACCCCAATGTAGACCTCGGTATACCTCTTGTAAACAGGCGGCGAATACCATTGTCGAGATCGTGTCTGCAGGCGTGACACCATTCCTTACTGGAATTTCATTGCTGACTTCATGAAGGACATTGGTAGCTGTGCAGTCGTTACAGATATCTTCCAGTATTTTCACGTTAGGCTCTTATACACTCTGATTCCGCAATTCGTGTTTGACTGCGGAGGTTTCCAATGAGTCAAATGCTTGCAAGGGTGGAAGAGCGGGCTAGTTGGTAGCTCATCTTGAGGAAAAACACAGTGCACTCCTAAGACACGGACAAAGAAAGGCAAGACGATACAGCGCTGACTTCAACTGATTATTTTATTGTGGAGCAACATATATATATACGTTCGGAAAGTGGGCGGGAAGACATGGGTAACAGCTGCTGTGTTTCCACGCGACCGAAAGATAACAAACTGTAATTGAAAATAACATGAGGGCAAAAGTGACCCTTGGAGGCAACAAAAAAAAACGAAAACTAGACAAGATAAAGAGACAAGTGGAGGGGCGATTAAACGGAACACGCTTAAAAGGATGACGCTTAAAAGGATGACGCAAGCAGGCAGTACAAGAGACAAAAAACACTAGGAGATGACAAGTGAACAAAATGCACTAAAAGGCCAAAAAGACCATTAAAACATTTTTAAAACCGATAAAAGAACCAAAAGGGACGTTAAAAGCAGAAGACAGAAAACAACCTTGTCCAAAAGGTAAAAGAGGCTAAAAGACGAATTTCGGAATCCTACAGATTAAAATTGCTCTATGCTTGGCTCAAATAATCTAACTCACGTTTCGTTAGCGCTATCGAGGGTGTGCTAACACAATCTTCACCTAGCTTTAGAATGTGGGCGGCTTCTATAATTTCGCGTGTGGATTGATGTGCGTTTCTCGCGATGACCGAGCAGTCATGAAGGAAAGGCTCGCAGGAACCGGAGGGACACTTTAAACAGTGAACACCCAGGTTTTGATTAACGGTGTTAGAGACATTACTTGAGTGCTCCATAAGACGCTCATTGAGGCAACGTCCGGTTTGCCCCACGTAGGCCTTGCCGCAGCTCAAGGCTATCTTGTAAACTACACCAACCTCGCAAGGAACGAAGGGTGCACGGTGCCTAACAAGGCAGGCTGGCTCTCTCACAGCCGGGGCATTTACTCTGCGACAAAGCTTGGATAGCTTGTCGGGCGCCGAAAACACTACTCGGACACCTCCTGCCTTTTGTCCAATTCTTTTGAGCCTGTGAGAGAGACCATGCAGGTACGGCACCACAGCGACTTTGTGTTGGTGGTCTGGGGCAGCACTCACTTGGCTTACTTCAGAGTTTCCTCAAGAGGGAGCCGGGAGCCGGGAGCCTGGGGTGAATGTAATTTTATTCAAAAGAGCGGAGTATGCATCGGCTCATGCATTGCTCCAATCTTAAGCGATATCTACCTCGCACATCATGACCGACTGATAAAAGAGCAGCTCTGTTCGTCAGCAGCCGTGAAGGTTTTCAGGTTCGTGGATGATTACCTAATCCTATTGGCCAGTAATGAAAGTACTTTTCTTAGCTCAGTTTCAGAAGTGCTCCAAGTGTTTGAACGGTACCTCTCGCCCCTTGTTTTGACCCATGAGGTACCCGTGAATGGGTCTTTACGCTTTCTCGACTTGAGGCTATCGACGGCACAAAATCACCTGTGTTGGTTGTATGAGCCAAGAGGGGGCAAGTCCTTGTTGCCTTACAGTTCAGCTCACTCCAAGATCGTGAAGAGGGGCATTGTGAACCTCTGTTTCACAAATGCCTTAATGAAGTCCTCTGTCCACTCGATGGACCATAGTCTGAAAGAGCAGAAACGGAGGCTGATAAAAGCTGGCTACCCCGAGCACCTTCTGATCTCCTTCTGGCTATTTCGACGAGTTACGTGCACTGGAGAGGTTGCTTTGCCTGCAAGCTTCTCAAACCGCATGTATTTTGGCGCGATGTAGGCGAAATTTGTTGGGCCACAGCGCCGAGGATAATCGCGTTATCGAAATTCTAAAAACGGATATGGACATTACTTACGGTGGGCTGAATGCCTCTCAATAATTAAGGAGCCCAACGGTAATAGTTTAAAAGTTAACTATTAAATATTGGTTAACAAGCCTGCTAGTTAGCACGTCTTAGCTGCATTATGATGTACTACACCACTGACAATGCTATGCCAGAAAAAGCGCGCATCTAATTGAAATAGCTTATTTTTAAAAATTGCAGAAAGTCTTAGGTGAAACACCCTGTATATAGGGGCAGGTTATATTCTGCGCATTTCGCTACGACCAGACAGATAGTGTGAATATGGTCTATTATCGAGTATCCTTTACAAAAGCCTGCCTGATTATTTGGTTGATTGAAGTCGAAAGTTGTCCTCACTCTATTAGCGATTACCCTATTAGTAAATGCCTTGTAGGCAAAGAATGGCTTGGCACTCCCCTATAGGCAGAAACATGGATTCTATGGAAAAGGGCTCAGCGTAAGCTAAGGACAGCGCGGCGAGCTGTAGAGAGAAAAATTATAAGAGCAGCGTTAGGAGGCTGCAAGCGGGCAGTTTATGTAAGGGAATCAAAGTGGGTTGACGAAATCCTAGTCGAAATTAGGAGGAAGAAATTGCCTTGGGGTGGGCATGTAATGCGAAGGGCCTGTACTTAAGGGTAACTGGCTGGTTTGATTCCAAGCGGGCGACGGATAGTTAGGTGGGCGGATGAGAAGAACTTAGCAGCTATACGGGGGCCGCAGTTGAAAAAAAAAACAAGGTTAATTGAGAGGCCTTTGACCTGCAGTGTGCGTAGTCAAGCTAATGATGATGGTGACGTAGTGGATCTCAACGCTAGGAGAATTCGACTAGCGTATGCGAAGACGTACTCATCAACCGCGGCTTTACGCTGAACGAGCAAAGCGTCGAGGTAACACAATGCTTGCCTCTCCTCCTTAGCTGGAGCGTTGGATTCAAAAAGGTGCACTAGAGGTGAAGAGGCGAGAAGAGCTCGCAAAGTGGTGAAGACCGTCGTACTTGCAAGACCAGCTAGAAATTGCTGTATCAGCGCTGAGAAGTCTGGTCGAGAGCACTGCGATGGACGTGAAATTCGGAACATAGCTAAGTGAATAAGAACAGGAGCCAATGAATTTCCGAAGTTTCGCAGTCGTCGGCTTTGGCAAAGGCACAAGGGCATGCAATTGGGTAGGTCCGGATGGACGCCATCTTTGGGTTCGAAATAGCTAAAGATATGCAACTGGCATGCGGCTGAGCTGCACTTCTTCAAATGAAGTTGTAGGCCAGCGTCGGGAGGCATTTCAGAACAGTTTAGAGGCAAGTCAGATGCGTCATCATGTCAGAGGAAAACACTAGAGACAGGTAAGGGAGGCAAGTGTAACACTTCATGTAGCGTGAAACCGCGTCCATCATTCCCTTAAATGCTGCAGCTACGTTGCACAGTCTGAATGGCATGCCATTGAATTCAAGCCGTCCGGGGACACCAAGATGGTCTTCGCGCGGTGAGAAGCTGCCACTGCAACCGGTCAGTACTCGGTGCGCAGATCCAACACAGTAAAGATTCCCGTGCCTTGGAGATGCTCAAAAGCATCGTCAGTCCTACGGAGTGTTTAAACGCTTCTTTGGGTGACCTTGTTCAGCCGGCAATATTCAACAGAGAAGCGCAGAGAAGAAAGACTGGTCAGTCTTTCTTCCTGACGAGAGCGACCGGTGTAGCCGGAGGGCTTGTGGATGGCTGAATGACACGGCGCAGCAGCATGTCGTCTTCTTGTCCTTGAGTGACTCAATTTTCGGTGTGGGGGGCACTGTAAGGGCGTTGGCATAATGGAGCTTGGATTCGGTTGTAGATCGCATGCGTAACCGTCACGGTGCGACCCAAGGAGGCTTAATGGAGGTCAAACGTGGGTCGAAATAAAAACTGGTATGGCGCAAGAAACGGGGACACAGAAGGCACACAAAACACAGGACTGAAAGCATTTCAGCAGTCAATAACGGTGTGGCGCTGAGACAAGAAATCCTAATCAGGCAACTAGACAGACGACCAGCGACGACGGAAAGCACGGTGGCGGTGTTAGCAGGGCATGCGTTTGGAAACAAATACCATCACAATGTTGGGTGACACAAGGCAACAAGCAAATGTCAAGAGAAGAGCAGTCCTTCTCTCAGGAACTGTGGCTTATGGTTGCTCCGTCAGCGCAGGGCTAGTTCAGGGGCCCACCGGAGAAAGCAAGCTACGATGTGAACGGATCGGCGAGCGGTGTGGAGTGGTATGTTAGACGCGAATGCAGGCGGCGGTGATTTTCAAGGCTTTTAAAAATAGGGAGCGCCATGCGGGGGAACATTGAACGCTGCTCGCGGAGGGTCACCAGGCGGGAACGGCAGCGTATGCATTAACAAGTTATATGGCCAGGGATGCCCCAGGCGAAACACAGAGGGTGGTTCTCTGGTGTGCGGCAGCGGGTAGCGGCTGGGGGCGGTGGCACAACGGGCGATATAGCAGACGTCCGGGAGGCTGGTGTACGGTAGGAAGGAAAAGTGCGTTGCAACTGAGAGACTGGGCTTAGATGGCGAGCGCGAGGAACTGCTTCGGCGACTTGACCCCGTATGATATGGCGAATTGCGGGAGCGAGTGGAGACGGTGACTCCTGGCAGTAGGGTACCAACTGAAACATTCGTGCGTTATCCTTATGGACAAATTATTTTATCTAACGGAATAACGGGGAGCCGAAAGCCGGCAGTGAATTTGGACAACGTCTTATTTAGTTGCCTAAATGGTACGTTGTTGCTTGAGCTCAACGAATATTGGGCACAGTACAGAAGCGACATGACTATGCCTAAAGCCCCTCAATGAAGCAAAAGTAATGAAAAGCTTTGAACTTTCCGGCTGTTTCACACTCCTAGCCTCCCAATGGCCGGGGCTCCCATTGGGTGTGGCGCCGTGGTCACAGGTTAGCGCGCGCTTTTTGGCTCTGCAGCAGACGGCGGCGCCACTGGGAGGGGGGGGGGGGACAAATCGCGCTTCGTTTTCTTTCGGTGCGGCACAGTTTGGGCGGAACGCGTTTCTCCATTTTTGACAGTGTCTACGCGCTGCGGCGATGCCGAGCTTCTGTCGCCCTTACGGGAGCCACGAGCGAGGAGGCAGTGAGATAGGGTTTTTCGTCATTCCGTTCGGAAAAAGCACTGCGGCTCACCGAAACCTTTGGCTGCATATGGTCAGCCGAGGAAACATTGATAATGAGCGGGATCCCAGTCTCTACGATTTGAGTGGCGATTTTTGAGTTGCAAGTCGCGTTTTTTTTTTCAGATAATTTTGTGTGAAGCACGAGCGACTGTAGTCTTTCTTCGCAGTTAAATCCGTTTGGCATGGTTGTTGACGGATTCGTTCGCGAGTGGTCTACAAAAGCCGTACTTCTCGCTTTCTCAGCCTCCCCGTTCATGCTGCTGGCTCAGGTAGCTTTGATATCGCGCGCATTACCTGGCGTATTGGCTTGGCTGTAGTCGGACTCGTTCGCGGGCTCGGCTCAAAACTTGCGTTTTATGTTGTTTGAGCGAAGCTGTATATGCTGCTCGCTGTGCAGGTCTAGCTTTCATTTTGCGCGCATCGCTGACTGTGCTTTTTCTGGCAGGGTTCATACCAAAATCGGTCCTTACGGTGTGTGGGCACAGTAACCTCGCTACCGCTTGAATGCTCGATAGCGCCTTGGATAACACTTCAGAATGCAAGCGAAGACCTCCGTAAAACATACTTGCATTGTTTTGTTTTTGTTTTCAATTTTCTTGTCAAGTGACTTCCTAAACGAACACCGTTTTGCTTCGAACACGACTGAGTAAATCCTAACATTGGTTTCTCAGCGCTTGATTTTTTTTCCTTCTATGGAAAACGATTATATACTGCGGCAGTCCAGGCTGCTGCGCGTTATGCATGGCAATTACACGAGGGAAGACAATATCCTCTTATAAGCCATTATTACATAAGCTGACCCCCAATGACAATCACTTAAGCAAACAATATTCTAGTGAGTCACGCAGCGCTGTAGCGGCACGCGAAGCGGCGGTTAAAAGCCTTTTCTTTTCATTGCTGTTACTTAACCTAAACGACTCTACATCAAAGTTTTTCTTGTCACAACCGTGTTACCCGACTTTCGATGCAGGCGAATTTCGAGAGGCGCGTGTACTGTGCGATGTCAGTGCACGTTAAAGAACCCCCGGTGGTCAAAATTTCCGGAGCCCTTCACTAAGGCGCCCTTCATAGCCTGAGTCGCTTTGGAACATTAAACCCCATAAACCAAAACCAACCAAATCAAACAACCGTGTTACAGTGCGCTGTAAGGCATCGTATTCACCTATTTACAATTAAACAGTAAGGGGCTACCGTCAGTCGGATGCTTTTAACGTTAACTTGCGAGGTGTTCGAGGTATGTAGTAACTCCAAAATAATCGCTAAGCTTTCCTGCAGTGAAAAAAAATTAAAACTGAGATGACCAGGCGCCTACGCACAGCCGATTGCATGAGCAAACGCAACTTTAATAGAAGAATATATTATGGCAGCATTACACCACCATCCGTTCGTATGAAACCTAGGCCCCACGTCTAGTCGTATGTCGTACCACTCCCGCTTGGTGGAATTAAATTTTGAATGAGACTGCAAAAGACACCGCTCGAAAAACAAACAACACTACGAGGATGTTCCCTGCTCTGCCATTTGCACCGTGTGCACAGCTGTCGAAGCGATCGCTGTACAAAGAGTTCCGATAAAGCAGTGAAACATGGGTCGAGGCAGTTATTTGGATAACTAATTTTTTTTTAATCTCCCATGCCAAGACCTCATTCCGGCTGAATCAAAGAAAGAAAATGCAAAGAATTGATTGGGATGCGCGGTCTACTGCGCGCCAAAATGCAAGCGTTGGGAAAAGACTCTGAGAATTATGTTGGCCGCGCACGCACCTCCATCACGTAGATTGCAATCAAATCGATCGCAGTACAAAACGTTTCGACACCGAAGTGCAACGTTGCTCGCGGCCATTACTTCAGTAACTAATTTTTTTAATATCCAATGCTACGATCTCATTTCTAGAGAAGCCAAGGCAGAAAACGCAAACGGGTCTAATGCGTGCCAAAGAGCTGAGGTTGGCACCGTCTGCTAGCTTCCCCTTGCCTAGATGACGCCACCGTCGGCGTCCGGGGGGAGCGGAGAGAAGGAGCGCTGGCATAGAAGGAGGAGGGGATTTCACTGTGCCGTCTATAGCTCGGTGCTGCTTTTAGAAAGCAATACTTGGGACGTTAAACCCCATAAACGAAACCAGAAAGCAATACACATCCGGATTCGAATGGCCGACAGTTCTACATGTGAACGATGGGGCTGCCAGGAGGCAATCATACATCTCTTGTGTGAGTGCCTTCTTTTGCAACAGAAAGTCTTACGCTCTTTGCGCTCTGGACAGCATCGATCGTCGCCCTTTAACAGAGGATAAGATCCTCAGACTGTGGCCGCAGCAGTCGACTGCCCTCAACGACTACAAGGCACTTTTTTGCTACCTTAGAGCGACTGGATTGAGTGACATATTGTGGCTGTGCCTCTCGCTCCTTCTCTTTCCTTTCTCAATCCTCGCATCCCTGCCCCCTAGTGCGAGAAGCGGAATACCATTCTGGTTAACATGCTTTCCATCTTCCCCCTTATCGCTCTCTTGCCCAACAGCATTTGAAATGCGCGTTCATCAGTTCCCGAGAGGATGTCCTTAATTCTTTCGCTTTAAGGGACCGACTCGTTCCGACGGCGACAAAGCTCAACTATGCCCTCGATATAGCTCGTTAATATTCCTCTATGTTGCTGTGCACTTTCCCGCAAGCGGCCTTCAACACGAAGCTTGCGTTCCACCGGGCGACAGGACACATCCGTGCACAGTGTCCTGAAGGTTGTTTAGTTAGGCAGGTGTGCTTCGTTCTTCGTCTGCTAAATCTTGAATACTTGAGCCGAATAGAAAATGACATTATTGAATTTGAGTACGCCGTCCTATTTGCTATGCGCACTCACGTCCTGGTAACATCCAGTCCAGACTTCAATATAATCAGTGCCTATGTAAATGGATGGACCTCATTGGCTGATGGACGCAGCGCAGACTATGGAAGGCACTGCGGCTTCTGACACTTGGTCCGGCGTGGTCATAGTAGAGGTCCCTGTCGTTGGCAACTTGTGAGTGCGAAATTCCGGGTTGCTTTCAAAGGTTCAGGTCTCGCGAAATCGCTAGCAGTTGTAAGCGTGATTTTATTTACAGGGCTCGATGGCAGGTCATCATCGATGGGCACCCAATGCTCTATGTTTCCATCAATGTTGGGCACTCTGTTCCTTTCCCTCGTCATTGTCCACTAGTCATTGTTGTTGTGGTTGTTATCCTCATACAATGGCACGTGCCCACAAAGAGGGACCGGTCAGAAATTGGGGTGCACAGCGTTTTTGAGATGAAATTTTGCATGGACGAAAGTAACCCATACGGCTGCTTCTGTGTCCTTCTCGTCACTGCAGAATTAACAGCTATCAAGTCGCCCAACGATGTTTTCATGCATTAAATAGCTGATACATTGCTCTGGAGATAATCATCAGTGAACTTGTGGAGAAAAGGCATTTCTACATCCAGAAACGCGCAAGGATGGCGCTTTGCTGACAGGGAACCACTGACAAAATCGCGTCAACGTTCTCTTCTGATCTGGCGTAAGGATGCACGCTCTAAAATGCGAGAAAATAACGCAAAAAGCGGTCTCACAGTGACATAAAGGCATGCAGCTGAACTGTGAGGCCCAAAGAATTTTCGATGGCAATGCCAAAGCAGAACAACACCTCTCTTTATTAAAAAACGTGGCGTGATACGGAGAATTTCCCAACCATTCCCCTAATGCAATTACTAGATTGCTGAGAAGAAACAACACTGTTCGCCTACTGTTACAATTATCTTTTTTTTTTCCTTTCAGCGACGCTCCATGAGGTCCGAGTGACGGAATTCATGGCTCACACTGTTGCATCGCCGCCTTTCGAGGACTTCAACTTTTCCGAGTTCCGAAACCATGCATCTATAGCTGCTCATCTGTCGTTCTGGTACTTGATTTTTCAAAAAAATATAACAATCGCTGAATACGTGTGGCAAAACTTTTCTGAGCGCATGTATAGCACCGTCAAGCAAAAAATGAAGGAAGCTGTAAAGAACCACTACTCTGAAATGTTTATGAACGCATCAACTTCTGCGGTCGTAATCACGAAAACCTCACCCCAGAAATGACATTGAAAGTGAGCACATCAAGAGATTTACGGAAAAGAACACCGAAGCTATTCAAACGTGGCTACAACCTGGCTGCCATCGTTTGATAATTGATCATGAAGTGGCAGTTCTTGCCTCTGCTTATGATCCCTTTAAACAATCTCTATACTTTTATGTTCCTTATGTCTTTCTTTAGAGCCGATTTTAATGATGTGTATAAGCAGGCAGCATTGGCCACAGTAGCTTTTTTTTCATGATCTCTGTGCATTGGTTACAAACTGCCTTAGCCTAAAGCATCGATACAGTCTGTTAAGCACAGTGATGCTTATGGGCCCCAATGAAGCCGGCAAGCTTTTTCTGATGCCACGAGACGCCGTTATGTCCCTTCCATATTTAGTTAACTGCCATAATATGTATTCATTTTGTCTCACGATCTCACCTAAGAAATGGTACAACATCTGCATGAAACATTTAGTTTATGAGCTTCAAACGTTCTGCCTGCCTCTATTTAAGTGCATTTCACCTTAGAATTGCACATTTATAACTGTCTTCTTGGTTAAGCACTGTACAATTTTGTGGCGAAAATTTAGTACGCCTGTGCATGTTTCTCTTTTTGTTTATGTTCTGTTGATCTGTATTAATAATTTTTATGCTCTAATATGTATATTTTGTACATGGATTGTCGCTACTGCCGGACGACGCCATTCAAGTTTACTTGTTGCTTTCGTGGGCTCGTACAAGCATGTAAATAGCACATGAATAAAGTTTGTTATTCTTATTATGTTAACGAAGATGACGGTCTTGAGATCTAGAAAAATCATAAAAAGCCAGTGTTTACAGAAAAAAAAGGTTTCTGTGCTAACTATAAATATTCACGTTCTAAGCAATCGCGAACTAAAAAGCGATTGCGACCTTGGCGCAACCGTAAAACGAATCAGAAGTTCTGAAATGTCCTTCCACTGCGGACGATTGCAATTCCTAAACCTGTACTCAACTGCTGGACTTTAGCTTTCGTTAGAAATTTCCTTTGGCGCCCTTTCGTTTGAGAGCTTTAATATGGAACGAGAGCAACGCAGCAGACGCCACGTCTGTTTTCTCGCGATTCAGTAAGTCTGGTTTTACACTGGCTAATCGAAATTCGCAGTGGAGAATGCTGCGGTCATCTACAGTGTCCACTGCAATCACCGACATAGTGACTGGTTTTGCGGCCAATGGGTCTAAAACCAAAGCACCGCAGGTAGGGACAGAAACCACTTGATGCATGTCAAAGAACGACAGTATGCCCCAAAATTTGGACACTCGCATTTTCTTTTGTCACCCAGCGGCCTCTCATAATGGCTGTCGATACAGTGAGGATTAAAATCACCCGCTAGGAATATTGCTGTCCACAAAAATTTTTTCCTGATCAAATTTATTGCTTCGTGTATATATATATATATATATATATATATACACGAAATACATAAAGAAAATCATCCGGGTCGACCGATCGTTTCCGGCATTGGCACACTCACGGAACCAATCTCCAGCTACATTGATTCTCTGATCAGGCATATCCCTCCTAAACACACATCTTACATTCGTGACACTACTCATTTTCTAAAAGAATTAAGTCAATTTACTGCTCCAGAAGGAGCTTTTCTGGTAACCCTGGACGTGGTATCCCTGTACACTAATATACCGCATGATGACGGCATCCGGGCTCTGATCACATCGTATGAGAAATACAAAAGCCTGGATTCTCCCAGCAAAAGTACCCTCGCAGAACTGACTAATCTGGTTCTCAAACTCAACTCCTTCGAATTCAACAACTCGTTCTACCTAAAAACGAGTGGCACCGCTATGGGCACAAAGATGGCGCCAAACTATGCCAACATATTCATGAACAGCACTGAATCGGACTTTCTCCGGTCATATCCAACAAAACCCGCTTTCTACAGACGCTTCCTAGACGATATATTCATGGTATGGACCGGCACTGAGGACCAGCTCATCCAGTTTATCTCATCATTTAACAACATACATCCAAACCTCTCTTTTACGCACACCTATTCGACCAATCAAATTAACTTTTTGGACGTCTTGATTGGAATAGAACAGGGCATCTTAATCACCAGTGTCTACAGGAAGCCCACTGATAGACAACAGTACCTCCATTACAAGAGCTGCCACCCACGCCACTGCAAAACCTCTATTCCATACTCTCAGGCCATCAGATTCAAACGAGTGTGCTCACGCTCAGAAGATTTTAAGGATAATTCTAATCGTATGCGGGAGGTTTTGAATCATCAGCGCTATCCGCTCTCTATTGTCGGCGATGCAATTAGAAAAGCGGAAGAGAGAAATCGTAACGAACTGTTTGGGGATCCCGCGTCAGCAGCTCCCAATGAACACCGCTGTAATCTAGTATTAACCTTTGCGAACAACCTTCCGAATGTAAACAAAATTCTAAGAAAACATTTTAACATCATCGAACAAAGCGACCGACTCTCAAAGATTTTCCCAACGGCTCCACGGGTCACCTACCGACGACCAAAAAATTTGCAAAATTATGTGGTTCACTCTACTGTCAGTAAACAAGAGCCTGTAGGTTGCGTGCCTTGCGGGAAGAATCGGTGTCAAGTTTGCAAGCACATGCAGAAAACGACGTTGGCTCAGAGCACACATTCTAATTCCAAACACTCCATTCGAGAGAACTTGAATTGTGACAGTAGTAACGTACTGTACATGCTCGAGTGCGGCAACTGTCAAATGCAATACATTGGCCAGACCGAGAATCCCTTCCGAATTCGATTCAATAATCACCGCGCGCATGCCAAATCACTTCCTCTCCTCCCCCTGTCGAAACACGTCCGTCAAGAAAATCATGATTTCGACAAAATTAAAGTCACTCTGCTACAGAGCGGTTTCAAAAATACCCGTGAGCGGGAACAACGGGAGTCATACTTTATTTTCAAATTTAATACGGTGCAGGCCGGTATAAATGACAACCCCGGAGCTCTCTCCGCACTTCAGAAATCAGAGGCCCAGTGAGATTCACAGCCTCTTCGACTGAACCGCCTGAGGTCATGCCATTTTGAGTGTTTGCTCCTACATGCCGCCTGTCTCCTACCCCAACCTTTCTTTTCTTTTCTTTTCTTTTCTTCCTTATGCCCAAACATTGCTGCTGAAACGACTTCTGCAGTAAACCACAAGGGGGCCTTCCATCCCCCCCTTTTTTTAAAATGCCATTTCAAATAGAACGAAAAGAATGATACTCAGTACATTACATTGGTTTGCGAACGAGGATTAGGAGTGTTGCTATACACTAATATGGTTGTGGATCACTGTGAATCCCATTCGTCGGTCGTCCAGCTAGATAGCCCAATTTTCTACTTGCCTGCCTTACGAAGGCGCAGGGCGCTAACAAGGGGCCGTAAGTGAATTTGGGCTACTTCGTGTTTTTCAAAAAGGTGAGGTAGATGAGAGAGGTACTTAGCAAGCTACCCTCCCCCCCTCCCCTTTTTTCACTTTTTTGCAAGTTCTCATGCCTCCTTTTCTTTCCTTTTTTCTCCTTTTTTTCCTTTTTTTTCTTCTTTTGTTTTCTTGTTTGTTTTTTTTTCTTTTTTATTTTTCCTGCTCTGCGTACGCCCTCTATTTCTCTCGTTTTTTCGTTGCTCTGCCCCCCCACTTCAGTCCTTGGAAAGGGGACCTCGTCGGCGGCGCTGTGTCTTTGCGAGGGGGCGCGCGGCTGACGAGTAGCGGCCGGGGGCTGGCGCTGGGTCTCCGCGGGGCCCAGCCACGGGATCAGGTTTCCGTCCGGCGTCTGGCCGGTTAACTCTACGTCGATGTGCTCGCGCCGCCGCCGTAACTCACATTCAAACAGTCAGTAACTACACTTCTGTCGGGCGGTTGGCACTGTGATGCAACGGGCGCGATAATGTTTTCTTCCCGCGTGTTCGAACGTCCCGCTCCCGCCGAAGGAAGCCTCCGCCCACAATATTTCTTCTCAACGGTTTTCCTCGCAGACAGCTCACCCCTCTCCACTTCCGCTACAACCTTTTGCCTCCTTTCCTTCCCCCCACCCCCTCTTTTCCCCTTTCTTGAATTCGTTCTTTTCTTTTTGTCTGCTCGCTTTGCAGCCCTCATTTTCCCCTTAATCGGCAGGAACACCCTTGTCCGCCACTGTCTTGCTTTTCGTGTTTTATTTTGTTTCCTCAAAGGAGAGCGTCTTTCCCTCTCCATCTGTGTGCGGTGCCGTGAGCAAGTGCATCGTCTTTGTTCACAAACAACCTTACCCTGATGAAGGACGGTCCACCGTCCGAAACCGTCGGTAAATAAATGTTTCTCTAAGAAGTGTACTTCAACTCTTTCCTTATGTTATCAGCAGTCGAGAAAGTTTTTTCATCGTAGTATATTTCACCTTCGATGGCTGCTTCAAGAAATGTCACTTCAAGAAACTTCAATTCAAGAAACTCCACTTCAAGAAACGTCGTATGGAAGTTTCCTCATCACTTTCCAACATGTGCTGTGATAGGGGACTCCCAAACAAGGCACGTCTCGACCTACTTTGACCCATCAAGCCAACATTGCCCGGCCTTCGTTATCCAGCCCGGAGCAAGAATCGGGGATGTTCCGAACCTTCTCGACTTTGTGCCCCACAGTGTCACCTGTGTGATAATTCATGTTGGGACGAACGACCTCTATTCTGAGGACATTCACGCCACCATCCAAAATTATGTGGACGTTATCAACTTTATCCGGACCCAACGCCCCCAAATCGAGGCCATATTCACTACCTTGGTGCTCCCGCGTGCCCCAAACCGCCGGCGACGGTTCGGTAATTGGCGAGCGGTGCAACAGTTCAACAGGCGAGCTGGGAGGTTCAATTCCCAACTTGCCCAGCTCAGCGAAAAACTCGACAACGTCTTCTACTTGCACCACTCGCTGGAAGCCTTCCACCCGTCTACGGTCCTGGCCGCGGATGGGGTGCATCCGAGTTATGGCGGTGTCGCAGTGCTTGCGTGGAACATTCACAGCCTGGTACTGACAATCCAACGGAACAGCATAGCACCGTGGCTTGACCACCTTCCCGCCTCAGGATGCACTACAACAGCACCTCCCACCTACGCGGCAGTAGCCGAGCACCAGAACTCAGCCAACATACTGGCAAGCCACTGCTTCCCTACCCTCGAAGAGGCACGAAGAATAGAGGATGTTCGGAGGCCGGTTACGCGAGTATTCCGGCGAACGCTTCCAGCGGACAATCCAAGTATTCGGCCAGTGAATTCTCATAGAGAAGCGGAGTCAGAAGTTGCAAAAATCTCTGAGTACGTTCGTGGATCCTCCAGTCCAGCTCAGCAGAATCATCTCCCTAATTCGGATCACCATATAGATATCACCAGTACCCCAAAATTCAGGACAGAAACCAATGCCAGCGAAGCGAGGGAACCACCATTCAATTTCGCCCCATCCACCTCCAAGCCGCCGGCCAGTGGGCACCAATTGGAACACTCTGCTGCGTGAAAGCCCACCACCCGAAACAGTTGTTGCGGATCACAGGAGGCGCCGCTGGATTTTGCACCTGAGACCTGCAGTCCAACTTTGAGCGTATCAGCGTCTCCTAGAGCAACTGAAGCTCAAACGGCCGAAAGACGCCGACGAACACCTGACATCGGGAGCGGCTGTGCGGAGAAACCTTCGACCCCGAAATCGAGGTATGACCTCAGGCGACGCTGCGGCTCCGCCCAGCGAGTGAGACAGGATTGACGGTGTGATCGCGCTCAGCCACCCACTCCCCCCTCAGCTGCTGCTACACGCTCTCGAAATTTTTTAAACTTAAGAAAAATAATAGACAAAAGGATCAGGCACGAGCTCCACATAAAGTCCCTTGAAATATACCTAAAATCAAATATGGTGCCCAAGGGCCTTTCCGTGTCTTTAACGCCGTCGATGAACAATCTCTCGAAAACCGATAGCCTAGCTTGGAGCCAAGTTCTGCTTAACCCATCCCTAAACCTTCTGAAAATAACTATAGACCATTGCAAAGAGATGTTGGCATCACTGAACCGTGAGGAGAGGCGAGCTCGTCAAAACGTGGTACTTTCGGATATGGAGACTCAAGAGCTTGAGTTCTTTCAGTCGAGCAAGACTAAGCAAATCTGGAATAACAAATGCAAGAAATTCTCGCGAGATAACATCCAGCTTGAGGAAGGAAGAGAGAGCGCCGTGGCATCGCAACAAAGAGAGGACAAAATACAGCCTATATACACCCGCATGCCTGCAAGCGATCATGCAACCCCATTTAATCAAACATTGGAGGGTTCGGATGTACAGGAGAACATTATTAATCTCTCAAACGCACCCCTTAGCAAAGAGGAAAAATCGGTATTGTCACGTGGACTGAAATTCTGTCCAAATACTGGCCGATATGACGAATACAAATTACTAAAGGATCTCGACAATTTTTCTCGAAATCTGAGACTCCAGGAGTACTTTTCTGATAAGCCGAACCAAAATTGCAACTCATTCCCTCCCTCTCAGGAACAGTGGACACCGAGATACGGTAGGGATAAACATCTGGACATGTATCTAAAAGCGATTCAACGAGACATCATTCAGGCCTTCGAGGCACACAAACCAGGACCACCGAATCTTTCCAGGGAAGAGCGTGACGCCTTGGAATCACTCAGCAAGCGAACGGACGTTGTTATTAAACCCGCTGACAAAGGAGGCGGCATAGTAATTTTAGATAAAGAAAAGTATATCCAGGAGGGATACCGCCAACTCAATAACTCCAATTTCTATCGCTTGCTTTCATCAGACCCCACCACTGAGCACAGCAAAATTATAGAAAAAACCTTGAAACAACTCGCCGATGAAGGTGAATTACCGCCACGCGTAAGAAAGGCGCTGACGCCATTAAATGCGTCTCCAGGGCGCTTTTACATGCTCCCAAAAATACATAAAGAAAATCATCCGGGTCGACCGATCGTTTCCGGCATTGGCACACTCACGGAACCAATCTCCAGCTACATTGATTCTCTGATCAGGCATATCCCTCCTAAACACACATCTTACATTCGTGACACTACTCATTTTCTAAAAGAATTAAGTCAATTTACTGCTCCAGAAGGAGCTTTTCTGGTAACCTTGGACGTGGTATCCCTGTACACTAATATACCGCATGATGACGGCATCCGGGCTCTGATCACATCGTATGAGAAATACAAAAGCCTGGATTCTCCCAGCAAAAGTACCCTCGCAGAACTGACTAATCTGGTTCTCAAACTCAACTCCTTCGAATTCAACAACTCGTTCTACCTACAAACGAGTGGCACCGCTATGGGCACAAAGATGGCGCCAAACTATGCCAACATATTCATGAACAGCATTGAATCGGACTTTCTCCGGTCATATCCAACAAAACCGGCTTTCTACAGACGCTTCCTAGACGATATATTCATGGTATGGACCGGCACTGAGGACCAGCTCATCCAGTTTATCTCATCATTTAACAACATACATCCAAACCTCTCTTTTACGCACACCTATTCGACCAATCAAATTAACTTTTTGGACGTCTTGATTCGAATAGAACAGGGCATCTTAATCACCAGTGTCTACAGGAAGCCCACTTATAGACAACAGTACCTCCATTACAAGAGCTGCCACCCACGCCACTGCAAAACCTCTATTCCATACTCTCAGGCCATCAGATTCAAACGAGTGTGCTCACGCTCAGAAGATTTTAAGGATAATTCTTAATCGTATGCGGGAGGTTTTGAATCATCAGCGCTATCCGCTCTCTATTGTCGACGATGCAATTAGAAAAGCGGAAGAGAGAAATCGTGACGAACTGTTTGGGGATCCCGCGTCAGCAGCTCCCAATGAACACCGCTCTAATCTAGTATTAACCTTTGCGAACAACCTTCCGAATGTAAACAAAATTCTAAGAAAACATTTTAAAATCATCGAACAAAGCGACCGACTCTCAAAGATTTTCCCAACGGCTCCACGGGTCACCTACCGACGACCAAAAAATTTGCAAAATTATGTGGTTCACTCTACTGTCAGTAAACAAGAGAGCCTGTAGGTTGCGTGCCTTGCGGGAAGAATCGCTGTCAAGTTTGCAAGCACATGCAGAAAACGACGTTGGCTCAGAGCACACATTCTAATTTCAAACACTCCATTCGAGAGAACTTGAATTGTGACAGTAGTAACGTACTGTACATGCTCGAGTGCGGCAACTGTCAAATGCAATACATTGGCCAGACCGAGAATCCCTTCCGAATTCGATTCAATAATCACCGCGCGCATGCCAAATCACTTCCTCTCCTCCCCCTGTCGAAACACGTCCGTCAAGAAAATCATGATTTCGACAAAATTAAAGTCACTCTGCTACAGAGCGGTTTCAAAAATACCCGTGAGCGGGAACAACGGGAGTAATACTTTATTTTCAAATTTAATACGGTGCAGGCCGGTATAAATGAGAACCCCGGAGCTCTCTCCGCACTTCAGAAATCAGAGGCCCAGTGAGATTCACAGCCTCTTCGACTGAATCGCCTGAGGTCATGCCATTTTGAGTGTTTGCTCCTACATGCCGCCTGTCTCCTACCCCAACCTTTCTTTTCTTTTCTTTTCTTTTCTTCCTTATGCCCAAACATTGCTGCTGAAACGACTTCTGCAGTAAACCACAAGGGGGCCTTCCATCCCCCCCCCCCATTTTTTTAAAATGCCATTTCAAATAGAACGAAAAGAATGATACTCAGTACATTACATTGGTTTGCGAACGAGGATTAGGAGTGTTGGTATACACTAATAGGGTTGTGGATCACTGTGAATCCCGTTCGTCGGTCGTCCAGCTAGATAGCCCAATTTTCTACTTGCCTGCCTTACGAAGGCGCAGGGCGCTAACAAGGGGCCGTAAGTGAATTTGGGCTACTTCGTGTTTTTCAAAAAGGTGAGGTAGATGAGGGAGGTACTTAGCAAGCTACCCTCCCCCCTCCCCTTTTTTCACTTTTTTGCAAGTTCTCATGCCTCCTTTTCTTTCCTTTTTTCCTCCTTTTTTTCCTTTTTTTCTTCTTTTGTTTTCTTGTTTTTTTTTTCTTTTTATTTTTCGTACGCCCTCTATTTCTCTCGTTTTTTCGTTGCTCTGCCCCCCACTTCAGTCCTTGGAAAGGGGACCTCGTCGGCTGCGCTGTGTCTTTGCGAGGGGGCGCGCGGCTGACGAGTAGCGGCCGGGGGCTGGCGCTGGGTCTCCGCGGGGCCCAGCCACGGGATCAGTTTTCCGTCCGGCGTCTGGCCGGTTAACTCTACGTCGATGTGCTCGCGCCGCCGCCGTAACTCACATTCAAACAGCCAGTAACTACACTTCTGTCGGGCGGTTGGCACTGTGATGCAACGGGCGCGATAATGTTTTCTTCCCGCGTGTTCGAACGTCCCGCTCCCGCCGAAGGAAGCCTCCGCCCACAATATTTCTTCTCAACGGTTTTCCTCGCAGACAGCTCACCCCTCTCCACTTCCGCTACAACCTTTTGCCTCCTTCCCTTCCCCCTACCCCCTCTTTTCCCCTTTCTTGAATTCGTTCTTTTCTTTTTTGTCTGCTCGCTTTGCAGCCCTCATTTTCCCCTTAATAGGCAGGAACACCCTTGTCCGCCACTGTCTTACTTTTCGTGTTTTGTTTTGTTTCCTCAAAGGAGAGCGTCTTTCCCTCTCCATCTGTGTGCGGTGCCGTGAGCAAGTGCATCGTCTTTGTTCACAAACAACCTTACCCTGATGAAGGACGGCCCACCGTCCGAAACCGTCGGTAAATAAATGTTTCTCTAAGAAGTGTACTTCAACTCTTTCCTTATATATATATATATATATATAGAGAGAGAGAGAGGGTTCTCACACAGCTTCCACCCTCGCCGTTCGATGGCGTTCTACGTCACACCGGCGGTAACTCAGGACTTTCCACGTCCGCCGCTTACGAACGTGGGTGGCGCTGATGAACACTCTCAAGGTTAGGTTATTTGTAAACATAAATACCCCCGAAAGCAGAAGGTTTGACAGCCGTCGCCGTAGCTCAGAGGTAGAGCACCGGACGCGTAATTCGGAGGTCATGGGTTCGGATCCCACCGGCGGCACATGGTTGTTTTTTCTTCTGCTTTTCTAATCAATTAGCTTTAAGCGACAGTAATATTCTTACTTGATCAACACCACAAAAAATATTTTAAATAAAAAAAAATCCCATGTGCTCCTTGGTTTCTGTGGCTGTTTGTTTCTCTCATATATATATATATATATCATCATCATCATCAGCCTGACTACACCCACTGCAGGGCAAAGGCCTCTGCCATGTCTCTCCTATTAAACCTGTCCTTCGCCAGTTGCCGCCACTGTATGCCCGCAAATTTCTTATTCTCATCCGCCCACCTAACTTTCTGCCGTCCCCTGCTACGTTTCCTTTCTCTTGGAATCCACTCCGTTACCCTTAAGGACCAGCGGTTATCTTGCCTTCGCATTACATGCCCTGCCCAAGCCCATTTCTTCCTCTTGATTTCAACTAAGATATCATTAACCCGCGTTTGTTCCCTCACCCACTCCGCCCTCTTCCGATCTCTTAACGTTACACCTATCATTTTCCTTTCCATAGCTCGCTGCGTTGTTCTTAACTTAAGTAGAACCCTCTTTGTTAGCCTCCACGTTTCTGCCCCATAGGTCAGTACCGGTAGGATACAACTGCTGTATACTTTTCGCTTCAGGGATATTGGTAAGCTACCATTCATGATCTGAGAGAACCTGCCATATGCGCTCCACCCCAATCTTATTCTAGTTATTTCCCTCTCATGATCCGGATCTGCGGTCACTACCTGCCCTAAGTAGACATATTCTCTTACTATTTCCAGCACCTCGCTACCAATTGCGAACTGCTGTTCCCTTGCTAGGCTGTTGAGTAAACTTTGGTTTTCTGCATGTTAATTCTTAGCCCCACCGTTCTGCTCTGCCTGTCTAACTGATTGATCCTGCTTTGCAGTTCTTGTCCTGACTGGCTTAGCAAGGCAATATCACTAAGACGCTTGACAAAGGCAGCTTAGAATGAGCTTTGTCCGGGATAACAATCCTTCCGGGATCATCAAAAGTTCTGTACAGTAGGATTCTGTAGAGGAGCTTCCTTTGAAACACGCAACCAAAGTTTGATATTAAAATTGACAACGAGGAATTCAGGCTTGCATGCGTTATTGACGGTTTCTTAATGGTGCGGTAGCACTCAGGATGAGCAGCTCCTCGTTTGTATAGCCGTAAAAACAGTAAATTGTGTTTTTATACCTCTCAAAACAGTAAACTACGTTATGCCGGAGGACTTTTCAGTTCAATTCAATTTATTTCGAATTTCAATCGAGAAATGAGTGCAAGGGCAAGAACGAACAACTCTGTGGAAGCAACTTGAAAAGGGTTCCATTCCTGCCATCACGCAATGCAAAGTTCTTGTCTTCCCTTTGCATGCGGCCAAGAACGTGCAAGCCCTCCACAGCGCTGTCACCAATCGCCACTCGGTAACTCACCTCCTGCGGCGCGTGGTCCCTACACGCTCAGGTCTCCACGAGGCTCATGCGTGCCGAGTTGCCCGCGCGCTGGCCCTCAACAAGGTCTTGTACTTTGCAGCCTACGCTTCCTTCACTCAGACTCAAATTAACGCTCTAGAGACTGCCATATTGGGCCTCTAAAAGGCAGCTCTCAACCTCCCTATCACTACCTCTGCCGCTAAGCTCTTTGCAACAGGCCTCTTCCATCCTCTCCGTTCTCTTCTCAGTCTCCATCGTAACTCGAACTTTACCCAGGTTTCCCTTACCTGTCAGGGTCAGTGGTTATTGACTCAAGCGGTATCTCGCCCATTCCAATCTCCCCTTTTACCTCTCCTATTCCAACCCCGGCTTCCAGACTTCGTATCCTTCCCCTCCCGACTAACATGTTCCCCGTCCTGCGCGCCAGCCGTCATCATGCGGCCGCGAGCACCATTCCCCTCTCTTTGATACCGAGGCTGTAGCCTACACGAGTGCCTCCTTCGTGGCTCCTCGAGGTTCCGGCGTATATGCCCTGTACCATGCACAACTCCCTGCCCCTCAAACCTACACCAGCGGGCCGTACCTACACCCTCCAGACCCATTGTCCCTCGAGGTCCACGCCACTACGCATGCCCCCAGTCATTTGCCCTCCTTCCCTCTCTTTCAGAGTACACAGGCTATTCACACAGACAAGTCTCTATAAACCACATAGAGATACGCATTCTAACCCCTTCTCTCCAACAGGTGGTCGAACGAGCGGTCTTCGCACTGCAGCCTTCCATCGTTTTCCTCCTCTAGGTCCCTGGGCTTTCAGGGATTGACGGCAATGAGCTGGCCCGTCAGCTCGCCCGCGGTACACTTTTCCGGGCACCGTTGATCCCCTGGCCCAAGCCCTCGGAGGACGGTGTGAGACTCACCCTTCGCGGCACCATAAAAAATGTCTACCTCGAGCTCCGCCTCGACAAACGCCTTTTCCCTCCGCCATCACTTCCGGTGCCGGAGGCTCGCCTTCTTCGGCACATCCAAAAGAATGCAGTCATCACGTCGTCTCGCCTTTTTCTCTATCGCTATCGATCGCACCCTTCGTTTCCCAACTGCCCCTGTATCTGTGCGGACCTGGCCCATTGCCTCTTCCTTTTCCCGGCTGCTCAGCAGTCGGGTTCCCACCCCCACGTTCTCTATTCATCACCACCTGGCTCGACTGGCTTGGCGCTTAAGGGGCGGAAGAAGAGCGACTTCTGGTCGCCCAGGTCATCGACATGGTCAGTCTGTAAATTGTGGTCGAATAAAGGTCTTCTACTACCATTATGAATTCCGCTAGGTGGCGCCGCCTTGGTTAGCTGGCTGCCTATCGTGTTCCGCTTTCGCCTGCCCCTGGTCTGGTCCAGGGCCTCGCCCGCCCCTGGATTTCACCTCCATCGATTCAAGAAGGCTTCCGAAGAACGTGGACTCTATCGGCATTACGGCCGCCTGCTGAGTTTGTCCTCCAAGCGCCTCCAAAACTCTGCAGCGGCGCGGGGCCTCACTAACCCTAACGCGCCGCGCCTGCACCTCTGCAATGCAGCGTCAGACAAAGCCCCTGCTGCTCAGAGCCACCGATGCTTCGCCGGCATTAGCTAATTCCGACGCCGCCGCCGCTGGGCCTACTCCAACCACGCCGACAGCCATGTCTAAACCGGCTACGTTCAACGCCGCCCACGCCACCGCGCACATTCCTGTCGCAACCAACGCTGTGAGCGACGCTGGGAGCTCCCGATCAACGGCAGCGGCGGAGCCGGCAGCGTTCGTGGTCGCCGCAGAGTCCACTGCTAGCCGACTCCACGCCCTTTGGGCCCATGAACGCGTCACAGCCGCCTGCGTTCGTCGCCGCCGCTGGTGGCGCCGCGCCTACTCCAGCCACATTTCCCGCTGACACCAAGATCTGCAGCCCGGCACCCACGTCGCAGATTGCGGCTCAGGCTGACGACTCGTCGGTAGACATGGAGATTACGGCGTCCCCGGTAGACGACACTCCATCCCCGGAAATCGGCTGGAGCACCATCGGTGCCAGCTGTAAGCCTGCTTCCGCCACCCGACCCCGCTCCGAGCTCATCACTGTTGGAATCCAACTTCCCGTGGTACACTCACTACCAAGCTGCCTCTCCGCGACGTGCTCGCCGCAGTCATATCCGCTGCACAACTCTCTTCCAATACCAGTGCAGACATCTCCCTTCAGGTGAAGCCAGCTCAAAAGCCTTGCGTTTTTAAAAACTCGTTCTCCTCTCACCGCCCGCCTCCTACTTTCTATCACGCATCTTCACCTTCACGGAACGCCTATAAGCATCAAAACATATGCCCCCCATCCTCGCATCTCATGCCTGGGCGTCATTCATAACGTCGGTGGCCACTTCACCCCTGATGATCTCATGCATGATCTCGAATCTTTCACAACAAATATTCTCGCTGCTCGCATGTTGGCATCCACTCAATGGGTGCTCATAACTTTCGCTGGTACCGTCATCCCCCACTTTGTGTATTTCAAACGCTTTGCCTTCCGGTGCCTTCCTCATAAACCTAAGCCTCCCTCCTGCACCCATCGTCTTACTCTAGGACACCGCGCCCACCAATGCCCCCAGCACAGCGTTCCGGCCAAGTGGAGTCGCTGTGCTGCTCCTCTACCCGCCGACCCTACCGCTCATGTATGTGCCTAGCCCTGGTGCGTTCATTGCCAGGTAATCACTCATCCCTCCTTCGATCCCACATGCCCCTTCCTCCTTGCTAAACAGCGCGAGTGTGCCAAAGCTGCATACCTGCGACGCCTAGCTTTGGGCCGGGCCACTCAACCCACCACCCCCTCCTCCTCCTCTAATCATGAACCTCCATCAGCTCCGATCACGTCACCACCAGGCTCCTACGCCACCATAGTAAAGGATCCTCGGTGCCAGCGCCCCTCTCTTCCACTACACCACCCTCTACATTTTTGACTGACGAGAGCCGCTCCTTCTACCTCCGGCTCCCAATGGCGGAACCCCAGCACCGAGAGCAGCAGTGCATTTCCCGCGATCTACCACAGTAGATACATGCCTTGACTCAAATCCTCCAGACAGCCACCTCCTCTCTTACCTCCCAGTTTACCAAGCTAAATGGGCACATTGCCACGTTCGCCACTCCCTCCTCCACCGCCCATGTCTCCCCTTTGGCTCACCTTGTCGAAACCACCACACAGGCACACCACACTCGCTTGGTTCATCTAGAACTTCGGTTCTCCAGATTCTTACCACCCTCCGAACACAATCCAAGCAATTAGAATCCTTCATTTCTATGCTCCAATCCGTCCATGAGTCACTACCCCCGGCCAAAAAGAAGGAACGCGCACCCTCACGAGCCTCTACCTCTGCACTATTATAATGGCGTTTGGCGAGGACCTCGAGATTGTGCAGGGGAACTGTCAAAATCTTTGCCACATTAAGACCCCCTCCACCAGTATCTACTCACCCGGCCCTCTTTGCCCCATTTCCTCCTCCTCCGGGAGACTCGGAAAGCCCCCACTGTCCCAGGCTACCGCGCCTACCATGCCACTACGGCCAAACCACTTGCGTCTGTTTATGCCTGCAGCGACGTGCTCGTAAAGCCACTTGACAGCCGTTCCACCCTCCTTAAATATTTAGTTTGTGTGGTCTATTAGCACCCTTCGTCCCGCATCTCACTCGTCCTTTTGTCTTTTTACAACCCCCCTGTCACTTCCTCTTTATTCTATGCTTTCTACTTCCCATCTCCATTTGCTGGTGACATTAATGCCCCTCACATACTCTGGGGCTACCCACAAACCCGAAAACGCGGCCGCCTGCTCCATTGTCTGGTCCAGGAACACCACCTCACCCTTCGTAATACTCCTGGCTCCCCTACTCGAGCGGGTACTGCCCCACAACGCTCCACGACATCCGACCTCACATTCTCTGAGGATTCACTTTCCTTTCACTGGCAGACAGCCGAACCTCTTCTCAATGACCACTATCTCATCCATATTACGCGCTCTTTTTTCCACTTCCCTCGCTGTCATCCGCTTATTCACACTGATTGGCATGCCCTTCGAACTAATCTCGCCTCCGACTCCTCTCTATCCTACGACGACTGGACGTCGCGCACCTCTCCAGCGCTTACGCCCAGTAGCCGTCGTGTTCACTCTCGTCACCCAATCCCAATCCCAGACCCGGATCCTCATCTCCTCCATTTATATCGTCGCCGTAAACATCTTCGACGCTCCTTCCGCTCCCAACCACACAATTACCAACTTTCCTCCCGGATCACAGCTCTGCGGGCTGAGATCATCGCCCACTGCTCCTCCCTCGACCACTCTCGTTGGGGTGCGCTTTTTGATGGCCTTAACTCTGCATTGCACTCACGATCCGCATGGTCTCTCTTTAAATCAATCCTTGGCACTAAGCCTGCCCTTGCTCCCACTCAAGCTAAAGCCCTCACTCAGGGGAACCCTCCGACATTTTTGATCAGCCCACCTCTCTCTACCTCCTGCCCTCTCTGGCACCTTCCTATCCGGTGTACTCAAGTGGACCTAACCCCGATCGGGACCACTCCTTTACTCTCCGGGAGCTCGAATCTGCTGTGGCTACTAATGCTACACGCTGCGCTCCCGGAGGGGATGCCATTACATACACCGCACTTTGTAACCTCCCTAACTGCGCCAAAGAATTCCTCAAAACACACAATGAGGCCTGGGAGAGCGGCTGCTTGCCCAGCTCCTAGACATCCTCCCTCATTTCTATGTATCCAAAGCCGGGCAAACCTCCCTTTCTCTCTAACCTCCGCATAATCTCCCTGACGTCGTGCGTTGGTAAGACCCTTGAGCGAATGGCTCTGACTCGCCTCTCTAAATTTCTTGAGACACGGGATTACTTGCCCCTTTCTCTCATTGCCTTCCGACGCCGCGTCTGTGCCCAGGTCATGCTTCTGATTCTCCAGCACACCTTCCTGCCACCTACCCGCACTCAAATTCACGCACTTGTGACCGTCGATGTTCACAAGGCCTTCGACGGTGTTTTCCACGACCACATTCTTTCTCAACTCATCTCCTTGAACTGTGGCTCCCGCATATACTCTTATCTCCGCGCATTCCTCTCTAAACATGTGGCTCGCTTTCGAGTAGACACCCATCTGTCTGACTCACACCATCTCACCCATGGCACTCCTCAAGGTGCTGTTCTCTCTCCTACCCTTTTCGGTTGGTTGGTTTGGTTGGTTTATAGGGTTTAACGTCCCAAAGCGACTAAGGCTATGAGAGACGCCGTAGTGGA
Source organism: Amblyomma mixtum (assembly GCF_055824585.1). Lineage (NCBI taxonomy): Eukaryota > Metazoa > Arthropoda > Arachnida > Ixodida > Ixodidae > Amblyomma > Amblyomma mixtum. The sequence goes on along the minus strand of NC_143021.1, from coordinate 23,315,449 downwards.
GGGCTCCGGAAATTGCGACCACCTGGGGTTCTTAACGTGCCTTTTCAATCTCGCTAAGGCCCCTCTCGCCTCCCAGCAAGGTGAAATTCCCGACCTGCATCAGATATTTTACGCCGATAACGTAACTCTCTGGAGTTCCTCTCGCTCTCCCGGTCACGTAAAGGACACCCTGCAATGTGGCCTAGATCTCATCGACTCCTTTCTTACCACCGCTAGCCTCTCTCCTGCTCCTGAGAAATCCGAGCTTTTCCTTCTCAACCATTCCTCCTACCAGCGCTCACAAAACCACTTCGTCTCTCTCCACCTTTCTGACTCTCCCGTTCCTCTCGTCACAAAGTGCAAACTTCTTGGCTTCCGTTTGCATGCGGCCAAGAATGGGCAAGCCCTCCACCACGCTGTCACCACCTGCCACTCGGTAACTCAAATCCTGCGGCGCGTGGTCACTCGACGTACAGGTCTACACGAGGCTCAAGCGTGCCGAGTTGCCCACGCGCTGGCCCTGAACAAGGTCTTGTATTTTGCACCCTACGCTTCTTTTACTCAGACTCAACCTAACCCTCTCGAGACTGCCCTTGAGGGCCTCTACAAGGCAGCTCTCAACCTCCTTATCACTACCTCTACCGCTAAGCTCTTTCCCACAGGCCTCTTGCATCCTCTCCGTTCTCTTCTCAGTCTCCATCGTGACTCACAGCTTACCCGGCTTTCCCTTACCTGTCAGGCTCAATGGTTATTCACTCAAGTGGGTATCTCGCCCATTCCAATCTCTCCGTTTACCTCTCCTATTCCCACCCCCGCTCCAAATCTTCGTATCCTTCCCCTCCCGACCAACATGTTCCCCGTCCTGCCCCCCGGCCGTCATCATGCGGCCGCGCAGAACCATTCCCCTCTCTTTGATACCCAGGTTGTAGCTTACACGGATGCCTCCTTCGTGGCTCCTCGAGGTTCCTGAGGCTACGCCCTGTAACATGCACAACTCCCTGCTCTTCAAACCCACACCAGCGGGCCGTATCTACACCCTCCAGACGCATTGTCCCTCGAGGTCCTCGCCATTGCTCATACCCTCCAGTCATTTGCTCTCGTTCCCTCTCTCCAGGAGTACAGTCTATTCAGACTCACAAGTCGCTATACACCACATTCAGAAACGCGCTCTAAAGCCCATGTCTCAATGCGGAAGCACAACAACGACATTAACCAAACACGTTTGCAAGCGAGCCGTCAACTAGTCGCCTTACCAACTCGTCCTACAATTTCTTGTGACACTGCACAAACGGCAGGGAAACGAGACAGGTTGCTGGGGTGTTGCCTCGGTATGACAGCTTCCGGGAACCGGAACAATAAACAAACAGCTTTCGTGGACCCGGCTGGCGCTGTTCGCCGGCCGGGTGAATTTCCTGAAGACACCGCACCGTCCAAACCAAGCACTTTGCGGTGATTCACCGCTTTTTTGCCTTTCGATCTTGGAAACGTCGTTTGCAAAGTGCAAAACAGAGCGTTTCTTTTCGTGGTAATGCTTTCTGCTGCGGTACGGCGTCTTGCAGTCGGGCGCATACAAACGGGAAGGCTGCCGTGGCCACCGCCGGTTGGCGGATGCGGCCGCCTTGGAGAAGCACGTTCGAACCCCGTCTCATTCTTGTGAGCAAGCGTACACTTCTGACGAACGCGGCTCTGTAGGGAGCCAAAAGGAATGGCTTGTTCCAGGGACTGCCTCAGCTGTGACCTCCAGGAGTTTCTTCACGGGTTTGTGCGCGAGAACCAACCGAGCAGGAGCCGGCATACGATTGTGCCAGTTGCTCGCGTGAACATGCTGCCATCTTACTCGTGCTGCCAGGAAAGTGACCTGATAGGGTGATTAAAGAGAGGCGCTTTCCATGGGATATAACAGACACAAAATATCAACGGTGTGATTTGAAGGAATCTGTGTTTCAAGAGATCGCTAGTTAGGACCGCATTCCACAGGTGAGCGCGAGTTACCAGTTACCTGTCCTGCTATTATTGAACTTGGGATGAACAAGAAAGCAGTGCTGCATTTTTTTCTTCGAGATAGCAATCAGAATAACTTTACTGGGTTCCCATTTGATTGCAAGACTGATGCGTGTAATTATACCTTTTTTTAGTACTCTGACAGCATAGAACAAACCTGATGAATATGCCGAGATTATGGTGTGATTTGTAGGGACCGGCTAGGTTTATAATGCATTGTGGAACAGCAGCGCAAAATACAAAATGCGTAGAAGTAGACACAGAGCACAAGTAGACGCGTGAAGCTCGTGTTTAATTCTCTCCCATGAAGTTTTCGAAAACGCTCAGGTGCCCTTCGCAGCTAGTCGATCATCCAGCGCGGTTTCTCTGCGGTGGCGGCTCGCCGTCCGAGTCAGAATCGAGCAAGGCTCCACCTCAGCCGCCGCGCACGGTCATAGTTCGCCCGATATTCTGCAAAACTGCCAGTAGCTGCGGCAGCGCAAGGTGTCTAGTTTTCGCGGTTGTGCACACGCACGGAGGAGAGCGCTCGAGCAAGAGCAGAGAAGCGCCGGGGAACACGATTGAAGTGGTCTTTCTGGTGTGACAGAGTGTTTCTGAACAAGTGGCGCACATGAGGCCAACACAGAATGGCGGGAGACAGCGACACGTTTACCCACTGTTCGTGTTGACGCGGTGTGACAGGATCGCCAACCGGACGAAAACACTGCTTTGTCGGACGGGTTGGCCGACTGTTTCCGCAGTGTGACTCGGCCCTAACCCCTTCTCTCTAACAGGTGGTCGAACGAGCGGTCTTCGCACTGCAGCCTTCCATCGTTTTCCTCCGGTGGATCCCTGGGCATTCAAGGACTGACGGCAATGAGCTCGCCCTACAGCTCGCCTGCTACACACTTTTCCGGGCACCGTTGATACCCTGGCCCAAGCCCTCGGAGGACGGTGGAAGACTGACCCTTCGCCGCACCATAAAAGAGGTCTACCTCGAGCTCCGCCTCGACAAACGCCTTTATCCTCCGCCTCATCCATCACTCACGGTGCCGGTGGTGGTGGTGGTGAAAAACTTTAATCAAAGAGAGCTTGAGGGTTAAAAAAAAACATAACCCTGCTGCATGGTCGGTATCCTTAGTCCGGGACACCGCATGACGAGGCCCCGTCTCGCGCCCGCTTGACCAGAGCCCTTTGGGACTCCAGTGTGGAGCAGTTGAGGAGGGCAGTCTCCCATGCCTCTCGGGTGGGGGTGGGGGAGGGGGGAAGGTGAGGATTCTGAGTACATGCCCACACCATGTGAAAGATATCGCAGATCTCTCCACAGTGCGGGCAGCGCCCATCTGTGTTCGGTTCAAAGTGTTCGGCGATGGCAGGACAGAAAATAGTTCCTGTCTGCAGGCGCCGCAGAGTTCGCTCCTCCGCCTTACTCAGCCCCTTGGCAGGTGCCGGGTAGAGACGGTGGCTGTCGCAATAATAAATTAGGATTTCGCGGAACCGCAGAAGCGGTTTATGAGCTTCTGAGCCATGAGAGCTAGGATGAGGAGCCCGGTGTGTGAGCGCTCGGGCGGCCGCATCAGCGGCCTCATTGCCTCGTAGACCCTGGTGGCCAGGAGCCCAGATCACTTTTGTGCGAGTTGGATCGGCGAGAGCGCGTCTTAGAATTTGCGAGGCCAGAGGTGATATTTCGCCTGCAAGATAATGTTCACAGGCCCGGCGAGAGTCTGTGATAACCGTTTTCGATTTTGGATCGGCGGCAGCGAGAGCTATTGCGACTTCCTCCGCTCGTGTTGAATTTGGGGCCCGAAAAGATAGCCCATCGACATTCATTCCCCGGTGGACTACGGCAGCCTTGAAGAATCCCGCGGGCGACGGCCCTGTGATGTCCACGTAATAGACGCCCTCTTTATAGCCATATTGCCTCTCAAGCGTGCGAACCCGCGCTTGTCGTCTGCCTTCATGTGAAGCCATGTCCATGTTACGCGGGAGCGGGGCGACCAAGAGCATGTGGCGCCACAGCACCGGGATGATCTCCGTCCCCTCTGGTATGCATGTGTGTTGGATGTGTAAGCGGTTTAGCAGGCGGCGCCCAGGCACCGTCTGCGATAGCCGCGTATATTGGTTCACGAGGTGGGCCTCCCGCAACTCCTGATAGAAGTTTACCACTCCCAACGCCTTCAGTTTGGCGTTAGAGGTAGCCACCGGGAGGTCCAGTGCTCGCTTTGTTGCCTTCCTGATGATGGCGTCAATGCGCTCGTCTTGTTGTTTGGTGGTGCGTAGGTACGGCACGGCGTGGAGGATCCGGCTGGTCACGAAGGCATAGGCGAGCCGTAGCGCGTCCCTGCCCCGCAGACCACCCCGCTTGTTGGAAACACGGGCATCGCCCCGCCTCGCCTCTTTCTCTATCGCTATCGATCGCAGCCTTCGTGTCCCAACTGCCCCTGTATCTATGCGGACCTGGCCCATTGCCTCTTCTATTGCTCGGCTGATCAGCAGTCGGGTTCCTACCCCGCACTTTCTCACCTTCTCTATCCATCACCACCTGACTGGACTGGCTTGGCGCTGAAGGGGAGGAAGAACAGCGACTTCTGGTCGCCCAGGCGGTCGACATGCTCGGCCTGTAAATTACGGTCGTATAAAGATCTTTTACTACTACTCTTACTACTACCACTATTACCCTGTTTCCTGGAAACGGATACCTCGTGTGTGGATGTCACAAAATTCGGCGCATTTTTTAAACGAAGAAAGAAAAACCGCCGCGCGCACGGCCTCTCGCCGGCGCGAGCCCAACGGGAGAGAGGGAAAGCCCCGCCGAGCGCGTGCCTCTCTCTCCACCGCCACGGCGTGTGCCGAGGGGATGAGTCATCCACGCCGATCTCTCTAGAACATCCGAGTCGCTTCTCTGGCTGACCGGGGGAAGAGGGGGAAACCTTGCGTGCGCTAAGACATGTCCCCCTCCTCTGCACTCGGACGTCGGCGACGCCGCCACGGCGGCGCCACGCTAGAACACGCTGGAACCTTCGCGAAACGACTCCTGACTCTGACCAATGGGGACGCGCGGCCGGCGAGAGAAAGAAAGGGAAACTGCACTGGAGATGCTGCGTGTATGTGCGCGCCTACTCGGGCGCGAACAACAAACAGACGGGAGAGCGAGCCTATAAAGAAGGACGTTGACCGCTATCAGTCAGTCCGGACCGCCGTTTAAGCTTCGGAGAAACGCGCCCGTTCGACTCCCGGGGAAAACACCACTCGGCCAGCCACGGACCAACGAGGCAACGTTCGCCAGTCTGCGGGACGGCATCGTCGTGGAACTCTGGTCGTCGGACTGCCGCAGTGCCCGGTGAACAAATTGTGTTTTGTTTGTTTACCTCTCTCTCTTGCGTTAGTGCACTTTAGGTGCAATATTGTCACGTCGGTGAAAGACGCGCTAACGCTCAAGGCGGTTTAGAAGGCTCCCAAGAACGTCCGGTGCCGAGTCCGATGGTGGCGAACTTCGTCCTTTTCGCTTAATGTCCTCACGTCGTCGTCTTCAGTAGCGCTAGCGTCATTAGCCCCCCCGTTCGAAAAGCATCGTCCCGATGCTAAAGGAAACCAGCGACAGAGGGAGTGTCACGGTGTCCTTGCGTGATACGGTTTCAGGCGAACGACGTGGACCACCTCGGGGCGCGCGTCGCGTCGTGAGCGTGGTGGTTGATCAGGAATGACTTCATAGTTGAGATCGCCGATGCGCCGCAGGACTTGGTAGGGGCCGAAGTAACGACGTAAGAGCTTGTCGCTGAGTCCGCGACGTCGGATTGGGGACCAAACCCAGACAAGGTCGCCTGAGAAATATTCGACCGCCCGTCTCCGCAGGTTGTACCGTCGGGCATCTTGGTCCTGCTGAGCGCGAATTCGCACCCGGGCTAGTTGACGAGCATCCTCGGCGCGCTGTAAAAAGTGGGCAACGTCGGCATTTGGGTGGTCGTCGACGTGGGGAAGCATAGCGTCGAGTGTTGTGGTCACCTGTCGTCCATAGACGAGACTGAACGGTGTCATGTTGGTTGTTTCCTGGACGGCGGTATTATAGGCGAACGTGACATAAGGCAGGACTTCATCCCACGTTTTGTGCTCCACGTCCACGTACATCGAAAGCATATCCGCGAGAGTCTTGTTCAGACGTTCGGTCAAGCCGTTCGTCTGGGGGTGGTATGAGGTCGACCTGCGGTGGCTCGTGTGGCTGAAAGCAAGGATATGCTGCATGAGCTCAGCAGTAAAGGCAGCTCCTCGGTCAGTAATGAGAACCCGGGGTGCGCCGTGGCGCAGGACGATCTGAAGCACAAAAAATTTGGCCACATCGATAGCGGTTCCACTCGAAAGAGCGGCTGTCTCCGCGTAACGCGTGAGATAGTCTGTGGCGACAATTATCCACCGCTTTCCGGAGTTTGATATGGGGAACGGGCCGAGCAAGTCCATCCCGATTTGTTGGAATGGTCGGGACGGCGGGTCAATGGGCTTGAGGAAGCCGGCGGGCTTGGCAGGAGGAACCTTGCGGCGCTGACAGTCACGGCAAGAGCGAACGTAATGCGTAACGTCATGTCCAAGGCGAGGCCAGTAGTATTTTTCGCGAATCTTGGCTTGCGTTCTAGTGACACCAAGGTGGCCGGAAGCAGGTTCGTCGTGGCAGGCATTCAAAATTTCGACGCGTAGGTTCTCGGGCACGACGAGCAAGTACTCGCGACTGTTAGAAGAAAAGTTCTTTTTGTAGAGTACGCCGTCACGGAGGCAGAGGGAAGACAAAGCTCGCCGGAAGGCGGCAGGGAGTCTGCCACTGGCACCTTCAAGATAATCAATGAAGTCTCTAAGGTCCGGGTCGGCGCGTTGTTGGTCGGCAAAGTCGGTAGAGTTTAGGGCGGTCACAAAGGCGTCGTCGTCCGCAGCGTCGTCAGGAGCTGGTTGTGCAGGGGCACGGGAAAGGCAGTCGGCGTCCAAGTGTTTGTGGCCGGATTTGTAGGTTACGGAAATGTCGTATTCCTGCAGTCGGAGACTCCATCGGGCAAGGCGCCCTGAAGGATCCTTTATGTTGGCCAGCCAACAAAGTGCGTGATGGTCGGTCACTACTTTGAAAGGTCGACCGTAAAGGTATGGTCGAAACTTGGAAATTGCCCACACGATGGCGAGGCATTCTTTTTCGGTGGCAGAGTAGTTTGCCTCGGCCTTAGACAGTGCACGACTTGCGTAGGCAATTACACGATGTTGATTTTTCTGGACCTGAACTAGGACTGCACCCAAACCGACATTGCTGGCGTCGGTGTGTACCTCAGTGTCAGCATATTCATCAAAGTGCGCCAGAATGGGTGGTGACTGTAAGCGGCGTTGAAGCTCTAGGAACGCCTGTTGTTGCGGCGCTTCCCACTGGAACTGGACATCGGCCTTGGTCAGGTAAGTAAGGGGCGCAGCGATTTTAGAGAAGTTTTTCACAAAGCGGCGATAATACGCACATAGTCCAAGGAAACGCCGAACTTCTTTCTGATCGCGTGGCGGCGGGAAATTCGCGATGGCGACGGTTTTTTCAGGGTCCGGAAGGACCCCTTCTTGGTTCACGAGGTGACCCAAAAACTTCAACTCCTCGTAACCGAAGTGACACTTCTCGGCTTTTAGAGTGAGTCCAGAGGATTTTATGGCCTGCAGCACCGCCTCGAGGCGACGAAGGTGCTCGTCAAAAGTTGGGGCGAATACGATCACATCGTCCAGGTATACGAGGCAAGTGTGCCATTTCAGGTCCACGAGTACTGTGTCCATAAGCCTCTGAAAGGTCGCTGGGGCGGAGCAAAGACCAAATGGCATGACCTGGAACTCGTACAACCCGTCTGGAGTGATGAATGCCGTCTTCTCGCGGTCCCTCTCGTCTACCTCTATTTGCCAGTACCCAGACTTCAAATCCATGGAGGAGAAATACTTGGCGTTGCATAAACGATCCAAAGCGTCGTCGATTCTGGGCAAAGGGTAAACGTCCTTTTTAGTAATGTTATTCAGTCGCCGGTAATCAACGCAGAACCGCAATGTTCCGTCCTTTTTCTTTACGAGCACGACAGGTGCGGCCCAGGGGCTCCGAGACGGTCGAATGACGTCGTTATCAAGCATTTCCTTTACTTGCGTGCTGATTGCGGCGCGTTCTCTAGAGGAAACACGGTAGGGCGACTGTCGCAGTGGTGGCGTCGTGTCGTCCGTAATAATCCGATGTGTAGCAAGGTGTGTCCTGCCGACTCGCGGAGACGACGCAAATGTGTGTCTGTAGCGATTGAGCAGGTCGCGCAGCATGCCTTGTTGTTGTTGCGGCAATGTCTGATTAATGTCGTACTTGACGTCGACTATGTCCTCTGGATCCGGTCGTGAAACACAAGTCAGGCTTTGTGCGCACTTGGTATCAGTAACGGCATCTATGTAAGCGACAGTCGTCCCCTTGTTCAGGTGCTGGTGCTCATTGCTGAAATTAGTCAGGAGTACATCAACTTTGCCGTCTTCCAGAAACACGACCGCCCGAGGTACTGCAATACCGCGGTCGAGAAGCAAAAGTTGTTTACTCTCGACTATACCTTCAGTGTCTCGAATGGTATGCGAACCGACAGTCACCAGTATACTGGAGCGGGGAGGCACGGTCACTTGCTCGTCAAGAATATGGAGCGCCGACGGGAGGGCATCTGTGGTGTCAATGGCATTCTCTGTCGAAAACTGGACGGACTGGGACTGCAGGTCGATTATGGCTCCGTTGTCCGTTAGGAAGTCCATACCCAGGAGAACATCACGAGAGCAATCAGCGAGGACAACAAACCTTGCAGGGAACGTTTGCCCTTGCACCGTGACCCTAGCCGTGCACATTCCTATCGGCGTAATCAAATGTCCCCCAGCGGTACGTAACTGCGGGCCGTCCCAAGCTGTCATAACCTTTTTGAGCACAGCGGCGAATTGTCTACTGAGCACAGAATAATCGGCACCAGTGTCAACTAAAGCAGTTACGGCTGTGCCGTCTACTGAAACGTCTAAATCGGCCGGTGGTGGCGTCTTGCGGTACTGTCGAGAAGTCCGATCGCGGCTTTGGTGCGTCGAAGGGATGCGGCGTCGAAGAGAAGCGTCGTGGTTACGAAGAAGTGCGGCGGGTTGTCGGCTTGTCTAACATGCTGTCGTTCGTGGGTCGTCGAGGACGGTGTGTTGCACGGCATTGGCGATGTGTCTGGCGGCGTTGGAGGGTCTTGTTCTTGTCGTCGAGCAGCCGCACCTCCAGAGGCTGCCGCGTCTAGTTTCCCCTACGGGGACTTCTAGACTGGCCCTGGTCGCTGGGTCCCGGAGAACTGTAGCGGCGCGGAGATGGTGATCGCGAGATGCGACGCTGGGCGGAGTCCGCATGGGAGATGTAATCTGCGATCTCCCTTGGTCGCTCTCCAGGCAGCGGACGGGGAGCACCGAAGGGGTACCCTCGAAGACCCATCTCCTTATATGGACAGCGGCGCCAGATGTGTCCAGGTGCCCCGCAATGGTAGCACAACGGTCGATGGTCCGGGGTTCTCCAGACGTCAGTTCTGCGACGCCTAGGTCGCTGGACAATGTTCGACTGGGAAGGTGGAAGCTGAGGAGCGGCTGGCGTAGGTGCTTCATATCGTTGGGTCGAGGCCGGAAGGAAACGGCTTGCGGCGGCAGCATAACTCAATGTTTGTGGCGGCGGTGGAGTGGCTGCAGGAAGCTGCGACGTACCTAATGCTTGTTCGACCTCCTCGCGAATGACATCTTTAAACGACGCGATCTGCGGCTGAGCAGGAGTGTGCTGCAAAGCCTTTGCCACCTCTTCCCTTACGATGGCTCGAATGACCTCACGCAGCGATTCTCCTGAGGTCATGGAGGTTCCCTCAGTACGGGTGCAGAGCATCGATACGTTAGTGCGCTCGTACTGTCGTGCCCGCATGTCGAGTAATTTCTCAATGGACATTGCCTCCTTGACGAAGTCGTTTACTGTTGCGGGTGGACTCCGAACCAGGCCTGCGAAAAGCTGCTCCTTTACACCCTTCATCAGCAATCGCACCTTCTTTTCCTCCGGCATGCTTGGGTCTGCGCGACGGAAGAGGCGTGTCATCTCTTCCACGTACACCATTACACTTTCGTTCGGAAGTTGGATGCGATTCTGCAGAAGTAGGTCGGCCTTCTCCTTGCGAAACGTACTGGTGAACGCCTGGAGAAATTCTGCTTTGAATGTCTCCCATGTGTGCAGGCAAGATTCATGGTTTACGTACCATGTCCTTGCAGAGTCTTCCAGAGCAAAATAAACATGGCGCATCTTTGAGTCCCCGTCCCAAGAATTGAATGTGGCCACCCGGTCGAACTGGTCCAGCCAGTCCTCGGCGTCCTCATGAGGTAGGCCGTGGAAACGCGGCGGATCCCGTTGGTGGTGGAGAAGGACGGGCGCAGTTGATGTTGGAGGATTCATTGCAGCAGCGCCGGTACTCCTTGTTGTCTTGTGGTCAGGGAGCAGCCCGAACTCGGGGATAGGCCTTGTAGTCGGCGGCTGCCCTGGTGAACGGGCGTGTCTACCGGGGGTGGTCGACCTCTGCTGGAATCGCGGCTTGATGGGGGCGTCCGGTACATGAAAGATGTACCCAGCACCTCCACCAGATGTCACGTCGGTGAAAGACGCGCTAACGCTCAAGGCGGTTTAGAAGGCTCCCAAGAACGTCCGGTGCCGAGTCCGATGGTGGCGAACTTCGTCCTTTTCGCTTAATGTCCTCACGTCGTCGTCTTCAGTAGCGCTAGCGTCAATATTGCCTCTGTATTGTATTCTCTCTCTAATTTAACTTTGCACAAGTTGCATCGTTTGTTAACCACTTTGTATGTGCTTGTACTAGTGATTGTGTAACCCTCTGTATCGTATCTTTGCTGCATAAACTTTGTTTTGTTTTGCAAACCTCTGGCTTCGACCCATTCTCTGGCTTGCGACCAGCGAAAGCTGGGCACCGAACGCCCAAAAACCTCTTGTCACTTGGTAGCTGGTCTCCGCTGAGTTTGCCACGCTGAGTCGAGGGCAGCTCCTTCGAGTCCGAGACCGCTACCCCCACACGCTCTAAGGGTGTCTGGGAGCTTCCCACGTAAACGTGCGCGAAGTCTGGGTGACAGTGGAATAAAAAATTGCCGACGATTAAGTTACTTCCTAATGCGAAATTTGGACGCAGCTCATCAGCTGTTTTAGCTTTCTGATAGATTGAGGCAAAGAATTCGAGCACGGCATGCATGTACAATTAAAGACAACTTGTTGTTTTTCCCACATAGTACTTCTTCAAGAAACATTCCACTAACAGTTCATGATTGTCATAAAGGAAGGTTTGTGGACGCAGAAATAGATGCCTGGTTCTCAAAGAGGATTCAATGCCTGGTTCTCAAAGAGGAGGTCTGCGCAAGTAATTCGCGAGGTTATCACCGCTGTGGGAGCAGTTACGAGCGAGACGAACTGGATGTTTTCTCGCATAAGTGGCAAGAAATTTCCGCTTCTCTTTATATCAAGATTAAAGTCCCGAGCCACCCTGCCACCCCGGCAGGTGGCAGCGTTTCTGGCCCAACGTTGTCAATATCAAAGCATGCAGCACACATCTGTCACTGCCGCCACGTAGCTTAAAGCACGATTGAGGTGTCCACTGTTTCAAGAGGGCAGTTATGCGCCTTCCCTCTGGTTGAGGTGTCCAACGAGATTTGCGAGACTGATACTGTGCTTCTCCTCACCTCAAAAGCCGCATTACAAGCTTTACCCTCTGTTTCCAGGCCCCCGCTCTGTTGGTTTCGCAGCTGTGGGAGACAAATACAATGCATTTCCTTTTCTCAAAAAAGATACTGAAGACACTTTAGAAGTTCTAAAGTGTGCGAGGCGAAATCCTTGTGGTCAACCCACTGCCGCTTCCCCAAACGGCTTGGCGCCGAATCACTGGGCCGCTTCGGAGCCATGCGTGTCACTCATTTCACTGCAACCAGACGTCTGGCGAAGGAGCGGCGGTGTAGCTGCCATCACGCGCGCGCGCTCGTTCTACCACTACTGTGTGACGTCACGGTTGCTATGCGCAGCTGCGCCCCCCATAGGAGCGCCAGTTGCTAAGGAGGGGAGGAGGTTGCGCTTTTACTTTCTCATTTCTAAGCTCCCGCTCCATTGCTTTCGTAGCTGAAAGGGTGTCCACTGCTGTTTACAACGGACAACGGTGACGGCCAACGTTTTTAGGGATCTAAAAACGTTGGTGACGGCAACGACGACGCCGCGAAACGCAGAAACTGGCGCCTAAGAGCTGCGCTCTAAAACCGCTGTAATTAGAAATATCAAATAAAAATTTGGCGCTCGCTTAAACTCTGCCTTTAAGAATTAATCACGACAGCGTGTCGGAGCGCTGCCAGGGAGTCCACAGAATGAGATCGCCCGTTCGGCGCCACACCATACCGGCTGGAGAAATCGATTTTATTGATTGAGTGATTGAAGGAAATGACGCAGTAACAGTCTCTCTTGACTCGGTGAACACCCGACCATGCAAGATAAGTTTTTATGCAGTCCCCGATTATGGGTTGCCAGTTGGAATCTCTGCCGCGAGCTAGGCTCTTAACTCGTAAATTTATGCTGCACGAAACGATGAATCGTGTGACATTATCCCGAACGCGCTTCGACTATTTTTACGCAGCCACCGATTATTTCCGACACGCGATGCCGGCGACTACTACTGCGCCGCTGGCTTTTCCACCGAACGAGCTGTATACGCTGTCGCGTAATAAGGAATATACCGTATGAATAGTGGTGTACAATAGAAAGCGCCATGGACTGGCAAGTAGTGCCTACTAAGGTTAACCAGATACGAATTAAAGACCATAAAATTCCTGCAGCGGAGAGTACCTACTTGTGACATATACTTCCAAGAACATGTAAAACCAAACGCACCATCCCTGCGCGAAAACAACGAGGGCACGAAGTCTAGCCCACCCCAGCTGCACTGTGAAGTCACCATGGCTCCGCGAAAAGCTGACGAAAGGTAAGGCCAAGGGTTTAAAGGGCCACTAAACCGGGTCCGGACACTTTTGAAAAACAAGCCCACTGCATAGATGAGGCATCGAAGATAACCTCTGCAAAATACTAGAGCCATGCGCGCCCCGAAAAGCTGCAAAAATTGAAATCAAAGCCCATTCGTTCTTTCCTTCAACAAAAACGTCCCAGCCCCACTACTCTGAACCCCGTTGACGTCATGGGGGTTACTTTCGCTAAAGGCACTCCATTGGTGCATCGTTCTGACTGGCGGGAGGAGGTTGGGCGTAGCCTTGGCGTCGCGTCGTCTGCACAACGCTTTCCGCAGCGCCTTCTGTTTTGCACATGCCTACAAACCCGCATGGAGGAACAACAACAAAAAAAAACTGCGGAGGGAGCGTACGGCGACAGCCTTGAACCCTAGCCATAAAAAGTAAAAAATAGTAGAACTGAGTGAGTTGGTTCGCACCCCCCCCCCCCCCCCCCCGTGATCACGTCACGAGACGCTCTGCGTGCGCTCCCTTCTCAGTTTTTTTTTTCTTCTTTTCAAGCCCCCAAAACAAGGTTTTAATTAATAGTGCAGCAGAGCCTTTCCCTCGCTAGCCCACTTGACCGCTCCGCACACACACCGCTTATCCTTCGTGCATCTTGCGTACGCCTCGACTCCAATGAATGACATGGGCTTTGGAGCGGAGAAAAGACACAAACACACAGAACACAAACACATATGGAGAAAAGCAAACAGGCGGTTGCCGGGCCCGCGCTTCGCCGTGTGTTTCGAACACAACCGACTTCCGCCCCTCCGCTCGTGAAACGGTGGGGAGGCCTAAAACAAAATGAAAAGGTGGCTCGCTAACTGGGAATGAAAAACAGATGTATGTAAGGATGCGCTCGGTAACAAGTCTAGCGGCGAAACACCGCAAGGAGACCCAAAGAGCAAAACAAGGAGGGTGTTAGGAAGCCCGCAGCGCCCCCACCCCTCCCCTCGAACAGACCCAGTAGCAAAAACCAAGAAAAGTATTCTATTGAAGGCGGGGCCATGACGTAGGCATGTGACGCACTCCACAGACACCACGCCTCCGGCTTACATCGGAGAACGAAGGGGTGATTTTGACTTGCCGAGCCTACTCGGCGAGGAGCGGGAGAGAAAAATCTCGAGGAGGGAACGGAAAGAGAGGAGGCTCGCTCCAAGAGCGGTAGAGAGTGTTAGCGACCAGAGGGTGGTCACAGGCCCTTTAAGTATGTATTTATAATACTTAACAGAGGTCAGTAAGGGATTAATTGAAAGAAACAAAAGCTCATTAGTACCGCATGGACAAGTAAATAATACAACGCGAAATGCAAGAAAAAAATGTTAGGCAGCTGCTCAACTCTGCCGAGCCCAGTTTCAAGTAACAAACAGCTATATAAGGGTTATTAAACGTCGAGGTTGATGTGTCGCCCGTGGCTTGTTCTTGTCGCTTCTCCGCTTCTTTACACCGTCTCTTGGCAAGTCGCTCTTCTCGTTTTTCTGGGGTTTCCGCCTGTTGGGCTCGACGCGCCGTCTGCAGCGACGACAGTGGCGCCAGCGGGACTGGGCTACGTGAATAACGGCCGGTTTCAGCACGCTGAGTGTGTGTGTGTGTATTTGTGTACGCGTTTGCTTGCGGTGTCCCGTTCTGGGAATTGTTTTGGTCGCGCACACGTGCGCCCGCCGGTGGCTCCTTACCCTCTCCTTCGAGGTCGAGAAACGGCCGTCGCCCCCTCCTTCACGGCCGAGAGACTCCTGATAACCTGCTATGTAAATAAAATCGTCTATCTTGTCTGGCAGTAACCGGCTGCATCTTATTCCGCACGTTGCTGGAGAGAAGAACAACTTCGGAGACCATCCCGAGGTACGAACCACAGAGCACTAACATATCTGGCGCAGTCGACAGGATCTCCAGCGATGGGCAAATGAGAGCAGCAGCGGTGGACGGCGGACGAGACTGGTGGCGTGGACGGCGGGCCCGAGAACGTCACTGAGGAGCCAGCGGCCTGCCAAAGCGAGTCCCTCCAGACCTGTGGAAGAAGAGAGCACCGCGGAGCGACTCTTCAGAAGTCAGGCGAGTGCCTCTTGGTTTCCTGTCGGGCGCAGTTGATGACAATGCCATATAACTTGCGAGACAGGGAGGTTAACACCACAGATGCGGAGTCGGACGGGGTTGAAAGCTTGCAGGAGTTGGCGGTGACCAGTGACGCGGTGGGGGATCTGAGTAGCGCCAGGGAGGAAACAGCGTCGGAGCAGCAGATGAAAATGCTGGAGCTTCGATTTAAAATTGCTGAAGCAGAAAAAGAAAAGCAACGATTAATTCTGGAGAGCCAGAAGTTGCGAGCCCAAGAGCGGGCTGAGTCCCACGAAGAAGGTAACAGCGGAGCGCTAGCTGTGGATAGGTCAGAGGAGGACAGGCGCCTAAAATATGCATCCTTATTGAAAGGAGTACTAGCACCGATGCCGAGTCGGGAATTCCTAGTGCCCGGGTGGTTTGAGGATGTGGAGGCGACTCTTGATTCATATGACGTCCCGTCTGAGTGGCGGGCCGGGCTTGTCTTGCCACAGTTGAGTGAAAGAGCACGCGGATTGCTTTCTACGTTGACAGCCGAAGAAAGAAAGGACTATAAAAAAATGAAGCAAAGTATTCTAGATTGATTGAGGTTGTCAGCAGCAGAATATAGAAGGATGTTTGAGAGGTCGGCAAAAGCAGCAGATGAGACATGGGGCCAATTCGCAATCCGGCTGGGAAACTATTTTGAATACTATACAAAAACCTCGAAGGCTACCTGTGACGCGCTCACCCAGATATTTTCCAGAATGGGAGTGCCAGAGACCATATGCTCAGATCAGGGCACAAATTTTACATCAAATTTAACGCAAATTATGCTGCAGAAAATGGGAGCGACTCCCAGATTTTCCACTCCCGATCATCCACAAAGTAATGGACTGGTAGAGCGGTGGAACAGCACTTTTAAAAGGATGCTTTTTCACATTGTAAGCGAGCATGGACGTGAGTGGGATCGAATGGTGCCATTCCTGCTTTGGGCTTATAGAGAGGTGCCACATGCCATCACGGGTAAATCACCGTTCGAGCTTATGTATGGTAGGATGCCTGTCGGACCTCTGGCTATACTGCAAAAGACGTGGTCAGGAGACTGGGTTGTTCCCGACTCATTGGCAGTGCCAGCAGCAGACTATCTCGAGAAATTGAGAAATGATCTCGAGGAAGCCAGTAGGGAAGCGGCAAAAAGTAGCGAGCTCACGCAGCAAGCTTATGTGGGGAGGTACAACTTGAGGACCACCGACAAACAATTTTCTCCAGGTGACCAGGTTCTTTGGCTGGAGAAAGAAGGCGATGGGAAGTTAATGGCACACTGGAAAGGTCCAGTAACAGTTGTGAAAAAGGTGCGGCCATATAGCTATACGATTGAGGTAAGTGATGGCACGCACCGATCAGTGCATGCAAATAAGCTTAGGCCATACAACGCGAGGGTCAACACTAAAGGCATAGTATTTGAAGGCGACACGGAGTTTGGGGAACTTCCCGCGTGGTCAGATACAACGACAGCAGTTGAGCAGCTGGAACGGGTAACTCTCAGCCATTTAGATCTGCTACAGCAAAGGCAGGTAAAGGAACTAATCGGGAAGCACTGTGAGGTGTTCAGTGATAAACCTGGCCGCTGCAACTGGGGAGTGCACAAAATCAAGCTAAAAGATGGGGCGCGGCTGAAGCGTGCGTACCCTTACAAGGTGCCCATGGCACTAAGAAAGGAAGTTGACCGACAGGTGGCAGAGCTAAGGTCGTGGGGTTTGATATATCCGATAGAAAGCTCCCATGCACATCCCGTGGTGTGCGTTGCTAAGAAAGATGGCAGTGTCAGGTTATGCTGTGACTATCGCAAGCTGAATGAAGCAACGGAGCCTGATGCGTTTCCTATGAACCTGCCAGGTGACCTAATTTACGAGGTAGCGCAGGCAAAGTACATAACCCTGCTCGATATGCTAAGAGGATATTGGCAGATTCCGTTGGACGAAAAAGCCCAGGAGTACACAGCATTTGTCACCTCGTCTGGACAGTACGCTTGGAAGGTTATGCCGTTTGGACTGAGAAATTCGGCAAGCACCTACCAAAGAATAATCAATCAGATCCTTGTACCACACCGTGAATATGCGTGCGCATGTATAGATGACATGTGCGTCTTCTCGCAGACATGGGAAGAGCACCTCGAACACCTCGGAAGGGTACTGGCTTCGCTAGCGGCCGCAGGGCTCACAGTTAATGTCACTAAGTGCCATTTCGCGCAAAAGGAAGTGTGGTTTCTGGGTCATATCGTGGGGTCAGGAAAACACGGCGCAGATCCAGAAAAGCTTAGAGCCATTCAAGAAATTCCTGTACCACAAACAAAAAGGCAGCTGCGTAGCTTTTTGGGGCTAGCAAATTATTACCGGGATTACGTTCCGGAGTATTCAAAGGTGGTGCTACCACTGACGAACCTGACTGGAAAGCGCGTGCCTCAGAAGATACCGTGGAAGGAGGAGGCCGAGGGTGCTTTTATAAAAGTAAAGGAGTGTTTGACAAAGGCCGCAGCGTTGAGCGCACCCGATCTGAACAAAGAGTTCATTCTGGCCACTGATGCTTCAGATTATGCCGTCGGAGCATGTCTAGCACAGTTGGATGACGAAGGAAAAGAGCAACCCATTTCATTCCTGAGCAAGAAATTAAGCTCGGCCCAGTCACGATGGGCTACAATCGAGAAAGAAGCCTACGCCATCATTTGGGCGCTGGGAAAGCTTGACACGTGGCTGTTCGGTGCACGAATCAGGGTAATTACCGACCACAATCCCTTGAAATTTCTTACTCTGACCACGCCACTAAGCGCGAAGCTAACAAGGTGGGAGCTGGCTCTCCAGAAGTATAACATTGTAGTGGAGTACAAAAAGGGGTCTCTAAACGCAAATGCCGACGCTATGTCGCGTATGGTCGCCAATGACGAAAGCGAGTAAGATACCGTCGTCCGTTTTCGCGGCCTCAGTTTGCGAGAGGTATGGCATTGTTGGGTGCTGCGTTGGCGGGGGACCGAGGGGTACTTGTTGACAGATGAAGTGGGAGCAATGCGTCGAGCTCCTGTGATTGTTGTGTGCAGCAAGTTCGAAGACTGTGCCGCACAGTTTTGTGGGGAGGTGTTGGGCTCGACGCGCCGTCTGCAGCGACGACAGTGGCGCCAGCGGGACTGGGCTACGTGAATAACGGCCGGTTTCAGCACGCTGAGTGTGTGTGTGTATTTGTGTACGCGTTTGCTTGCGGTGTCCCGTTCTGGGAATTGTTTTGGTCGCGCACACGTGCGCCCGCCGGTGGCTCCTTACCCTCTCCTTCGAGGTCGAGAAACGGCCGTCGCCCCCTCCTTCACGGCCGAGAGACTCCTGATAACCTGCTATGTAAATAAAATCGTCTATCTTGTCTGGCAGTAACCGGCTGCATCTTATTC
This sequence comes from Amblyomma mixtum, assembly GCF_055824585.1. Classification (NCBI taxonomy): domain Eukaryota; kingdom Metazoa; phylum Arthropoda; class Arachnida; order Ixodida; family Ixodidae; genus Amblyomma; species Amblyomma mixtum. The sequence continues at coordinate 23,296,986 of NC_143021.1, read as the reverse complement.
CGGACGTTGCTGGAGAGAAGAACAACTTCGGAGACCATCCCGAGGTACGAACCACAGAGAACTAACATATCTCCGCCGCTCTTCTAGCCTTGCCAGTCTCATTTTTTCGATGACGAGCCCGTCTCAGTGAGCGATGTCTGCCGGATGGTCAGAACGACTTGGCGCAATGTTCGAAGATGTCGCTCACTATACGTGCGCTCCTCGGCGCTCTCTCCTTCCTCCATAGACTGCTAGTCACACGACCAGTCTAATCGCGGTTATGCATAACCACGGTTACCGTACTGAACTGCGGTTATCTCAAATCACGGTAGCCGTTGTCACCGGGCTCGCCACGATTCTGGGTTTTGTGGCGCAAAAAACGAAGTGATCGGCGATTCGAAGCGAAGCGACATTTGCAAATATCTTGCAACGCAGTGTGTGCAAGTGCCGTCGGACGGCGCTGTCCAGTGGCCGCACTGCCTCCACCGCCGTATACATCGCCGCGCCTCCCGAAAGCCGTCCGTATTCCTGACGCCAGCGTCAGAAAACCGTGCTAAACTTTTTGTTCTCGCTAGTAATAGACCCCGGGATAAGAGAATGCCAAAAATAAATCCTCCTCGAGGATCGCTGACCTGTACCGAGTTGCTGGTCGGAGTAATAACTGCGATACAAGCTAGCTTTTACGTTCACAGCCGCGTAGCTGCTGCCGCTGTTGCAGCACGGCTGCATGCGGCTGAGCCGATCCCCTGCTAAGGCGTCGCTGAAATTGATGCAACATCTTTCTTTTAATATCAGGCAATGAAGTTGTCAGTAAGTCAGTGCCATGAGAAAACCGTTTACTATAGCCGTGGTCAATGCAAAAGCGCAGTCCGCTGTGGCTTCGATGCTAAACAAATTAGGCCTAGTGACGACTACGGAGTAGCACACCAGACGGCCGTCGTCCGTCGTGCTCAGGGCGGCACCATTGCGGTAAACTCGCGGAATTCGGTGCTGCGAGCATTTCGAACTTGTCGGCTCCTTTAACGATGTGGCAGGTACCGGGCCTGCGGTAGAATGCGTAGCTGCAGTACGTTGAATACATTGTTGCAGTACGATGTTGCTCCGCCGTCGGACGATTCTCGAAGGCTGCATAAAAGCGCCATCGGGCGGCACTATACACACTGCCTCTTTTAGTTCTTTGCTCTTTCAACATGATTTAGTGCGAAAAAAGTACGCTCTTGAAGTGGGCCAGCTCGTGCGCTTTTCGCACCCGGACGCTTACAGACACTTTCCGTCCACAGACGCCGCCACATTCTCGGTTAACTACGCAAACCGAGGTCGCCAAGCTCGGTTCGCGATAACTGTGGTTAGCGGCGTAGCCGCGGTTTGGTCCGCTGTGTGAACAGCAGTAACCACAGTTAGCGAATACCGCGGTTAAGCGCGCCCGTGTGACAAGGGTAAAATTCGTTGTTGTCGTTGATTATGGGAGTATATGTCCCAAAGCGACTGAGGCTATGTGGGACTCCGTAGTGAAGGGCTCCGGAAATTTGGACCACCTGGGGTTCTTTAACGTTCACTCACATCGCACTGTACACGGGCCTCTAGAATTTCGCCTAGAGGCCCGTCTACTGTGATTCTGTCGAAACTGGTTCAGAGTTTCGGTATATCTGAGGGAAGTGTACAAAACAATCGACTTTAAACAGGAGTGGCACTACCTCTCGGTGGCGCGCACTTGCTTACCTCCTGTCACGTGCTCCGTTTCTGTGTCTTTTATGATCTCCTTCGTGGTGTTCCCCGAAAGCGTTTCCAAATAGTTCACGCATATAGACCATAATTTCATTGTAATAAGTACAATGTTAAAAAGAAAGAAACCATACGATAGTGGTCTGGCGGGGCGGCTTTTGAAGCCGATCTGATCCCATCACCGCGGGGTCGACTCGCAGTCGCGGATACTGATGTGATGTTTTATTGTGACTTTTTTCCTATGCTCCCAAGGTACAAGAGACAATTTTGAAAAGCTCCGAACCTCCGGAGTAGTTCATTCGCACCAAAATCTTCAACAAAGGAAACTTACAGGCTTGTGCATGATTGAAAGCATCACGACAAACACGACAAACAGCACGGATACAACACATTTGGCAGAGATATTATTGCGAAAGCAATACTACGCTCATGAACGGCCTTTCGCATAGCGGCGGCCGGTAGCCACGTTTGACCTTTAGAATCACCTCTGACGTCATACCAGAGTGAGAGATGGGCTATCAAGTCAAGTCGTCGAGCAGCGGCGGCCGGTAGCCACGCGTGACCTGTAGACGCGGCGCACTGCGTTCCTTCTTTAGACGCGGCGCGCCGCGTTGCTTCCGTTAGAGGCGTTGCGCTCGCTTGGTTTCATCTACTAGTTAACCTGTCTGCCTTTCCTCCTCGTCTTCTCCTCCTTCCCTTACAAAATGAGGCGCGCCTATTATTTGGTCAACCCGCCAAACTCCGTCCCAGCCAACATTCCCTTCACTTCCCTCCGCCTCCGTAACGCGAGTCATTACAAATGTAAGGCAATGCGAAAGAAACAAAGAAAACAGGAATACAGCCAAACCAAACATTCGTCACTATCGATGAGCCTAAAGTAGAAACGTGTGGCGAACCGAGTGACTCTATGTTCGTAGCTACCCTTACAAAAATTTTTAGTAACATTCTTTAGAAAGTCTTTCGACAATTGTTAATAGAACCTATCAACATTGAATAGAAAGTCTTTTAAACGCCTTTGTACATTGTAGTAACAACCTATCAACCGTCTTCCGACAATTGGCCACCGATATCCAAAAGACTCAAGTACATAGAAAGTCTTTATACTTCCTATCATCCCCTTATCGAGTTTGTATACACTTCCTACTGACCCCTTACCGACAATGTCTACCAACACCCCATTAACGGTCTTCCGACAATTGGCCACCATTATCCAAAAGACTCAAGTACATAGAAAGTCTTTATACTTCCTATCATCCCCTTATCGAGTTTGTATACACTTCCTACTGACCCCTTACCGACAATGACTACCAACACCCTATTGACGGTCTTCCGACAATTGGCCACCGTTATCCAAAAGACTCAAGTACATAGAAAGTCTTTACACTTCTTATCAACCACATACCGACAATGTCTACCAACGCCCTATCAACGGTCTTCCGACAATTGGCCACCGTTATTCAAAAGACTCAAGTACGAAGAAAGTATAATTCCTACATCAACTTTTGGAAAAGTGTATGTTAACTACACAGTACAACACTTTTACCAACATAGTTTTATCACTTCAAAATCATTTTGTGAACACTATCCTGGAGTGCTTAAAGAATAATAGAAGCAAAATGCAAATTATTACATTTATTGTGCACAAGTGTACATACGCGCTACAACACATGCATGATGCATCAAAATATTTTATGGAGAACAATAGAGGAACAGAATATTGCCTTCGGCACGCTTCCCCTCAGTTTTCTCTGAGTAACAATGACTGACACACAGCAATTGAAAAACATAACAGCTTTTAATTCATGATGTTTCGGCTGGAGGACCAGCCTTTTTCGAGTATAGTATAGCATTCGAAACAAAAGCTGTGCGCTTCAAATGCTGTAGTACACTTGAAAACGACTGGCCCTCCAACCAAAACATCGTCAATTAAATCCCGTTAGGTTTTTCTTACATATATACGAGGTGTTTCAGGGAAGACTAAGTAATTTTCAAAAAACAGGTATTTTGAGATGAATGTATGGCTTTTTCAGCATAGTATTACCAGTGTTGGCAGGCACCAGAAAACTTGTGAAGAGTCTTACGTAATAAGCTGGTTAGCTAATTTTTATTAATGAACCTTTTCACTATCAGAAACTTTGTTAAAACATTAAGTTGGGCTAGTTGGTAACGGCTTGAAGGAATCATGCTCTTAGCGGTAAGAACACACACAACACCAAGACACACACACACAGGACACCCGCTAGACTTCAACTATCTTTACTGGACACTTGTACGACATAAATATGTATCACTGAGCACACGCAGGTGCCTCGTCATCGGCATCAGGTCTAACTATGCCCTCCCCTCTCCTCCAAGGCATACGGTTGCGCCGATAAACAATCCCTTTTTCTGCCAATGCCAGGGAGGGAGTGCTTACACACATGTCACCCGCCTCTTGAATACGAAAGGCCTGGGAGCAGAGAAAAAAGAAAGAAAAATTATCGAAGTCTTTCGTATTCAAGAGGCGGGTGACATGTGTAAGCACTCCCTCCCTGGTGTTGGCAGAAAAAGAGATTGTTTATCGGCGCAACCGTATGCCTTGCAGGAGAGGGCAGGGCGTAGTTAGACCTGTTGCGGATGACGAGGCACCTGCGTGTGCTCAGTGATACATATTTATGTTGTACAAGTGTCCAGTAAAGATAGTTGAAGTCTAGCGGGTGTCCTGTGTGTGTGTGTGTGTCTTGGTGTTGTGTGTGTTTCTTACTGCTAAGAATATGATTCCTTCACTATCAGAGTTAGGCGTCTAGTTGCCATTAGAGATTTGTAGCAGTTACATGCACTGGAGGGGTTTCTTTCCCTGTGTGCTTTCAAAAGCGCATGTATTTTCGCACGATGCAGCCAAATTTTGTCGAGCCACAGCGGCGAAAGTAATCATGTTTTGTACATTCCAGAAACTGATATGGCTACTACGAACAACTGGCTAAAAGTCTCTAACTGCAACCAGTTGCAAACCTGTGTTAGTTAAAAAGTTAATTATCAGAAATTAGTTAACCAGCTTACTAAATACACCTCACCGGCTTTCTGGGTTCTGCTAACACTGGTAATATTATGCAGCAAAAGCCATATTTTTGAAAACTACTTATTCTTCCCTGTAACACCTGGTGCATATAAATACTGCTCACTTTCCTGTACAACTCAGAAACGAAATAATTTCTTCTGTAACATGAAAGTTCCATGAGCCACATAACAAACCCGTGGAAAAAAACTGCATGCATACACACACATCTCTCCAAAACAGCTAAAAAATCCCACACAGTGAAACAATGCTTACACTGTCTTAAGACCAACATTAAAGGCTGCAAACACTAGCGAATTAAAAGTCAAACAAATGCCAAACATATGCTAAATGTCCCCATGGATGTAGATATTAAGCTATGAGCTGATTTTAATAAAAATGCATCAGCACAGAAATGCTTAAGAGACTTTGTTGGTGCACTATCCTGACACTTGTCCTCAATATCAGGCAGCCTGCTTGTTGTTCATCATCATCATCAGCCTGACTATGCCCACTGCAGGGCAAAGGCCTCTCCCATGCCTCTCCAATTAACCCTGTCGTTACTTGTCTGCATCACCAGTGGAAGAGGTAGCATCCTAGTGATGAGACGTGTGCACGAACAGGTAGCCTTCTCCATGGCAGAATGCAGCAGCAAGAGAACTGCACAAGAAAACATTCAAAGTATACAGTTATAGTAACTTCTAATAGAATCAAACACGGAGCAGCAACAATCAGTTAAATGTGCACTAAAATGCAGCACTCCGAGTGAGTTTGATAAGGCTGCTGAGTAATAGCATAAGCAGCAGTCACAAGACTAGAACTAAATGTAATGCGTCCTTGAACAAGAAAAAGCTATAACATGCTGTTGTGTTCAATTCTGCCCCCACATTCGAAGACTGAATGATATTCACAGGAACTGACATTAACGTGTTACACCTAATTAGGCAGGCTCGAGACAAGGCGGTAGGTGACTATAGGTTCTAGGAACAGTAGGGGAGAGTTATTAGTAGAGTTTGCAGATAGAAATAGTTTACGGATTATGAATACCTCCTTCCGCAAACGAGCAAACAGGAAGTGGACGTGGAAGAGCCCCAATGGTGAGACTAAACATGAAATAGACTTCATACTGTGTGCACACCCTGGCATCGTAGAGGATGTGGAGTTCCTCGGTAAGGTCCGTTGTAGCGACCACAGAGTGGTAAGGTCTCGTATTAGCTTAGATTTGAAGAGGGAACGGAGGAAACTGGTGAAGCGAAAGGCTATTAACGAGTTAGCATTAAGAGGGAAGGTAGAGGAATTCAGACTGTCGCTGCAAAACAGATTTTCCGCTTTAACTGAAGAAGACGACCGCAGTGTTGAAACAATGAATGATAATCTTACAGCTATCGTTACAGAGTGCGCCGCAGAAGTAGGTGGTAGGATGGTTCGACAGGATACCAGCAAGCTATCTCAGGAGACTAAAGATCTGATTAAGAAACGCCAAAGCATGAGGACTTCTAACTCCACAGACAGGATAGAACTAGCAGATCTATCGAAGTTAATAAATAAGCGCAAGGTAGCCGACATAAGAAAGTTTAACGTGGAGAAAATCGAGCATGCTCTAAGGAAAGGAGGTAGCCTAAAATCAGTGAGGAGAAAACTGGGCATAGGTAAAAACCAGATGTATGCGCTAAAAGACAAACAGGGCAATGTCATCAGCAATATGGATAAGATAGTTGAATTAGCCGAAGAATTCTACACAAATCTATACAGTAGCGAATGTAATCATCAAGTTACTGAGGGAGGCAGTCGAGCACAGCAATGGGACATCCTGCCAGTAACGAAGGAGGAAGTAAAGAAAGCCTTAGGAGCAATGCAAAGAGGGAAAGCAGCTGGTGAGGATCAGGTAACAGCAGATTTGTTGAAGTACGGAGGAGAGATTGTGCTACAAAAACTAGCCACCCTGTATACGCAGTGCCTTGTGACCTCGAGAGTACCAGAAGCTTGGAAGAACGCTAACATTATCTTAATTCATAAGAAAGGAGACGTCAAGGACTTGAAGAATTACAGACCAATCAGCTTATTGTCCGTTGCCTACAAGGTATTTACTAAGGTAATCGCTAATAGAGTCAGGAAAACCTTGGACTTTAGTCAACCAAATGATCAGGCAGGCTTTCGTAAAGGATACTCGACAATAGACCACATTCACACTACCAATCAGGTGATAGAAAAATGCGCGGAATATAACCAACCCCTATATATAGCCTTCATTGATTACGAGAAAGCATTTGACTCAGTGGAAACCTCAGCTGTCATGCAGGCATTGCGGAATCAGGGTGTGGAAGAGTGTTATGTGAAAATATTGGAAGATATTTATAACGATTGCACAGCTACTATAGTTCTCCATAAAGTCAGCAATAAAATTCCAATACGGAAAGGTGTCAGGCAGGGAGACATGATCTCGCCAATGCTCTTCAATGCCTGCTTACAGGAGGTATTCCGGGGACTGGAATGGGAACAGTTAGGGATAAGAGTTAATGGAGAATACCTGAGTAATTTGCGATTCGCTGATGACATTGCCTTGCTAAGCCACTCAGGACAAGAACTGCAAAGCATGATCAACCAGTTAGACAGGCAGAGCAGAACAGTGGGGCTAAGAATTAACATGCAGAAAACCAAAGTAATGTTCAACAGCCTAGCAAGGGAACAGCAGTTCGCAATTGGTAGCGAAGTGCTGGAAGTAGTAAGAGAATATGTCTACTTAGGGCAGGTAGTGACCGCAGATCCGGATCATGAGAGGGAAATAACTAGAAGAATAAGAATGGGGTGGAGCGCATATAGCAGATTCTCTCAGATCATGATTGGTAGCTTACCAATATCCCTGAAGAGAAAAGTATACAACAGCTGTATCCTACCGGTACTCACCTATGGGGCAGAAACGTGAAGGCTAACAAAGAGGGTTCAGCTTAAGTTAAGAACAACGCAGCGAGCTATGGAAAGGAAAATGATAGGTGTAACGTTAAGAGATCGGAAGAGGGCGGAGTGGGTGAGGGAACAAACGCGGGTTAATGACATCTTAGTTGAAATCAAGAAGAAGAAATGGGCTTGGGCAGGGCATGTAATGCGAAGGCAAGATAACCGCTGGTCCTTAAGGGTAACGGAGTGGCTTCCAAGAGAAAGCAAACGCAGCAGGGGACGGCAGAAAGTTAGGTGGTCGGATGAGATTAAGAAGTTTGCGGGGATACAGTGGCGGCAAGTGACAAAGGACAGGGTTAATTGGAGAGACATGGGAGAGGCCTTTGCCCTGCAGTGGGTGTAGTCAGGCTGATGATGATGATGACCAAATTAGGCTACCACGAAGAGATATTTAGCCATTCCAGTCATATGAAGATAACATGCAGGCCATAAAATATAAAAATTATTTTGTGTTTCTGATTTGTCTGCACAAAAATTCAGGCAGCTTTTGTTTTCAAAAGTGATGGCACGAAGACATTGCAATATAATGCACATGTTGCTGTAGATAATGTATCATTTGTAGCTATACCAGGTGTTAGGGGAAAATGTATGAACAAAGAGTAAAAAGGTGAGCAAGTTCGTCAGGGCAAGAGTGGCACACTCTAAAGCAAATGAATCAAAATATTAAGGCACACACTGCGTCAGGTACAATACTTGTAAGTAAAGCTGCATAGAACTACAAGCGATAAAAGCCTCAGAAACGTGCCCCTAAGGGAGCAGCTGGACTGGTAGTTTTTTATTTGTCCCGCAGCACATCCCTCTAGTGCTGAGGCCTGCTCATATCTGTTTAAGTTAAGAATACAAGGAAAACAAGCAAACAAGTGTTCCAAAGAAGATAGAAATGTGCACTTAGGTTGTTCTTTAGGAAATTACCTGTCACTAATTGCAGCAATAAATACCTCGAGAAAGAAAATAAGTTATTTACACAGCTTATTACAAACCTTGATGGCACGGGAGAAAGGCAACATCAAATGCATCGGTTCAAGTAAAGCCAGGGGTCTTGTTAAGGTCACAGCAATATTTGTTGACTTAGGCTCAGCTAGTGTAATGCAATCAGTAACTGAACGTCGGCATGAACAAAAAAAAAACAATGCACCAATACTCAATTCCAAATGCATTTCAACTGTACAGTGCGGTCAGTTGTGACAAAGGGAGTGTGAAAGAAAACCTCAGCAATGCTCATGACATCGAATAAGCACCTTTCTTCTGTACAGCTAAAATATAAGCTTTGCAGGGTTTCATGTAATGCAAGGACAACCTGGTAAGGTATCAATTATTGATGCTAGCAACAAATATGCTTCTAAAGCAGAGTGCTCCACTTGAACGCCAATATTCAATTATGCATTGCCCGTTAGGCCATGCCTATCACATCACTGGTTCACTTCAAACATGCCATACCTTGTAAGAGGTAGGTACTGCTGAAGTAAACCTATAAAATTTATTTGCTGCTTTTAGACTGCTGTATAAAGGTCATGAAGCAGATAATTGTTTTAATTTGGTCTATACAGTGGTCAAGATTTCCAAGCACGAGAGGCATGAGGGAAAAAACTATATAAAGCATTTCACACTATAACACAATGCACTTGACTAGGGGAGTGCTTTCATGACGCCCGCAATATCTTTTCCCGTTCTCTTGGTCCTCTTTTAAAAGAAAAAAAAAACGAAAGAGAGAGGGAGCCTGGACCAGAAGATTTTTGGCAGGCTAAAAAAGACAAGGAAAATATACCCACTTGTCTACCTATCCTTTTACAAGTGGCACATGCTTGATATCCAGTGTCAATGGCTGATAGGCTGAACCAGCAGGTCTTGATGTCATTTGCCTCTGGTTGAGGTAGCATTGGCTCGATGACAGATGAAAGCTGGTGCAAAAGTAGCGTGATGATACCGGTGGAGCAGCTGTACAGGGCTTGACTGCGGGTGCATTTGAAGAAAGGCTGCATTAGAGCCATGCTTTCATAAACATCACAGAAGCCACATCCCATTAAAACCTCTAGTTGTTCAGTCCAATGTGTTCATGAGTGGAAGCTAATTATTAATTACCTATGCCTCCAACAGTTAGCAAAAAAATGGTTTACAAAGCTTGTCATACTTTTCTTAAATCTATTATTCGCGAACCACGTTATACATTTATCGCTTCAGACTGAAAATGGGGGAATGACATAAGTTTAGTTTAGTTTATGGGGTTTAACGTCCCAAAGCGACTAAGGCTATGAGAGACGCCGTAGTGGAGGGCTCCGGAAATTTCGACCACCTGGGGTTCTTTAACGTGCACTGACATCGCACAGTACACGGGCCTCTAGAATTTCTCCTCCAAAGAAATTCTAGCCGCCGCGGCCGGGATCGAACCCGCGTATTTTGGGTCAGCAGCCGAGCACCATAACCGCTAAGCCACCGCGGCGGCTGGGGGAATGACATAAATGTAGTGAACGTAAAAAAATAAAATGACAACAAACCTTCCATTGTGCGATTACCTCAGCTGCACTGCAATGGAATGGTTCTGCTATTTTTAATCGTCGTTTCGTTGACCAGAACTATCAAGAAACACAGCACTTGATGTGACTGCGACGTAGAACGGGCAATGCTCCTTATCCAGTAAACACTCAGGCAGCAGAATCAAAAGACGCACGCCGCTACAAGCACTTTTCGTTCTTATGGTCTCCTTTTCACGCGCTGCTCCTGTTCAGTCGGAATAACGAATCAAGCAGCACCCCATAGTTCTCGGCGTGCAACCAAATTCTATCACATAACTCCTGCGCCGAGGAGCTGACGCAAACAGCGTGAGGCGGCGGGTTAAAAGTTGCATAGTTGGCAAGCGAGCGTGTCAGAACACCTTCTCTCTGCAAACGATCGCGTGGTGCCCGCATTTTGCACCTCACTGCGAACAAGACGTGAAGACCAACCCAAATGCATTCGCAGCCCTCAATCATACCCCCGACACATCGCAGAAGTCATTTTCCAGTTCTGTACTTACATTTGTCAACGTTCACGGCAAGCCGTTTCTTCTATCGGGCATCGGGCGCCGGCCGCTCTCGGCGTGGTTGCGTGCAGTACGTCAGAGCAGTTTTTGAGCACTGCGTGCGCGTAAGAACGTCTTCCGCAGCACTGGAGCCATCTGTCACCTTCCGAGTTCAGTCACACTACCAGAACACTAACGAGGCCGCACATTTAACACAAACAAACTGAAGAAACGCACCCACATCACAACCGTCGCACCCCGCCAACAAAGAGTCGTTTAAGCGTCCTAAAAAAGATAGTGTAGCGCGCGGCCAACATGAGACTCCCAATCCGCCGCCAGCGAACGGAAAGGTGGCGCTAATGTCGCCTAACTTTACACGCGTTAAAAAAAGAATTGATAAAGCCCTTTTTGCCACAAACTTGTTGCATTAAACGACAAAATATTTTGTTTCAATTACAAAGTCAGCAAACTGGAATGATTGCGGTGAAAAAATGCGACTACTCACAAGCATCTGTTTCTGGCGACGCTGCGAACGAAAGCTTGGAAAACCGGGCAGCATGCCGGGCAGCTACAGGCAACGTTTTTAGCTACAGGCGACGCATCTGGGGCCAGGAAAGCCGCAGCCGCTGCACGGCTGCACTGTCTGCCTAGTTCTAAGGCTATAACTCAGCTCCCCGTAACTGCGTCGCAGAATAAGGAATGATGATGATGTTGTCAAACGCTACTGCTTTCGGTTTTTATTTTCGCATATTGTGTGGCTTAGCGTACTCTACACAGCTTGGCTCATGCGATTTAGTGTACGTGTTTGTACCTAGGGAACACGAGCGTTCGCACGCCGCTCTAGCGTGACGCGCGAAACTTTCAAGGCTGCGCTGCAGCATCGCCTCTGTTTTGTGTGTGTTTCTATCACGTCATTGGACACCTTGCACGCTCTTTGCTCGAGCGAGCCCCGCCGACAGTCGCGCTACCGTAGTCTTTTTGTGTGCTTCCTTGATTGCTTTTTGCCTCTGCCTTATGCGGTCCTCGGCTCGGCCTCACGTCCGCTGATGGCAGTAAGAAAAGGCGAAGACTGAACACATGCTTTCGCGCGTCTACTCCGTATGACTACGTTAAAACCCAACACTTTATTCCAGGATTCCTTAGTCATTGCATTACGGGAAGATAGAAAATACAGCTCTCACCACGTTTTCCCTCGCCACAGCTTCGTACCGTGTTTGCGTTGAAGGAGATGCAAGTGAAGATGCGGAAGAGGCACTGCGCCTGTGTTTTAGCGGTGCTCAAAGTGGGGGCTGCTCTCACCCTAGCTTTTTCCATACTGGAAGCTCCTCTGTGGCTCAGTACTACCGAAAAATGTAACAAGTCAAGAATGAGGGCTTATAGTGCTCCAATTGCCGTGCACCTTCCTCATGCAAAGCCCTTGTTACCGCAGTTGAGTACAGCGGGCCGCTGTTACCTGTTTTGTTTCTCTATACTTCTCTTTATAGTATCGGCCGCCGAACATGAATAAAAATTAATATTGTCTTGCCTGAAATTTCGCATGTACAGTCGCTGAGGAACGAAGCAACTTGAGTTCTCGAAGCTGTAAGCCTGCACACGTTACACAGAATTTACTCAGAGCGCGAAGCGGTGCGGCCCTTTTCGCGCGGGGTTTTTCAGTCCCGTGCGATCAGCCATTGCTGGTCGCTCGAGGAGGAGGGTAGTGCGAGGGTTTAAATTGGGCGCTCCCACGTGGAGTGGCATAGTGTACCGGGCACTTTTGCATGGCGGGCAGTGTGCAGGGAAAGTGTGCTTGCGGTGCAGGTTCAGGAAGCTGGTGATATAATTTGGGCGCCATTTGGGCTAGCGAGAACGTGTCATTCAATGAGTGTGGAAACACATCGGTGCAATGCTAAACTTGAATTTTTTTTGTAGCTCGCAACAATAATCCCTCTGAAACCTCAGAGCGAAACGCTCTTAATGCTAGTGTGTTTTAGCACCGTCGTACGGTACATCACTGTTCAACTGCACGTTAAAATATGACCTATCAAGAATTACAACAATATCAACACCAACGTGTTTCGAATTGGCAGAGTTGTTGTACAGCTCTGCTGAAATTCTTTGTTAGTTCTGAAATGTTAAATCTGTTTAATGACTGCCTGAGTACAGAATTTAAGGACGAATACGCAGCAGAAAGCATTGTTTTCGTGTAGAATGAGCCATCAGCGAAAATGATTCGCTGTAACGAAGTCATCATTGCGCTTATGTAACACAATATGTCACTAGCTCCTATTTTTTCTTAAAGTTCTTTTAATTTCCTTGAAGTGCAAGGCAATAGTACTTGAGTATTCTATGAATTCATTCACTTTGTACCAAAATTATTTCGTTTGCTGGTAACTTTTTTCGTAGACTTTATACAATCAAAAATTGTCACTAAATATCTTCAATTCAAGGCACGTTTCTGAATTTCGGGATAAATGTTCTGTTATGAACTTTGCCCTTTTCCCCGCACTCGAAAATGCGAAAGCAGTAAATCTAGTATTGAGAAAATTGAACTGAAATTTCTAAAAATCCACAGCGTGCTCGGCTATGGGAATGTGATTGCAAATTTTTGTTTCGTCTTCAAGGTTAGTTAAGTTGCCGGTTTGAAGTTGTCGGCTACAGTACTTGATTATTTTTGGCTTTTATTTGTTTATTCGCATCACCAAAATGCTTTCTCGGTTCGTAGTATATTTCTATTGACAGCAGTATATAAGCAGTAAGAAAATTGTATGAACTTTCTATCAACAAATGTTGATAAAATATGCCCTAAGAAAATGTGACTGCAAATGTTTGTTTCGTGTTCAAGGTTGCTTTAGTTGCATTGACATGTTAGGCTAGAGTACTTAATTAATTTAGGCATTTATTCTCAATATATAAAACGTTCTGTCGGTGTCTATAGTATGTTTCTACTGACAGCAGTACATAGAAAGCAGTAAGGAAATTGTATGAACTTCCTATCAACGAATGTTAATAGAATATGCTTGGCTAAGGGAATGTGAGTGTAATGTTTGTTTCGTGTTCAAGGTTGTTTTCATAGCTTTGAAGTGTTCGCCTACAGTACATGATTTGAGGCATCTATTCGCATGACCAAAAATGTTTTGTCACTTTCTAGAGTATTTCTGCTCACAGCAGTCCGTAAAGAACATAAAGTATTAAAATGGAATATATCTTCTGTTTTAAAACGTTTTCCCATATCCTGATTACATTCCAAACGCATTTGCTGCGAATAATGTTGGTCGCTTTTCGATATAGTGAAATTGTTGACTAGCTGCAACAGATACCACCATGCAATCAGGTAAGATGTCGTCACGATTATGCGAACAAGATAGTGTTAATCACCTCGAACACCATGCAGTTCAGTTACTTCTCTCAACGTGTCAAACTGCACCCAGCTTTTCTAGTAACTTTCTATTGACAGGAGTAAATACAAAGAAGTAACAGTCTACCAACATTGTATTGACAAAGGTACATAGAATGTAAAAATTATTTTCTAGTAACTTTCTATTGACAGGAGTACATACAAAGAAGTAACTTCTATCAACGTTGTATGAACAATTGTTGATAGAATGTAAAAGTTACTACAAGGTTACTAGAGTCAATAGAATGTTAATACAAATTCTAAAGAAAGTTGATATCCATTTTTGTAAGGGATATATATGCACGGTTTGAAGCCTCGGAAGCAAGTCAATCATTTCTTAGGCGGAGCTATCCACCTCGTCTCAGCACGCGTTCACGAAAGTTCGCGCCATGCGCATTTCCACATTCTCCCACACCTCGTAGCGACAGGCGCGATTGGCCAGACACCACAGTGCCTCTGGCCAATGTAACCACGGGAGCGCCGCAGCGTGCGCTCTAAACAGGTCTTGAAAGCTGAAATGCTCCATCGGCTCCTAAGGCCAAGTGGTTCCGGTGCCGACATGCGGACAGTACGCTTACGTCTTCTGTTTCTACAGTTTTTCCAGGTTGTTGGAGCGGTGTCCGGCATCGGTTTCTTGCCATGCACGTGGGATGCAAGCGGCATAGCTAGCACAACAGGACAAGTGGCATATCTGGAGGAGCCTGCGCAGTTTCATCTTATCTCGCCTTACTATCTGGATTTCCAAATCATCAGCGTCGACAAAGAGCAGTGCAAAACTACAGACATCACTACCAAGAGGCCATATCTGGATGCGACGTGGATGCCCTGGGCGCTAGGCGGAGCCACCGACAGTTATCACTGTACTTCGTCGAACAGCAGCCTTCTTAAGCATCGGCCGCACACAGTCTTCTTGGGTTCCGGTGCCGACATGCGGACAGTACGCTTACGTCTTCTCTTTCTACAGGTGGGCGTGTTTTACTCCTATAAGCCAACTCATGGCCTCACGAAGTCGGTACCGGAGCCCAGGGGACTATTTTTGAGGGTTTTGCTTGAGTGCATTGCGCTTGTTGTTGAAGCATGTCAATCACTTGATATTTTGGATGGTTTGAGGGCGCGCCTACTGCTATCCGGTGATGTGGAAGAACACCCCGGTCCTCGATCTGAAACGTTGGCTCAGGAGTTTGTTGAAGCATTGGGCTGCCTAACAAAAATACTTGAACAAAACGAAAGTATTCTTAAGGAACTTTAGTCCGTGAAAACACAACAGGATGTGATGGAGGATAAAATCCAGCAACTCACCTCGAAAATTGATAGTCTCAAAGAATCCTCGCCTCCGATACCAACAGTTGAGACGAAAGAATTAGAGTCGCAAAGAAATGAATTAGCAGTTGCAATGCGTAATGTACTAGTTAACCAAGAAGAACTGGAGAACCGTTCGCGCAGGAACAATTTACTTTTTTATGGTATCCCTGACACTGCTAAAGAAACGTGGGATGAATCGGAGACGAAAGTTCTCGGTATCTGCGAAAAGTACCTGGGCATAACCATTACCCCCGCTGCAATAGAAAGAGCCCATACAATTGGTAAAGAATCCAGCGAAAAGAAAAGGCCGATCATAGTAAAATTTACTCACTTCAAGGACAAGCAGCGCCTTTTGTCTGCCGCTTCAAAATTTAAGGACACTGGTTTTTCTGTAAGTGAAGATTATTCTAAAACTATCCGCCAAGCGAGGAGTAAGCTGATTGCCTATGCAAAGGAGCACGAATTCAAATACACTCTTAAATTCGACAGATTAACAATGCAGGGAAAAGCCTATGTTATGATGACACTACTGGGTCAATTCGGGAACTAGCGCAATAGCAACCAAACTGTGTTGCTCCAAGGCATTGCTCTGTTTCTTATGATCAACTGTCCGTCATTATATTTAACTGCAAAAGTATAAAGAATAAGACTGTGGAATTCTCTGGCCTAGTTCACATTTCGCAGCCTGATGTTGTCATTGGCACGGAGTCCTGGCTCGATTCCGATATCTCAAGCGCTGAAGTTTTCCCGTCCGAGTACACAGCTTATCGCAAGGACCGTAATGCACATGGCGGGGGCGTCTTTGTTCTCGTGCATAACCGAATACAGAGTGTGCCTCTGGACTGTGGTGATGACCGTTCAGAATCTGTTTGGTGCAAATTAATCCTTTCGGCCGGAAACAGTCTTACCGTGGGCTTGTTTTACAGGGCGCCTACTTCCACTAGCAAAGACCCTTTACTTGGCCTCTCCCGTTCGCTGTCCATTCTAGCTTCTGAACCTATCCTATTAGGGGGCGACTTTAACTTGCCAGACATCACATGGAACAACCATTATCCTGAAGGGAATCGTTCTGCACATCATTGCGCACTGTATGAAATTGTAAATGTTTACCGGCTAAGTCAATTTGTGGACTTTCCTACGCGTGTTGGATCGAATGGTGGCAATACCTTAGATTTGCTGTTTTCTAATCGAAGTGATCTAGTACAAAACGTAGTCGCCACACCTGGAATTAGCGATCATGAAGTGGTAACGGCCACAGTCGTATGCAAACGAGTAGAAGTGCTGAAGCAATGTCACAGAAAAGTTTATATGTATGAAAAAGGTAACTATGACGCCATAATTAAGGAACTTGATTCATTTTTTATGGTTTTCATAGATAGTTCCATTTCCTGGGATGTAGACGAACTGTGGACAACATTCAAGAATAAGCTGTTGTCTCTCGTTGATCAGTTTATTCCCGGAAGGCTGATGTCACCTAATAAACGAGCGGATAAACCATGGATCAATAAAAGAATGCGCGCATCAATTAGAAAGAAAGCTCAGGTTTATAAAAGGTATTGTAAAACAAAAAACCCATCTCTGTACGCGCGACTCAGAATCCTTACTGCAAACCTTAAGAGCGAATTAAAGGCAGCAAAGAGCTTGCACCTATCCTCATTGGCAGACAAACTAAAAACGAACCCAAAAGAAGTGTGGCGCTTTATCAAATGCGACAAAAAGGATGTTGTTGGTATTCCGGCCATCAGGGATGGCGACAATCTGTTGAAAGACGACATAGCCCGAGCAGAGTGTTTCAATGCATATTTTCACTCCGTCTTCTCAGCTTGGTGCTCAGACGCAATTACGGAACAGCAGGAACAGCTTAATGCAATGCCAGATATGGTTGTAACCGATCAAGGTGTCAAATCATTGCTGCAAAACCTAAATGCGCATTCCTCACCAGGTCCTGACGGCATTCCTAACTTATATTCTGAAACACCGTGCAGAACATATCAGTCCCTTTTTGGTTACTTTATTCAACAAGTCACTACAGACCGCGAAACTACCTATAGACTGGAAAATAGCCAATGTTACACCAGTTCACAAAAAGGGTGATCGTAGCCAGGTTTCCAATTACCGCCCCATATCTTTGACATCTGTTTGTTGCAAAACCCTGGAGCACATAATCTATTCTGGACTTGTAAAACACCTTCAAGACAACAGTTTTTTTCACATCAGCGCAGCGTGGCTTTCGATCAGGGCTGTCATGTGCAACGCAGCTAACTGAGCTCGTTCATGACATTGCATCCGGGATGAACGACTGTTTTCAGATAGATGCTATTTTTCTAGATTTTAAAAAGGCCTTTGACGTTGTGCCGCACCACCTTCTTTTAACAAAAATGTCATGCCTTGGTCTCCCTGACTATCTGTTCGGTTGGCTGCAAGATTACTTAAGGGCACGCCAGCAGCAGGTGGTAATAAATGGTGCATCATCCTCGCCTGTCGATGTTTTATCTGGAGTGCCACAGGGTTCGGTGCTCGGACCATTACTGTTCCTCATATTCATCAATGACATACCTGTCGGCCTCAGATCCACTGTCAGATTGTATGCTGACGATTGCTTTTTGTATTCCCCTGTCACGTGCCTTGATGATCTTTGTGTATTAAAGGCTGACCTTGACAGAGTTTGCGAGTGGTGCTTGAAGTGGGGCATGCAATTGAATGTATTTAAGTGTTTCCATGTGCAATTTAGAAACAAAAAAAAAGAAAATTCTTGGATCGTACCTTTTAAACCATGAAACTATCCAAACTACTGATAAGGTCAAATATCTTGGTGTTATACTCACAGCATCCCTCGACTCGATAGCCCATGTTGACATGATAACTGCAAAGTTTCTCGTCTTTTGTATTTTTTCCCACGAAACTTCAAAAGCTCTCCCCAGGTACTAAAAGAAACATTATATTTAACAAATGTCAGGCCAGTATTAGAATATGCATGTGTAGCATGGGACCCTTTCACGGGTACACTCATTGACAAGTTAGAAAGGGTACAGAAACGCGCTGCAAGGTTTGTGACTGGAAATTTTAATTTTCATATAAAGAGCTCCGAACTTCGCGACAGTATTGGTTGGAAGACTTTAGCAACCCGAAGAAAAATCTTCAGGCTGAAGTTCTTGCACAGTATCTACAATGATTGTACCGGTATTAATAAAATCACTTATCTAAAGCAGCCATATTACATTTCAGAGAGACTCGATAACACGAAAAAGATTAATAGTTATCAATGCCGCATTAATGTATTTAAGTATTCGTTTTTCCCTAACACAATCCTGGGCTGGAATAAGCTTCCGAATGATGTGGTTTGTGCAGCTGATTTCGAACGTGCTGTTGAAGCGATAGTCTGATGGGTTTTTTTTCCAGGTCTTGTGTGTTTACCAGCACTGTGCCATCACTCATACTAGTTGTAAGCTCATTTAGTCTTCTTTTAATCTGTTGTGTTATCCTTGCTTATATGTTTTCCAATATCTTCTTTGCATGTGTTATTGTATATAGTAATAACCCCCCTACAATAATGCCTCATGGGCGCTGTAGGTACTTTGAATAAATAAATAAATAAATAAATAAATAAATAAATAAATAAATAAATAAATAAATAAATAAATAAATAAATAAATAAATAAAAAGGGTGTTCAAGTAAAGGCTTACACACTGCAGCCTGGAAGATGCTCACCGCACGTGCACTCCTGTCCTCACGTTGGCCTGGGTTTGCCCCAAGTCTTTCCTGATTTCCAGCTGCACCGCAAGTATATGAGAGAGCAAAGCTTTGCCAGCGCAAAGAGCAGCTGTCGGGTTTAGGGCAGCAATTTCCAAACTATACATTCACTTTCGATAGCTGCATTACTGCTCCCACGCAACTCATCACATGCTAAATTCTTATAGCATAAAAGTTTGGTTTATTGCTTTATTATGGTTTAACGTCCCAGAGCCACTCAGGCTATGAGGGAAGCCGTAGTGAAGGGTTCCGGAAATTTCAACCACCTGGGGTTCTTTCACGTGCACTGGCATCGCACAGTACGCGTGCCTCTAGAATTTTGCCTCCATCGAAATTCGGACGCCGCGGCTGGGATCGAACCCGCGTCTTTTAAGCCAGCAGCAGAGCGGTGTAACCAGAGCAGAGCTCTGTAAAATTGTATAACAGAAAAGTAATGCATTGCAACACATTACCACTAAAAATAATTGAGAGACTGAAATTTTATTAAGTACTTAAGTTACGTATCTGTCCGCAGCGGGGGGCACAACCGAGAGTAATATGTTGAGGAATGTTTTCAACCTACTCCTCTGTTTCCACGCTGAACCTGAAGTCTTGTATTCGCTAACATAAGCCGAGTACATTCCGCAAGGTAATGCGCGAGTGCGCAACGTTATTTTAAATTGGATGTGTTTTTAAAGCATGCCAATACGTGTTTGACAGATAACTTTAACCGCAAGAGCGCAAAACACCGAATGCGCCTCGGGCGCGCCTTTCGGCTGCCTGCCCTGAAGGAACCTTTTGGTTGAAAGTATGCCTCTGTTTTCCTACTCGCATTGCTGACGGTATGTGTCCCTAACGTCACACTACTAAAAGCTGAAAAATAATCCGCTTTTGCCAGGAGCGTCCTCGCTGCATTGTTTCCATGTTTCAATATTTGTTAAGCTCGTGAGAAACTTGCCTATTCTGTGTTGCCGCCCGGTTAGCTTTACGTGATTTCCGTCCAGAGCTTTAATTGTCAGCAAGCCCGTTTTCAATCGCAGAGCTTCTGAATTCTGGAATCCTCTCTTGGTATATTTATTTCAAAGTCCGTGAAAGTGTGGTTTATTTGTGGCAAAACCATGAGTGTAAAACCAGGTATTCGTTTATTGGTTTATTAGGGTTCAACGTCCCAAAGCGACTCAGGCAATGAGGGACTAGAAAAAACCAGGTATTGATAAATTATTGGTAGCCCCAACCATATATCAGTGCGATAGCGTGCGGGGTTCCATATGCGCGAAAGCTCTTGATTTAAAACGTAAACAGCCATTAAATGTCAGTCTTCATTAATTTTTATTTTGTGGACACGTCAAGGTGGACAACGAGAGGCTAGTGAGGCTTCCGCAGGTGGTTTCACGCAGAGGAATTCTCGCACATTGTCGCGTTCAGATCTCATTGCGTTCCAGTGTGTCCCCTGTGCGTTCTCTAAGCTCTGTGGGAACAGCGCTGCATTGTGCAAGGAGAGAGTGCAGGTGAAGCGCCGAATTTTTGCGACTTGTTGCGCTATCTGAGGCAGCCTGTGCTTAGAGGGGCTTTGTTTCTTCCTCTAGAGCCTGCTGAAGCTGGTTTTGAGCACTAGTTTGTTCATCGTCCTGTTTAAAGCTTTTTCTTTTTCAAAAAGGCAAATCATCTTTTAATCGTAGCTGTGCTTAAGATACGAATAAGTGTTCATTTCGCTACAATGTTCGCGCCCACTGGCCGTCGATGTGAGGGGATTTTGTGGGGCATTGTTAAGGAAGTTGGTGACGGATTCCATTTGCTCAGTGTACGTTTTTCCTTAGGGTACCTAGAAAGTATCTTCCAAAAACAAATAAGAAAAGTAGCAATTGAGATCGTAATTCCGATATCGATGTTCCTGTTCCTGTTCCTATTTTTCTGTTGCTTTCTGCTAATCGTATGTTGTAGAGCGTCGCACGCGACTTGCCGCTACCTGCCAGGCGCTGCCATACAAGCCCAATGAGGCTTCGGCAGGCCTGAATCTGTAAAATGTCTTTGCAGTACAGAATAAACTGATTGACTGATTGATTGATTGATTGATTGATTGATTGATTGATTGATTGATTGATTGATGTATTGGCAGTATTACCTCGCCTTTATAGAAAGAAGTGTATTAAAGCGGGTGCGGCGGATGAGTGTTCAATAGACAAGACCTCTTTCAATTTGACATGCCGCCCTTACATGTTGGAACGTGGCTTCTTGCTAAGAAGAATTTTGCGGCATGGACAGTGAACTGCCGTCTGTGTGATTCCTTAGACAAATCCACTTCTCGAAACGGTGGAAACCTCCCCGGCCTTTCGCGTTTCCTTGCTCTCTTTTTTTTTTCGCAAGAGACTTTTTTTTGCAAGAGTGTTCAAGAGGCAAGATCTCTTTGCGCCTTCTGGGTGCCGTATTTTCTGGGGACATACTTCAACGGACTCTCAAGAATGAAATAGAGATTACGCCCATTACACAAGGTTTTTGCTTAGAATGCAGGGCTCTAAGATTGCGAGTTATATTTTCGTGCCCATGGGACATTTTACCTTGTAGAAGAGCCACATGATAGATCACCACGTAGAACCGCCACGTTCAGCAAATCTGTTCAGGGAGCAGTTTGTTTGGTGCGGAGGGTATATGCTGCGCAAGATAGACCTCCTGTCTGGCTACCTTTACTTGATACATGTGTGTCTCCCGGAGTTATGATCAGCGTGCAGAGTGATAGTATCTATCACGAGTTTGCTGGGTATGGACTGGCTAGAAACTAGAAGAGCTAGAAGAACTAGAAGGCTAGAAGAACTAGAAGCCTGTCAGTGTTGTACTCCCACGCAATACAGAAAAGAAAGTACCTTTGTTGCATAGAGGTAGTGAGCTTGCTTCGAATCACCGGTTGCCCAGGTTTGATCCCAACTGCCTAGAAATAACTAACCTATTTTATCGCGCAATCAATTTAATTTAATTTGTTGCTAGCACCTTTGAACGTTTGATGGGACATTAGAATCAACAAACTACCATGTCAGGTCTCACGTCAGCGCCAAACATGATTCTCTTCGAGGGTTGTGGCCTCGCTGAACCCTTCGACAACTCGGGTATTACCTTCCCGCAGTCACTAGGGTTCGGGTCAAACGGGAAGTGTAAAGCTATCACGTTAACACGTCCGGCTACACACGGTAAGCTCATGTAACAATTTCATTACCTTTGCTAAGTAGTGTGAAGTTCACAATTTTACTCTGTGTCTAAGGTCTGATGTACGACCTGAGTTCACTTGTGCTGGCAAAAAAAAAAAAAAGATTGTAGTAAGAAATCGAGCTCACTGAGCTGTGTTTATTTAATTATGTACAACCTGCGGCAAAACGAAATCCGGAATTTCTGAATCTTCAATAACCCACGCACTCCCGTTATATTTGACGCTATTATTTCCAATCCAAAATTGTTTTTCGCCGATGTCGCAGAATAGGCACTAGGAAAAGTTACATAACGGCAGTGTAGTGCAGAACACCCAGAACGGTTCCCTTGCTCCACAGAGGCAGAGGTACGCTATTCTACTGAAATGCAATGACGTATGTACTGCATGTTTAACTGCCACCGCGGTGGCTCAGTGATTATGGCGCTCGGCTGCTGACCCAAAAGACACCGGTTCGTTACCAGCAACGGCAGTGAAATTTCGATGGAGGCTAGTATCTAGAGACCCGTGTACTGAGCGATGCCAGTGCACCTTAAATAGCTCCAAGTGGTTGAAATATCCTGAGCCTTTCACTACGGCGCCCCTCATAGCCTGAGTCGCTTTGGGACGTTAACCCCCATAAACCGAATCACACTTTTTTTTTAATATTTTGGGGAGTTAACCCTTCAGTTCTCTCTTCTTCCTCTCTTTCCACTGTCACTTTCCTTATTGTAGCACTGAGAAGCTACCTAACAAAATTTTGGAATTTGCTCAACAGCCTCTCTAAGCATCCGTTATTCTGCAATCTGGCATGAAAAAGTAGTACGCGTGATTGAAAAGGTCCATGCTCAATTACGAATGCTAGAGAAAAACGTTTTCAAGCACAGCTGTGAAACCTGTCATGTACAAGAAGGCAAAATTATGGAGAGGGATAATAGAAAGGAGCGGTCTACATGAGATGCCGACAAGCAAGCGTTTGCGGCTGTATAGAAAAAAGAAGGCGGCGCAGAAAAATAGTGCTAGACACAGCAAAAAACAATCACAAAAAGGTATGCTTATATTTAATAAGATAGTTACATAAACAATACTTAAAAAACTCATTGAAGGATTGTGCGGGTGACTTCTGTCCATTCAGTCAACAATTCATGGCCCTGAGCGAAGGCGACTATTCTCACTGTTGGCAAGTCACATGCGTTTATTGCTGCTGATCCGCCTGCGACATCGTGCTCCTATGCACACCCTGAGCTGCAAAGACTCCGCCACGTATATTTCAGTCCAAAGTCGAAGCATCCCTAATCGAGAGATGACAAAGATATTTATCGTGAATTGTAACTCCGTTGCCGCAGATGTCGCCAAAGTGTTGGAGACAATGGTCTGGCACCGAGTCCACGTATTCGTCGGAAACCCACAAGGTGCATTCTGGAAAAAAGATGAAGCCACTCTGGAGTGATCACTGTGTTGTCTGCCTCACTGACCATTTCTATGTTTGGCAATGAAAATATGCAGAGGAATGAGTGCTTTTCGTGGTGAGGGCACAAAGCGTTAGGTTACGAGCAGGGTGTAAGATTATATTAAGGTAATGACACTTACTGCCCGCCGCGGGGGAGAACGTGCAAAGATTTTGTTCGCGCTCGAGTGCATGCTCCGACCGCAGTGGCCTGGAGGAGTTTCGGAGAACTGGTCAATATAGCTACTACCTAGAGTTACTACCAATAGAGTTAAATACATAGCCTTACGCGGTTCTTTCCCTACGTGGCTCGCGCCTCTATTGCCTGAACGCGATCTGATGGTTGAAAAGAGTCAATGCATTGCGGAGAACACGACTCATTTTCATCGTTGAACACTAGACCGTTGCTAACAGTCCATTCGTACACCTACTGATTTCGTACTTTGTGACATTTCTTTTTGTCCGAGTGCACATGTCGAAAGAAAACTAGGTTTTCTTATCAATAACACGCAATTTTATTCGAAGTGTTCCACTTGTTAAAAAGAAAACATTTGTGATTTGTGTCGTATACAGCAGATGGCGCCACCCATCCAAAGCATGGCGGGTTTTTTGTTCGTAACTCACTAAAGTAGGTCTTGGTGCAGCCGAAGCATAAGTAGGAAGCTGTGTCATTCAATGCAACAGTAATATGACTAGAATAAAATAAATTCGGCAGCCAGAATGAAGCGGATTGAGCGTGCACATGCTCTAACCACAGCACCGCACTTGCTCTAACCACTGCACCAAGTCCACCTCCTGCATGCAACAAAGGCGGCTTACCCTGATAGTTTGCATGCTTAGGGGAGCACTAGTGGTCATTCGCTTGCGGAGCGGGGGGCGCTTCATAGCGACGTGCCATTCGGTGCCGCTCCACGCTCTGTTTGTGGTATTTTGTGCTGCCGAAGGGCATCTCGATTCGTGACCATTAGGTCCTCTGCTAGAATGTACAGTGGGTACCATGCACGAATAAGTGCTGCTAAAATAAGGCCTTAATTGGTTGCGGTTTGGTACCTCCCTCGGTGATCGTTGCGCAATCTACTGTGCTGGTGCGTTCCGAGCCCATAGGCGGTCGTCGCGGGCTATGCGCATGGTGGAGGTGATATGTTGGTTGTTTTTGTGGCGTACCTACACAGCCCAGCCGCGTCCAAAAGGCGACTCGCCGCGATTATGGGCAATGCGTACTTCTTAGCCAACTGTAGTTCGGCCTGGGTGACTTAAGTTCATCAAATGTAGCTTTTTAATCCTCTTTCGGTGCATCCTACCTGTGCCTGTTTGGTTTGACTTAAAGGGGTTTAAAATCCTAAAGCGACTAAGGCTATGAGGACATCGTCGGGGAGGGCTGCAGATGCTTTTGACCACCTGAGGTTTTTTACCATGCACTGATATCCCACGGTACACGGTCCTCTAGCGTTTCGATGCTGGCAAAATGAACCCTTTTCTTTCGGGTCAGCAGCCGACTGCCATAACCATTGAGCTGCAGTGGTGGCGTTGCCTGGACCTTTGGCACAGAGTAATGCCCAGAGCAGATAGGGTATTACAACCGAGACACCATACCTATTATATATTTATAAGTTCGACATTGAGTGCATGCATATTTCTGATAGGTTTATGCAGTCATTGTCCAAGGCGACGGATGCAGTGAATGACAGAACTGCTGCCTCGGTTTGGTCTCCTGGCTCTCGAAAAATTGCCCATAAACCTGCGACTAAATGTGTTTTGTACCTAACCTCGTGAATACACGAAATCACATTTGCCAGCAGTGCTTTTTGTTGCAGTAAATTTTTTTGTTGCACAGAATTGCTATTCAGGCTGCAGTGCATTAAGGAATGACAGTTGTGCAGTTTGCCGTCTCTACGCTATATGAGCTAGGTAACGAAAGCCGAGCTTAGGGCTCCAGGTTTATTGAGACCACCTCAGATCCTTTATTGTGCGCTGACATCCCACAGCATACGAACGCCTTTTTCTCTGCCCACTGACCTATCCCTGGTCCAAAAGTATGGAGGTAGCGATGTCTGAAAACAAAACAAATGGTGCTACCAACGGCGCCCGCATTCTCCGTAGTCCATGTGCACCAGCATCACTCTGACTTTCCGAAGAATCTTCTTCGTAAGCGCACCAAATGCGGCAAGGCACAGTAGCGCAGCAAATTTCAGTCGGCGATCTCATGGCCTCGAACAGTTTGCACCCGTTGTGCATTTTTGTGCCACAACACAAGGTGGTATGAAAGGTAGGAGATACGCAGACCACGTTTATAACAAATTCGCAGGTGCATAATTTGCACACGACTTTCTAAAGATCGGTGGACCAATTTGTGGCATAACATTGTTAAGAGTAAAATAGCCACTTTAGCAGGTGCACTGCAGTTCTGCGGTACTATCATCCACCAGGTGTAGTTTAAAGCCTGAAGTATTTTACCTTTTCGCTCATATACAGGGTCTGTTCTGAAAGTAGTACGACTCATTTTTTTAAATAAAATTTGTTCATGACAGTAGTACAAACGATTAGAATTTTTCAAAGTAGCACCCTTCCGCACCTAATAAGTTTTCCAGTTTTCGCACGCCTCCAGGAACGCCTCGACCGGAATGCTGTTTAGCGCCCTCGTCACGGGCTACTGAACCGCCTCTAACGATCCGTTATGTTTCCCCTTGAGCGTCGATTTTATTCTCGGGAATAGAAAAAGTCTGGCGGGGCCAAGTCGGTGCTGTAGGGGGCCTGAGGTAGCGTTGCCGGCTGGTGCTGGGCAAAAAATCGGGGTCCTCATTCACATGATGCAGAAGATCCTGTCAGATCGCTTTCCGGTTGGCCTTTTGTTCCTCTGACAACACTCCCGACACCAACTTCGCGCACACTTTCCTCATGGCTAAGTTTTCTGTCACGATCTCAAAAAGTTGGGTTTGAGGAATGCTCGAGTCATCAGCAATCATTCTGATACTCATCCTACGATCACTGTTCAGTAAATGTTTCACTAGCCACACATTTTCGTTGCTCTTTCTGGTCGAAGGGCGTTCGGAGCGGTCGTCGTCTTTCACTCTTTCCTTACCTTCTCGGAGCAGCTTGTGCCACTCAAAAAACACCTGGTCTACCCATGGCAGCGTCACCGTAGGCCTCATGTCGCGAGTCTCTGTGCCCGTTTTACCAAGATTTACACAAAATTTGATCGCGTTACGTTGATCCAGGAAACGCTCCATGATTCTGCGTGACGAGACGTTTCGACAGGGGTTCACAGTAGAAGCGACCTGCTCTCTTCTACGACCGAGAGGCGACTGCCGATTTTCCCCAGGATTCCCAATATCCCCCTTCAACGATTTTGCACGCGCAGACCGCCTCTCGCCCGCCAGTTTGCACAGGAAAAATCCAGTCCTACTACACTCAGAACAGACCCTGTACATGCCGATCCAGCTTCCCTTCACATCATTAGCGCTCAGCAACGCTGATGTCGGCGTAAAAGATAAACTCGGAGGAATTAACACAAGGGGCATTTTAGAAAATCCTTTACACGTTGTTTAGCTTAATGTGCACTGCACTAGCGACTAAAACGCGGCAAACGTCGCCACTAAAGCGCCTAACTGATGCTTTCCTTTCGCTCCCGGCGCTCTAGCGTTTAGCGCCGGAGTTCTGCTACCGAGTACGAAAGTGCGGGGCTGATTCCCGTCCTCGGAGGGAGTATTTGCGATGCAGGCGAAATGCGCGAACGCCCTTGAGATTTTACTGCATATCAAAAACCCATTTCCGCACTTAAACGAGCGAACCAACATGCCCTTCACCGAAGGATCCCGCAATACCTGCATTGCGGCCGCCGCAGCTCGGCGACTGGACAAGTCTCCGCGTAGCGCCCTCTGTCCACGTTCTAGAGAAGCACAAGGAGAGGCGAAGGAGATATGGTCGTGCCACTGAGCGCAGTGTGAGTACCAAATATTCTTACACCGTGGTTACGAGCTATACATGCAGATGAGGACATAGTAACTGTTTCAGGGAAGCTCAAGAAGAACTCTTAAAAACTGGGCTTTTTGGGACGTAGAGATCACGTCTGCGACTGCGTAGTATAAGTTTTTCTGGGCTTCAGAAAATTGGTGAATCCCATTAACTAATAACATGGTTAACTACTTTCTCAGAGTAATTTTTAAAGTTTTTAAGTATTACTTCAAAGGCATCATCATCTGCCTGACTACGCCCACTCAGGGGAAAGCCAGCTCCCATGTCCCTCCATTTAACCCTTTCCGTCGCCATCTGCGGCCACCATATCCCTGCAAAGTTCTTGATCTCATCCACCCACCTAACTTTCGGCCACCCCCTTTTGAAGTTTTTGGTTCCAATTATTGATTTGTTGCTAACCTTCAGTAACAGCAGTACCACTGTTCCGACTTTCAAAAGCCTCGGCGCCCTTGCTCAACAAATGTTGGCCCTCGCATCACTTTTTCAAGCCTCGCTCGTCTTTGGCTCGCAACAAGGCCAAGAAGCATCAGACAAAGTCAGTCGCAGAGACGCGCCTGCTCGCTTTGAAATGGATAGGCTGATAGGCCTTTGGCCGACACTCGACTTAACTTGGGTGACAGGGATGGTGCGAAGCTGCTATTGGGCTCAAACATTCGCTTGTTATGACTGATTATTTTATATTTATTTGTAAAATTACGTTCCCAAAGCTTAATAAATGTACTAAAACCACACATCCGCTATGGATGTTGGTTTGTGCATGGAGGGAGAAATTTTTAAAAGTTAAAATTGCAGGATCGTTGAATAATCATCATTTCGCCGTGCCGGTTATGGTTATTGGTAACAAGATGCCATATATTGTAAAAGTTGGCACGCAATGCCCTTGATATGCTAAAGCAGTTTGGTTAATTTGGCAATATCGTCCTCAATAACATATTTATAACATTTTCTCATCTCCAGCGCCTACAGTACACACTGTACAGTACACACAATAAGCATGAATATAATTTCCTGTTGCAGCTTACGGTCTCCAAAATGAGGCATCTCTAACACCGCGCAGCTCTTGTGATCAAAGTAATCCATGTATCCGACGAATTGCTTCCCGGGAACTGCAACAAAAAAAGGAGCTTTTCTTAAATCGAAATACCGAAGCCTCTCTATTGAGCACGCATACTGGAAATTAACGAACATTTTTCCTCAAGGGAAAAGCTACATGCTGTTCTTAGCGCCGTGCTAGTAAGGGCATAGATATTGTTCCATTTTTCACAAAACACTTGAAGCCAATACCTGGTCTAAACAGCAACTGTCTCTGAAAAAAAATTAAAGATGACTACGGAGACCCCCATTGGGAGAATGCGAAAGCACTGACGCCTCCTTGGCACTCGTCGCATCTCTTTGCCTCTCTTTATCAACTTCTTTTCGTTTGTTAATTTAACTACTGAATTAGCGTCGTTATCTGACGATTTAATTAAAGATGGATGTATTTACGCTCAATATACCTTCTTTTACTTCAATCAACCATTTTAGTTTTTTTTAAATTTGGCGCTGTGGTTTTTTCCCGTCCACTTACTGTATCCCCGTCCAGCCTATTCAAACGTTCAATAGGTTTACTGATGATTAACGAATTATTGTGCGTCAATGAAACTTTTTAGCCGATTAATTATCACTCATCAATTAAATTTCAATTCGTTTCTAACGTTATTTTTACTACTTTGCCTACTTTTGCATCATTTTTCCGTCCAGGGCTGTTTTCCCGTCCACTCAATATATCAACCTCTGCGCTATTTCGACTTTTTTTTTTACTCTGAATAACTAACTAATCATCCAGTCGATATAATGTTTTTGCGCAGCATTCTCACATCATCCTCTTTCGATTAGAGCCATTAGTTTGTGCTGCCTCTTCTAAGAACGTCACAACTGCGGCGGACATGTTTTGCAGACACGCTTTGGTGACACGAAACCGCCGACATAGTCTAGAAAAGCTTTCGCATTAAAAATTTACTTCAATACAGCCCACTCGCGCCGAACTAAACTAATATTGCTTGAGTTAGGATGGTAAACAAACAATGTACTTAAGCGACGCAAGTTTAGGCTTAAGAGCTCAACAGTTGCCTTAATTAAGCCCGAATGGCGAAAAGTGGTATTGGTGGGGTCAGGGAGTATAAAATTTCAGTTACCATCGCAATAACAACGACGAGCAGCGACCATGATCCAAAAGAAAAATTATTTTTATTTTCCAGAGCATCGTGTTCTTATAGCGCACGCATGCGTGCTTTGCGCTGCAGCTTATCTGGAGCGCGGGATCATCCTCCAAACGTCGGGTCGCTTGTCGCTCGCGCTATCACAACCATAAGGAAAACATGTTTGCAATACATCTGTACTTTGGAGCAGCTGGTGGACTTCAGAAAGGTCAATATTTAAGTTCACTGAATATGATTGTCTTTGATCAGTGCAAGAAAAAAGAAATATGCAAGTATTTTAACCAGAAATATAATTTCTAAATGCGAAGAATTTTTTTATTTTGAAAAATGGACTACCGCACTCAGGCGCGTGCCCTTTTTGTCGGATTTTATTAAAAATGATTGACAATATATGACAGCGGGATGGCTAAAATGTCTGCATGACATCTATGACTACTGTAAAGAGCCTGACCAGACGTTTTCCAGTGTTTACGAATTCATTTTAACTAATATATGAAAAATAAGCCAAAGAATTCTCATTTACTAACTATGAAGCTCTTTATTGTAATCACAAAAATGCTATAGTAAGAACCAGTTAAAGCTGCAGTCGCCACAAATGGTCCTATTAAAAGTGGTAAAAACCTTTAACAATTCGGCGCGAAGCTTTTAATGCTTGTTTATGCTTAAAACCGCCGAAACGTGCCTAAAAGGTTTGTAACCATACGAACTGCTTCTACTCTGTTCGAGGTTATCGTAGTGATTACTGCGCCTTAATTTGAAAGTACCTCGAAACATTTATTATGACATTAGTCGAGAGCGGCAGTCATTCGGCTCTTTGATGACCAGCTATAGCACCACTGTGCTATCGCTACCGCCGAGTTGTGAATTTCTTTGTGTGCGCCACTAAGTCCAATAAAGAGTTAATTTCGGTAGCTTTTCGGTGCCTTCATCCCTGTAGTGGCCAGTTCGTAACACTTGGAGGAAGTGCTGGGTGTGCACTGGAGGAGTGCTGTGAAAGGGAATCAAGCTGCCCCGAACGACCACGAGGCTCGAAGCATCCGTCGTTTCTTGGGACTGTGCCCTCAGCGTATATCCATACCATACTACAATATACTGCAAAGGACAAATAGAACAATGATACAGCCTACCGCACTAATTATGCAGGAGACCCGGGTACCTTCATTTATTCACGGCAGTCCTGACACTGACACCTACCAGCCGCAGCTTAAGACAGATGGACGGAAGGGTGGGCGGCCGGATTTTTCCAGTGTACGAGTTCTAATGCTTACGCTCACGCTAAAAGCGCACTATCCGGAGATTCACACCACTTACTGTAAAAAATTCAGGGGGCACATTGACTGTCGAAAGTGCGTAGAGGCGAAAGCGTTCTCCGCACCACTTTCGCTGCTTCTGTGGCACTGGTGGCGTGACATATAATTGAGTACTAATTCCAAAGTGATGACAAATCACTAATTAATGGTTAATTATTAATTAATGTCTGAATACTAATTAACTGCTAGTTAATGACGCTTAATCTTCGCCTTTAGGAGTGGAACGCGACAGCGTGTTTAGCGCTGCCAGCGAGTCCACGGAACGCCACCACCCGTTCGGCGCGATGCCTTGCCCTTTGAACGCAACGCTTTTTGAGGAAAGGAAATGGCGCAGTAATTCTCTGTCATCTCCGTGGACACCTGAACCGCACCGTACAGGAAGGGAGGAAGTGGGAGTGAAAGAAGCCAAAGAGATCCCGCAAAGAAGAAAATGAAAATTGTATTTGAGGAAAGGAAATTACGCAGTAACTGTCTCACATATCTCGGTGGACACCCGTCAAAATTCAGGGGGGCACTTTTTTGACCTAAAGTGTGGTCACTAATGTGTGGTGATGATGTCAAGCTTCGCCTCTAAGCGTGGAACGCGACAGCATCTTGCAACGCTGCCAGGGAGTCCATAGAACGCCATCGCCCATTCGGTTCTACGCCTCGCTCGGAAAATTGGTTTTTGAGGAAAGGAAATGTATCTGTCTCTCATATCTCGGTGGACACCTAAACCTCGCCAGAAGGGAAGGGAGGAGTATGGGAGTGAGCGAGGACACCGTATTCATTAGACGCGCCTTTGTTCATTCCAAACCTTCCAGCTGGCATGGCGGAGTGGATAGCATGCTCGTCTCGCACGCCGAAGACCGGGGTTCGATTCCCGAGCTCGACGAATTTCCTACTCGGTTTTATTTATTTATATGGCCTGACTAGAAAAGTTAATTAGGCTAAATGGGTAATTAATCAGTGAACTAAGCTCAGTCCCACTTGGAGCATCACTATACGATCCCTTGAATTGGTTGCATGGTTACTAGCCAAAGTACAATTGGCCCCGTTTGAAATTCGCGCACTGTGACGTCACGACCTTTTCGACCAATTGAAAAGCGTGACATTTCTGTCGAAAACTGCTGCTTACAACGATGAGACACTAAAGGCTTTCGCCTTAAAACCTCAGAGGCTCCGCAACAGCAAACCAGGCGAAACTCACCCAACAAGAAACAGAAAACGATGGGGCAAGCCGGAAACAAAAAGTCATCCCGTTGTAGTCCTTCGTTTACGAACAACAGCGATGACTGCCGAACAATAAAATTTCAGTTTCAGACCAGCAACTATTACTACCGTTTTAGGTTCCAAAGTGATCGGCATCAATACCATAACCTCGGTCTGCCCGTGTGCATGCGGATTACACGCCCTGTCCTAATTAACCGAAGCGTGTCGCAGTTCCTCCGAACTACTAAGAGTTTCACTGCAAAGAATGGTACTTGAGTTTCAGGCACCCGGACGAGGTGTCCGAATTATCGAGACTCCAATTGAATTAAGGAAGGTTCACTTAGTGGGGTTTCGCAGTACTGCGCCTCACGTATTATCCGTTTTTCTCGCAGTGACCATATGCCAGACATAACAAGAACATCAGGCATGAGGTTCAACGCGAAACGCTCAATCAACTTCTGGTTTCTAAATTAGGCTGGTCTGTTAAGTAACTGACGCAATGAATCCGAGCACTTGTTTCAAGATCTGAATAGCACAAATGCTAAGCTCAGCTGCGAATAAAAGTAGAACAGTTTTAAACAGGTTACAGTAAAATGTTAGATAAGTACTGAAACACTGCAAGCGCTGGTGGGAGGCATCCATACAGGCAAAGCGGTCATGGTGGAAAGAGACCTTTTTTTTACAAAAAGCTGGAGAAGAGATAAGTAAACAAAAATGAAACACCGAAAAAAAAACCGGAAATGCATAGTGCATGCAGGAGGTGGACACTGGGAGATTTGTAGCCGAGAGAGTAAAATAAAATAATAATATAATAAAAATAATAATAATAATGAAAAATGTTAGTAAGGAAGTCAATTAGATTCCAGTAAGAAATTTTGGATGGCGGTAAAAATAGACCTGTGGCTACAGCCACTCGAGCTGTGAATTGCAGTCCTTCGTCTTCATCAACTTCTACCTGCAGCGCGAAGACGCAGATAGCGAATTCCTTGTCTTCATTGTCGTGCGGAGTATATATTCAATTCTGCTTTCGCACGTTTTCCGAATTGAGGTGAGAATTCTGTCATTTTATCTTTTTCAAACTTTTGTTGAGTACGAGAGCCCAAAGCATGTAATTTAAAGTAATCGTGTAACGTTGAACTATATTACAAGTTATACAGAGGAGTAGTTCTGAGTGCGTACAATACAATTTACAGTATTGAAAAATCCACGTGTAATACCATGGAGCCACGCCGGTAGGTAAAACCCCGATGGAGCCGATGTGCGACCGTTTGCGGCAATGCATCGGCAGCCCCATTTGGGCATGCCCCGTTTTCGTCGTATAGCGCTCGCACTTTTATGCAACTCCAAGAAGAGACCGACAAGAGACCGACAAGGGACCGATAGGGGCACGACATGTTTCCGGCAGCGGCGCGGCCAATGCGAGATCGTAGACGTTTTGTGCATACAGCCCCCTATTAGGCTTAACGAGGCTCTCATTCCCGCATAGAGGCCACATTGTTATTTTGCCTGCCCTCAAGTACTCCAGAAGGGACCAATGTTGGGAGTTACTGAGTTCATGTAAACGCGAGACGAATCGAGTCGGGAGTCGAGGGGTCGGGTAACTCCCCCGCAAGGGTAGGTTGACTCAACTCGACCCAGCCTTAGTCTGCTTGTAAACGCTCTCTAGTGGAGCAACTTGGGTTAGTGGGAGGTGAAAGGATAAAAGCGAACCTTTTTTTCTCCTGCGCAGTCGTGCTTTGAGATTGAGGTGGCATGCCGCGATCTTAGAGGCCACACCTCGCTCGCACTGTACTGCTCGACGCTTGGTGTAGCTGCCGTTGAACTGGTATCTACTAACTAAAATAAAGTTCTTGTAAAGTTAGGGGGACCTTACTCAACCCACCAACCAACTCGACCCCACGTTATCAGGTTCATGTAAGCTGGGCATGTGTGCTACTTGGGTACCACGGAGAGGCTGCTGTACTCAAGTGAACCGTACCTAGCCTCTATTTATGAGAACCGAAAAAAGGGAAGAATGGTGGAAAAGGATGGTCATGCTCGTAAGCTCAGTTATGCTCTGTCACAACTCGGAAGATATTTCTGAAACTGCACAAATGTCGCCTGCAGCTGCACTGCCTCGTCGGGTTTATTATTCAGTGAGATTATTCGTTCCAACCGTAGTGGAGCGTAACTAGGTGGTGGACATCTGCCGTCGACCAACCTCTAAATAACTAGAACTAGAATCCTATCATGCTTATGAATGTGAGCGGGATTCGAACACGCGGTGGTGCAAGCAGCTCAGCCTAGCTCACGCAGCTTTACACCCCTCGGCCATCCCACCGTTTTTTCTTTATTGATTCGGCTACCGCATCAGTATTTCTCCTCGCGTGTTGAACTACTGCTTCCCTTGCGCTGCGCTTTTGATATCGCCGTCATCATCAACACTCGTCCATGACTTAGTCAATCATAAACCATGCGGCCATTTATTTGCACACATCCTCGGGCTATTTTCAGCTGCTCATTTCTGATCATTTCGTTAGGCTACGCATGAAGGAGCACTCGTACCAGACGTGGTTTATCAAAATTTGTTTGTATGAACATTTCGCATGAGTAATCGTAGAGTTCAGTAATACAGATGGCCGTTGAAACCTTGTAACATCTGCATCTGATTTCTACTTGAAATTTCAACCTATAGGAGTGTGAGCGCAAACAAATACAGTCGTCTTAAAAACACGCATTCATACAGGTAATAAAGCATAAAATGCCCTCATAGACAACAGTTACTTGTAGAGCATTTACACATTTTCTTACTTGCATCTACGGAGAAATTGAAGACGCCAGGAATTTCTGTCGCCCAGGTGCGAACAGGAATGTATTTTCTGCGAAATTAAAAAAAAACAGGTCGATGATGTCAGTCACCTCGCCTCAAGCAATAGTGGAACAAAATATATAGTTGCAATTTTTTTAATTTGCATTTTTAATAAAAAACAATTGATATCATTACCTTGTTATTTAACTCAGGGGATGAAATACAGAGCGTGATCAATGACGAAGACAGGCGAAGCAGAATGCAGGTATAATATTTAAAATGCAGAATACTAAGCAGTGTTCAGCAGTGTAAGTCAGCAATAGCAGTTTTTCATAGGTATCCAGGCGCTAGCAAATGGCATTGGAAAGCATATATTTATTAAGGATAATGAATGATAATCCGAACCTCGAGAACGGAATGACTACAGGAAGGATAGTGAGGTCGAGCGCGTTGGGAAGGTACTCTAGATCATAACTGGCAATTTGGCAGTATCTCTCAAGAGAAAAACATATTTATACAAGCTGCAACTTACCGGTTGTCTCCTGTGGGGCACAAACAAGAGGATGAAATAGGGTTCTACTTGAAATAAGCGAAACAGCAGCGAGGTATTGGAAGAAAAAAAATTATAGGTGCAACGTGAAGAGACAGGAAGACGGAAGGGTGTTCCAGGGAACATTTAGTTATATGGTTATTCACGTACAAACCAAGAAGAAAATATCATCGGTAGGACGAGTCATCATCATCATCAGCCTGACTGCGCCCACTGCAGGGCAAAGGCCTCTCCCATGTCCCTCCAATTAACCCTGTTCTTCAAACTACGCCAGTTAAGACCAAAACGGGCTTCGTTACTGTACTGCGAGCTACAGCCGTTGTCGCGAGTAATGAGCAAAAGGGGCTGACTTTTGGGCCATGCTGTGCTGCTGGCTATGGGTTGCCAGCTTCCGGATCTCTTGAATTCAGTGGAAATGTCAGCAAAGTTTTCTACCGCTCTCTATTGGCTGACTGGCGGTGAAATATGCAGTTCCTTTACTTTTGCACGCAGATGAACTGGAATTGTAGTACCAGGTTTGTGACACGCAACGGGAGGCAGGCGGCATGTGATCCATGTTCTACAGCCACAGCTGGTGAAGCCTGTTGCTTATTTTAGGTTGTCGTAGGGGCACTTGTCTGCGTAACTGTAGGGGGGTGGTTTCTGAAAAGGTGGAGGGTCACCGCGGAAGCACAAGCGTACGGTGAGACCGGAGAAGTGTAAACCACAGGGTGGTTCCCAGGGAAACAAACCAGAGGGAGGTTACTGTGGACGGATGAGGAACAGCGGAGGAATTGTGCAACCAGAGGGAAGCTGTAGGCATAATGTGGTTACCGTAAAACCGACAGGAAGAGGGCTACTATAGATGGGCAATGTGGCCAGAGCGGAGCAGTGACGTAAACGGGTGGTAGTTGTCACGCGAAGAACACGGAAGGTGGGTGCCGCGGTAAGGTGAGTGGCGAATACGTTGACAGCGGAGGAATGCCATTCTCTCCTCTTGCGGAGGCTGCTGCGAAGCACGCCCAAGGAGAGAATGAGCGGCGGTGGCATTGCACGCTTGGAGTGGCGAAGTGGAGAGATGTACTTGGGGAGAAATATGTATGCGTAGAAAAATGAGAAGAGTGCTCTATATGTCTGCGTGTATGAATGTCGCTCTCCAGTTTTTTAGCTCAATGTACCGCGAGTTTACAATACCTCCAGAGCTGTCCCTGAAGGTGAGGTGCACAAAGGTAACCGTCCTGTGAGTTGTTCTTACACAGTGATTTGGATACTTATAAATACATCCACATGACTAGTGCTTGCTTGGGAAGTTAGAAAGAAGAGGACTCGCGTACACGGTTCACAATATAATGAACAAAGTTTCAGTAGTGTGCACGTCAATACGGTTGACCATATTCGCGATGCTTATGCTGAAATTACTGGCTTTATTTCTAGAGCCAGACTTTCATACAAACGTCACTGCTCTAACCATGTGTGCTTGCGGTTTTCAATTGCACAGCTTTATTGAAAAAGCGCATATCTGATGGTGGTGCAATAGTAGTAGTAGTAGTAGTAAAAGACTTATTCGACCAAAATTTATAGGCCGAGCATTTCGACCGCCTGGGCGACCAGAAGCCGCTGTTCTTCTTCCCCTTCAGCGCCAAGCCAGTCGGGCCAGGTGGTGATGGATAGAGAGGGTGGGGGAAGGAACCCGACTGCTGAGCAGCCGGGCAATAGAAGAGGCAATGGGCCAGGTCCGCATAGCTACAGGGGCAGTTGGGACAGGAAGGGTCCGATCGATAGCGATAGAGGAAGAGGCGGGACGGGGTGATAACTGCATTCATCTGAATGTGCCGAAGAAGGCGAGACTCCGGCACCGTGAGTGATGGATGAGGGGGAGGGTAAAGGCGTTTGTCGTGGCGGAGCTCAAGGTAGACCTCTTTTATGGTGCGGCGAAGGGTGAGTCTCCCACCGTCCTCCGAGGGCTTGGGCCAGGGGATCAACGGTGCCCGGAAAAGTGTGTCGCGGGCGAGCTGATGGGCCAGCTCATTGCCGTCAATCCCTGAATGCCCAGGGACCCAGCGGAGGAAAACGATGGAAGGCTGCAGTGCGGAGACCGCTCGTTCGACCTCCTGTTGGAGAGAAGGGGTCAGGGTGCGTTTCTGTATGTGGTGTATAGCGGCTTGTGAGTCTCAATAGACTGTGTACTCTTGGAGAGAGGGAAGGAGGGCAAATGACTGGAGGGCATGCGCAATGGCGAGAACCTCGAGGGACAATGCGTCTGGAGGGTGTAGATACGGCCCGCTGGTGTGGGTTTCAGGAGCAGGGACGTGTGGATGGTACAGGGCGTAGCCGCAGGAACCTCGAGGAGCCACGAAAGAGGCATCCGTGTAAGCTACACCCTGGGTATCAAAGAGAGGGGAATGGTGCTGCGCGGCCGCATGACGACGTCCGGCGTGCAGGACGGGGGACATGTTGGTCGGGAGGGGAAGGATACGAAGATTGGGGGCGGGGGTGGGAATAGGAGAGGTAAACGCGGAGATTGGAATGGGCGAGATACCCGCTTGAGTCAATAACCACTGACCCTGACGGGTAAGGGAAAGCCGGGCAAGCTGCGAGTCACGATGGAGACTGAGAAGAGAACGAAGAGGATGGAAGAGGCCTGTGGCAAAGAGCTTAGTGGTAGAGGTAGTGATAGGGAGATTGAGAGCTGCCTTGTAGAGGCCCACAAGGGCAGTCTCGAGAGCGTTAAGTTGAGTCTGAGTGAAGGAAGCGTAGGGTGCAAAGTACAAGACCTTGTTGAGGGCCAGCGCGTGGGCAACTCGGCACGCGTGAGCCTCGTGGAGACCTGAGCGTCGAGTGACCACGCGCCGCAGGAGGTGAGTTACAGAGTGGCAGGTGGTGACAGCGCGGTGGAGGGCTTGCACATTCTTAGTCGCATGCAAAGGGAAGCCAAGAACTTTGCACTGTGTGACGACAGGAATGGGAGAGCCAGAAAGGTGGAGAGAGACGAAGTGGTTGTGTGAGCGCTGGTAGGAGGAATGGTTGAGAAGGAGAAGCTCGGATTTCTCAGGAGCAGGAGAGAGGCCAGCGGTGGTGAGAAAGGAGTCGATGAGATCTAGGCCACGTTACAGGGTGTCCTGTACGTGACCGGGAGAGCCAGATGAACACCAGAGTGTGATGTCAACGGCGTAAAATATATGATGCAGGTCGGGAATTTCAGCTAGCTAGTGCTAAAATTTCAGCTAGTGCTAAAACTGCATACCTCCAACGCCTAGCTTTGCGCCGGGCCACTCAACCCTCGACCCCCT
The DNA here is from genome assembly GCF_055824585.1 of Amblyomma mixtum. Classification (NCBI taxonomy): domain Eukaryota; kingdom Metazoa; phylum Arthropoda; class Arachnida; order Ixodida; family Ixodidae; genus Amblyomma; species Amblyomma mixtum. Next base: position 23,257,996 of record NC_143021.1, on the reverse strand, counting down.
CCTCCTCCTTCTCTAATCATGAATCTCCATCAGCTCCGATCACGTCACCACCAGGCTCCTACGCCGCCATAGTTAAAGGATCCTCGGTGCCAGCGTCCCTCTCTTCCACTAAACCACCCTCTCCATTCTTGACTGACGAGAGACGCTCCTTCGACCTCCGGCTGGCAATGCTGGAACGCCAGCAGCGAGAGCAGCAGCGCATTTCTCACGATCTACAACAGCAGATACATGCCTTGACTGAAACCCTCCAGACAACCACCTCCTCTCTTACCTCCCAGCTTAGCAAGCTAAATGAGCACCTTGCCACGTTCACCACTCCTTCCTCCAGCGCCCAGGTCGCCCCTTTGGCTGACCTTGTAGAAACCACCACACAGGCCCATCACGGTCGCTTGGTTCAGCTGGAAACTTCGGTTCTCCAGATCCTTACCACCCTCCAAGCACAATCCAAACAATTAGCATCCTTCACTTCTACGCTCCAATCCCTGCATGAGTCACTGCCCCCGGCCAAAAAGAAGGAACGCGTACCATCGCGTTCCTCTCCACTATCATAATGGCGTTTGGCGAGGACCTCGAGATTGTGCAGTGGAACTGCCGAAATCTTTGCCACAATAAGACCCCCCTCCACCAGTATCTACTCACCCGCCCCTCTCTGCCTCATTTTCTCCTTCTCCTGGAGACCCGGACGGCCCGCAATGTCCCAGGCTACCGCGCCTACCATGCCACTACGGCCACACCACTTGCGTCTATTTATGTACGCAGTGACGTGCTCGTAGAGCAAATTGACATCCCCTCCACCCTCCTTAAATATTTAGTTGGTGTGGTTTATTACCACCCTTCTTCCCGCATCTCACTCGTCCTTTTGTCTTTTTATAACCCCCCTGTCACTTCCTCTTTATTCTCTGCTCTGGGTAAATTCCTTCACTTTCTTCCTTCTACCTCCCATATCCTCTTTGGTGGTGAATTTAATGCCCCTCACACATTCTGGGGCTACCCACAAACCCTCAAACCCGGCCGCCTCCTCCATTGTCTGTCCCAGGAACGCCACCTCACCCTTCTTAATACTCCTGGCTCTCCTACTCGAGCGGGCACTGCCTCACAACGCCCCACGACACCCGACCTCACTTTCTCTCGGGGTTCACTTTCCTTTCACTGGCAGGTGACAGCCGAAACTCTTCTAAGTGACCACTTTCTCATCCATATCACCGCTTCTCTTTCCCACATCCGCCGCCGCGGTGGCTCAGCGGTTAAGGTGCTCGGCTGCTGACCCGAAAGACGCGGGTTCGATCCCGGTCGCGGCGGCCGAATTTCTTTGGAGGAGATATTCTAGAGGCCCGTGTACTGCGCGATGTCAGTGCACGTTAAAGAACCCCAGGTGGTCGAAATTTCCGGAGCCCTCCACTACGGCGTCTCTCATAGCCTTAGTCGCTTTGGGACGTTAAACCCCATAAACCAAACCAAACCAAACCTTTCCCACATCCCTCGCTGTCATCCGGTTATTCACACTGACTGGCATGCTTTTCGCACTAATCTCGCCTCCGACTCCTTTCAATCCTACGACGACTGGACGTCGCGCATCTCTGCAGCGCTGACGTCCAGTAGCCGTCGCGTTCGCTCTCGTTACCCAATCCAAGACCCAGATCCTCACCTTCTCCGTTTATGGCGTCGCCGTAAACGTCTTCAGCGCTCCTTTCGCTCCCAACCACAAAATGCCCAACTTTCCTCCCGGTGGTGCAATATAATCATGTTACATATGCATAATTGTACAGAACGTGAAGCATGGTGCAAGTCTTTTCCGTCACATATTCATGACTTGTATCTCTAGATTGCATCTGATGGTTAGAATGTGCACTTTATCGTACACTGGACCCCGAAAGCGACGCAGCATTTATAATATGAAACATCCATAGTACTAAGAATTCCATCCATGTTGAAGTCTAATACCGTCATTGCTTCACATGTTATTGCTCATTACCGCGTGCTTTTTCATATCTCACTTCTGCTGCCGCTTTCTAAATTCAAACAAAACACAGCTTGTCGTTATTACTAGGCTGGCAATTGACCTGTGTTCCCATGGAGATATGTCACCGTTGTGTATGTGTTTCAGTAAAAAAAAACAATTTTTTTCGTCGTTTCGCTTGTTTATGAGTTATATTTCATGCTCTGCCGAATCAGGCGCAGATCAGTCGGTTTCATTACATAAACGCAGAATGAATCATGTAGCCTGCACCCGCCTTGCCGTTAATGTCATCCTTCTTTGATTATTTCTAAATACATTTTGTGGCGGTAAAATATCAGCTCCGTTCTACGTTGTCACTGGGTTTTAATGTTTCTGCCCTTTCGCTCGTGAGTTAGATCTGCGTGATGAGCGTCCTCAAAGAGATCTGGTTTCTCTGAACACATGCCGTTCAATGCAACTCTTCACGTAAGCTATCAAGGCACCCTTTCCGCGATAGTGACGGGGCCTTGCTTTCGAATACGATAACATATCATATTACATTCCTTGTTTGCAATATTGATTTGGCCGTGGCATATTTTAACTCTGCTAGTCTAATAGCCATATTTCTTACACATATGCCTAAGGGTCTGAGAGCCCAGTGGCACTTTCATTTATTTTCAAATTCATTTGATTGATATCTTGTACTCACGAGGATGTCAGGGATGAGACAAAAATATTGCATTGACAAAGCTCATGAAAATCTTGACAAGGTCGGAAACAAGAAACAATGGCACGCAGTGAGCCTTCCTGCTTGAATAGCATAAGGACTCTAATTAGGGCCTCACCTCTTTCCGTTTTCGTCCGGCAAGGACCAGACGTAGGTTGCTGCCCAGCCATCAGGGTTGTACTCTGTCCTTCTTGCTGTCAGGCAGTCCAGGCTACCGTCATTGTCGATATCCATTACGGCAACGGCATCCGTGAAGAACGCAACTACCTGCTCGGAAAGCGAAAGCAAGACTTTAAGTAAAATTTGGCGTTTATCACCACGAAGCTACATATGGGCTAGGAGGGCCGCCTTATTGGAGGAAACCACACAGGCGTTGAGTACGACCGCATTAAAACCCTCACTGAGAAAAAAAGATCAGTCGTCGGTCATAAAATTCGCCCTTTCTCTGGAGGGAGCAGACGTCACGAAACAGGATAATTCTTGTTTGATAGAGGTAACGGACGTCTGCAAAGCGGATAATTTTCATTGGCTTGAGTAAGGACATTGGTAGACCGGAAGTGACGTAACATTTACTGAAGGCATCTACAGCTTCTAATAAATTGCACTGCCAACTTAACGCAGTAAGATGTCCCTTTGAGGTCTCTGCATTTTCCTTGATTAAAATGCGTGGCCACGGTAGTCACGATTCAATCACGCCGCCTTGGGACCAGAGTCCGAGCGCCAAAGATACTTAGCTACTGCGGCGGCTACAAGACGTATGGGTTCTAGCTTGCCTGCTCCCTCAAGCACCCGAAGAAAAAAAGATTGGCAATTCACAAATGTGTAATGCAGATTTAGGGCGAGCACGGATATCAAAAAAATATTCTACTGCCACTGACAGTGCAGCCTACCGTTATTTTGGCAGCGTACAAGGGGATCAAAACTGTACTCTAATTGCTTTTTTTTTCGCTAAAAAAACGCTTTGTCTGCTCAGGGAGACCTCGGTGACTGCCACACTTGTCGCTAGCTACCCTGAATAAGATGATGGCTTAATTTTAATTGCTTATAGCAAAGGTTTGGTTATAAGAACTGGATGTTCTGCAAAGCAGACGGTTAATGTTGTGCATTTCACAACGACTGTGGAAAGTCCTTTTGTCTGGAAGAGAAGCTTTGGGAAGCACGTTGTTCTGTCATTGCCTAAGGTGACTTCAATGCTTAGTGACCATTTCATCTTTTTTGGCACTCTTTTTACCAGTCAAGGCATTCTTGAAATGCTCAGCTTGAGGAATTTAGGGCAACAGGAACTATTCGCCAAAACTGGTTTAGAAAGTGTCCACACTGTCTAAAGAATGCAATGGAATACAAGCAGTCAGGAAAAATTGATTCCTGCTTCAACAGTATAGGTGACGTCTTTTATTAAAGTCTAAGGACAACAGTGTATTCACAGTGGCTTGCAACTATAACAGCATTGAGCTTACATGTTTTGTAAAGCGGCGGTTGCCTAAAGAGCACGAAAAACAGGACTTCTGTCAGGCAAATTTCCTATCGCTTTACAAGAAAGGTATATCAAGTGTCAACCTTTCAGATAGAGCCGTCATCTGCTACTACATCGGCACCAGAGACAAAGTGGGGGTGGTTGCTGACAAGAAACTCATCTTTGCAATTGTGAACGCCTGGAAAATATACAAAATTGCTAGAGAGGAGCCTGCTGACTGTTTTTGCTTTGGTAAGAACGTTACTCGTCATTACCTACGCCTTGACATTCAACAACCAGCGGTTCGTACACACTCTGGCTTAACCGTGTCTGATCCTTCTTTGAAAAGGAGAGAGCTTCCCGCGAAAATTAGACTAACTGCGGCGCCGGTATAGCCAGAAAAGATTCATGGGGGCCTGCAAGAATTGTTTTATCACCCTGCGTAAAAATCACGGATATATTAACAAAATTCACGTCACCAAGTACGAGTGGAGAGAAGAATCCACATGTGCTATGGGGAGAACCCAGCGTGCTGTAAAAAGTGCACATGTGTAACTTCGGAACGAATGAAGCAATCGTGACGATATTTCAGTGATCTGTTTTTCTTTATAAGGGAGCATTATGCGCAAAAATGGCGAAAACCCCTCCGTTAGATTTTTGTTGGTCCCTAATGGGTTAAATTTCTTTGGTAGCTTCGCGCTTTAAGAAATCCTGATCCAACTTCAGAGAGTAGAGCATTGCCTCTTGACCTACCGCAGAACGATTACTTCCTGATATACCTTTTTTCCATTTCTATATAGTTCTACGTCTGCTTCTTCTCAATCTAACCAATCCAGTTTCTACCTTCTGCATTTTATCTGGCTTAAAGTTGTTCACTTCTCCGTCCTTAACTAATCCAGTGTCTACCTTCTGCATTTTACCTGCCGCTGACAGTTGTTTACTTCTCCGCCCTTATTTTCTAGATACTTACAGGTTCGATTCCGGGTCCCTTTTTGGTCATTGTGAATCAATGGGCTTTCTGTATAGGTACACAAACACCTTAACTTCCCGCAACTTAGGAACGGTAATTGCTATTCATAAACAGGGCGACAGCAGCGGGTTGCGACCTACAATGAGACTGCAGAGGAGGCGCACTTTCGCTAACCTCTCGAATTTCTAGTTTTGGTCGTGTTCGCAGGCTGATGTTCACGCCGTTCACTCTGATCTCAAGTGGAATTCAGTGCAAAACTCTCGTTGTTGCATGCACGGAGTTAAACACGCTCGGCAACAATGATCGCACGGGCGTTTCGTCTCTTCTGGTACTGCTCGGCGCCGTCGGGAGACCGCCGTTGTTCACTGACGCGCGTTCACCCAGTTCGTTCACAACTGATTCCATCCGGTGTGCGCTAAAGAGGACAGAGCAATCGTCGGCGTATTGCGAGAATTTTTTGTCTCCAGCGCGTGCATTGTGGGTGTGGATTCCTTTGTGTGGTGTGTGAACGCGCTCCACTCCCGCTCCAATTTTTGTTGACAGTGAAACCATCCTTGCTACTTATGGGTATTATTGCAGGGCTCCGGCGATCGTGCCTATGCCTAGCTATGGTTATGATATAACTGCCAGTTTTTATTTTTAGACGACTGCGGCAGTGTGAACGGAAGAGGACATGGCATCGGTGGATATCGATCTTCTAAAGAAAGTAGCCACCCTCTTTTTTATGTGTAGAAGGTTGCTTTACAGCTGCAAACCCGTTTCAATCAGTGCCAAAAAGGCGAAGCATTTTCGATTTTATTACAGTGAATATGTTGCAAACGTCCAAATAGTTTCAGGATTACGTTTGCCACCATTCGCATATTATATGAACGTTACTGCAAGGAGCTTTCACAATGTAATACGGATCTAACTGAACTTGGCGGACTTTTCTCAGATAAGTCTATTGTGGCCACGTCCTGTCATAGGGCTATTTGCGCTAATAAGTACTTTTTGAATTGAGAAGGCACATCTGCATTGGTTTGCATACTGTGTTTGGTTATGTTGAAAAAAATTGGAGCGTTCATTAGGCACAGTAAATTGACTTTGATTGCCTGTACTGTGGATCAAAAGTTAAGTTTGCTGCTATGCAGTGACATTTGAAGCTTGGTTTTGCCAAGAAGAGATAATCGGTCTTGACAGCTGCAGCTTCGCAAGTTGATCATGGAACAGATCATTGAAATAGTGCACGACACTGTGAAATTTATTTTGTAGTCAACTGATACTCCCAAACTTCTAGAAGCAGTCTGAAAATCTACGGTCTGACACATTATGCGCCAAACTAGATCTGTGGGTGTGAAACATGCCGTGTTGCACTGCTATAGGGTTGGATTTCTGGGCTGTTCTTGGAGGTGGCGGCCCCATTGGAAACATGCATTTCTTGGACTTTGGGTTCGACATGGTTTTCATATGCAACATTTAGGGCATTGTGGCGTGGAGAAGGAGGGACGACCTCCCTCTCATAAATCCTCCCCTGCAGTGAAACTATAAGTGCAATCGGCCCCCTCTGCTTCTGTCAGAGCTATGATTTACTCTTGGAGTTGTATAAAAAGTCATTGTTGGCACAGCCACCATTACGAAAACATGTTATGAGATTATGCTTGGCACTCCGGACCAAGAACTTAACCTTTTTACACCATATGCCCATCCTCACTGCTGTATCAGAAGGCATTCCTGGCACGGTTACCCGCACGAAAACATTCTATGAAGCTAGAAACAGGATTAAATAGCAAACACTAAACTCCGGTATTTTTCTTGTCTTCACTGCTGCAGCAAAAGGAACTGTTGCCTGCCCAGACACACGCAATGAAGGTAGATTTCAGCATTAAACATGAAGTGCATCGTTGAACGGCAGGTTGAACACTAAGCTGGGGTGTGACCACGCATGGCAACATTGTTCACGTCTGATCCAGACGCGGACACATGCACACTCACTGAGAGAGTTGTGCTATCCGTTACACAGCGTGACTAAAGTGTGGCAAATATGTGAACTACATTTACAACTACAATACTATGCAAACAACCTGATATCAACAACCTTGCTCAGTGATCTCATCCATGAAGTTCTGAATTCATTCTAGGAAAGAAATTTTTTCCACAACTTCGTCAGCATGTTTGACAGCTGCCCACTCAAAATTCATTACATTCTCAAAGTACAAAGTGTTGCAGAATGCCAATTAAATATAAGGCTCATGGCATCAAACTGGCCACGGGAAGCTTCCAGGGTAGCTATGTACAACACCTTTGCAGAAAGCTGCAGTTTCAAAGGACGACATTACACTGCATTAAAACGGGATATTCGGTTCGGAAGCATCATGAAATATGCAGCACGAGTGAGGGCACAGGGTGAAAAAAAAAAGGAATGAAGATCCGCAACTTAACAAGTTTTGTTTCGATGACACCGTATGTAACAGTTTATATTAGAAAAAAATAACCTAAACAAGGATGCTGTTCGACGTGTATGCTGGATTTGATATATTTTTCTACTATACTTAGGCAGGAGCTTTGCATTTATACACAATTTCAGTGCACTACTCTTCTGCACCCTTCACCTCATGTGGTGAAAGTAACCTTCTGGGATTGCGATAAACGAGGGGCTATGATGAACAGGGTGTAAGTAAACCAATATATTTCGCCATATGTGCCCTCCAAGGAGCCCTACTACCCATACCTCCACCATCGCAGAACGACGCTATGCCTTAAAAACTACGAACATGCTACGCCGAAAGAGCACTCTTGAACTTCAAAAGGCCAATTAAAAAATTACTGACAGTCCTATGTAAGACGCCTTGTATATTGTCACGTAGTGGTGACTGCAGACCGGCGAACAGAAAAACAACGAGGATGTCTTCGAAACGAAACTCTTTATTTGGGCTTACTTGCGCCCGCATAGAACTGAATCACTCGGCGGCGGCGTAGCAACAAGTGTCCTCGGCGGTCGTCGAACAGAATCCCCGCCGCTCTCGGCCGTGCTCTTTTTAAAGCTGATAGCGAACTTTCGTGATAGAGCTTGGAAAGTTACTAGAACACCCTGGAACAACCTAGAATCGGCTCCGCCTGGATGCAGTCAATGAAGGTAAATCTAGGCGCGTCTTGCATCACAAACAAAGCTATAAGCGGCATGCCGGCAGCTTTGAACAATGAACAAACAAACACTGCAAACATTCGCGGCGACATATACGACTCGGCCGTCTCGCGATGCAGCACCCTTGCTCGAAAATGAAGCGTAATAGGCTTTTGGAGAAATCTGCATTGTGATGCAGGCACGAATTTATCGCAGTGCAGCAGATGCAGTAGTCGTACAGGGGCGGTTTTCTTCTAGGCCTGAAACAACTATCTGTTCTCCACGTACGAGCTGGACAAGAAAGGCTGCAATTTTGTTTCGAGTGGATGGACTTTTTTTATATGTAACGCGTGTTTTCATCGTTCGCTGGAAGAACAGGCCTTTACTGTGGAATCGGAAACGCCGCCCACTTAAAGGGGCTGTTTATTTGCTAAGGATGTACAAATTTCTTTTTGTTGCTACAAAATTGGCGCAGGGAGCGGCAGAATATCACGTAGGCGGGTGAGAGCAGGATGTTACCTAGGATAAAGTGGTCGCAGCTGGCTCAGGACAGGGTTAATTCGGGGATAAAGCAGCAGTATTTGGTCTAAAGTGGGCGTAGGTATGCTGATGATAACGACAGTATTTGGTGGAAGTCATCACAGAATATCTACTGCTGCGGCCTTCAGTAAAAATGCTGGCCGTCATATATCTCTTCTCAGTTCGATGTTGCTTAATCCCTTAGGTAAATAGCGCAAAAAAATAGAGAGTAGTAAGAGATTATTGGGAACTGGCAGTCGTATTTACCTTTATCGAAATATTATCTCTTTTATCGTACTTCGCATTTGAACGGTTATATATGCTGGCGCAAATGCAGTACTTTTTAAATACGGGAGATATATCTTACCTCTCCGGAGTCAGGAATCTCACGTTGCAGGCTGTATGGTCCTCTCGAAAACTTTGCAGCCTCCGTAGGCGCAAAAACAGCAATCCCAAGCACAGCAACCAAGAATGTACAGCGCATCGTATACTCTGATGAAAGCTGCGGAGTGGCGAGCAACCGCTACACGCAGCTATTGTGCGCTGTCTAAATGGAGCGAAAAGTAAGTATCGAGAGATTTGGCCTTGGTGCGGAAAAACACGCTGGCGTGTGTGACTCGAGTGGAAAGAATGTGTTTACTAGGCATTTATTGATTGGGACGCACCAGGAAACATGGTCGCCATATAAGGGAAGGTGATATCAAATTGCCTTTCTGTTCTCCTTTGCTTACCTTATGCTTCCCACAAATAAGAAATACTTGTGTAAAAACTGTTCAAAGCAAATGTGCCTCGCCGTGACGCGTTTCGTTTTATCCTTGTGCCGTAGAATTATTCACAAGAAATAAACATTTATCGAAAAAGTTTACTGCTGCGCGAAGATAAACGTAGCTGAGCACAAATTCTTTATCAAACTTTAAAATGAGGTATCCTTCGAAATTTTCAAATATCAGAATATAACTTGCATCAAGCGCGATTGGGGCATGGAGCCCGTGCGGGTTGTTTCATCATCATCAGCCTGACTACACCCACTGCAGGAAAACGTCTATGTATGCGCCTGTGCTAGCAGTCGAGTAAGCTGATCCAGTAGAGGATCAGTTTCTCCGTTCACATCACGCTTTCTAGGTTTTATTCACTCAAAGTAGTCGCCCACCGTAACCGCGCTGTTACTTGCTGCCTACTAGGCGCGGAGAAGAAAGTCGATTCAGCAGTCCGCTTTCTGGGAGGCGAACAGCCTCAGAGCGTGCAGATATACTCTCTGGGCGTCAATAGAAGTGCTCCTGTGCAGTGTAAGCAATGTGCGCATGTTTGCAAAGAGCGTATACCATGCCGACAGCGTGCTGGACACGCGCAGAGCACGTGCCGATAGAGTGTCATGCAACGCGCACAATAGGTGGAGGCTGGCCGCGAAACGGTCGCGTGATCAAGTGAGCAGTGAAAGAAACGAGGCCGCTAGCGTTGGCACGAACATAATAAAGAATTTCAGCATTGCGCGTACCGCGCACCTCGCGGCCGTCAGTGCGCACACGCTGATTGGTCCCGATGGCGCACTGCACTCATATCGCCAGCATGTGGCGCCAACTGGCGCCAGACCTCACGGCAGTCTTGGAAGGTATATTCAATTCAATTTCAATTCAATTCAATTTTATTCTCCAGTTATACACTGGAACGTTCTCCGGGCTAAAAGGACCGACTGGGCCTTGACTGAGTCCCGGAGACGTTTACAGAGCAGCGACAGGCAGTACATACGGAGAAATACTATACAATACAAAAGTTAAACAGAGTATACACATATAAAAAGTACATACATATATACAAAGCACACAAAAGAGGACACTTATACAGAGTTATATAACTACAAAATGCGAGGAAGAAGGCAATTACAATTTACTAAAGTATTCGTGTAGTTTTTTACGCGAAAGGTTATTCATATCTTTATGGCGATTTAACATAACAGGTAGATTGTGCTTTATGGACTGCAATTTATAATTGGTGCGAAAATGAGGAACGAGCCAAGGATCGGTGTTACGGGTAGCAACATTGTGTTCGTGGCGTGTCAATGAAGATACACGTTTAAAAAAAGATGGCTCTCGCTGCCTAGTGTTTCGAGTACAACATTCTCCTTTGTGATTTAAATACTTTGCGAAGATGTCTTCAATTTTAGGTCATAATTTAATAGACTCTGCAGCTGGCACCGCTCAAGTCGATGGTATTGTGAACTAACCTGCACACAGTGATTGGCGGGCCACATGCCATTGGCAACTGACAGACGGCGCTTCGCATTTCCGATTGCAGTGAACCTTCTAATGCTCAGCAAGGCAGAAATTTGGGCGAGTTGCTAAGTATTCATGATTTTGTTCACAGCGCAACAAGAACGGGAAAGACGAAAGACGAAAGATGCTCCCTCTAATGCTCTAATGCTCCCTCATTAATGAGGAAGGCGCTTTCATCCACTAGTGCCACTTACTACCGTTCTCTACGTTGAATGGAAGAACCAAAAACGTGGAATTTTTTAACCTCCTTCAGGCACCTTGGACCTTCATGCAAGCGCTAGAGAATGGCTTGGACGGACGAAATTTGCCAAAGAAGGGAGGCGTAAATGTAGCCGGTAAATGCATTCATGCGCCAACGCCCTGCATAAGTACCTCCGCGCGTTCTCTGGCGTGTGCTAGCGTGTGCGAAAAACGTCGTCTTCGGCATTCCGCCATTGTTGGTCACGTGTATCGCTACAGGTTAACAGGTATATCTCGCTAGACAGAAAAACTCTTGGGCGATCCTAGATGGATCGTTTCGAGGAGTTAGCAGCAAGACGTTCGTTATATCCCAGGTCCAGACACAGAAATTTCTTTTATCCGAAGTTACCACACGCACGCTTGTTACAACCAAGGATAGCACATGAAAGTTCATTATATCACAAGTGGCATGCTTAGCTTCGTTATAACCGATCGGTAGTATACCAAGCCCGTATAGGTAGCATACCAAGTTCGTTTGTACCCCGTAAGGCAGGTTGCCAGCTGCCACTCGCTACTGATAGCCTGTGCTTGCCATTTCCGCTTACAGGCACCCTTGTCATACGAACGCATCAATAAGGAAGGCGCTTCCAGGCCACACGCACCACTTCCTAAAGAAATATTTCGTTATCAGGAAACAGAAGGCGCGGTAACAACAATCTCGGTGGCCACCTAAACCGCGCCGTGAGCGAAGGGACAGCGAAATAGGTGCCGTAGTAAAGGCTTCGAAATAATTTCGGCCACCTGGGGATCTTTAAAGGGGCTGTGAAAGGGGGTCTTAACAAAGATGCGATATCGCTGGGGTTCTAAAGGACGCTGCGTCACAAATATCCTCCAGGAAAAATTTTTTCGATGAGTGTTGTGGGAGCTGACTTATTTCTATCCAAAATTTGAATTTCCGCGTCTTTGCGCCTTTCACTCTCCTCTCGTCCCTTTTTGCACGCTCAAAATGTTCGTCCGCCGGCTCCACGCACTCGGTCCCTCCGCCGACGCTCGTGGGAATTCCCCAGGAGACGGAGCCAACGCCTCCTAAACTAGTTTGGCGGCGACGGCGCTGGCGCGGCGAAACAATGATGGCATTCCGCTGTTGATATAAAGAGCGCTACATGACGCAATGCGCACGGTTTCGGGCGAAAGCTCGGCACCTCAGGTCTCATCGAGGTGCGGAAGCGGGAGTCCTTAAAATTGCATTGTAAATTATCGGCTCGCTTTTGAGATCTTGTACGCGGCATGTACGCTCGGTAGCCGGTACTCTACATGATGCACCATGTTATAGCCAACCTCCAACATCTTTTCTGGGGCCTTCTATCGTGCACCCACATCGCACATCACACGGGCGGCTTTTGCGGACGCTCGGAGCCGAACCCGGTATCTCTGGCTCAGTAGCCGAGCGCGCGAACCACCGGGCCACCGCCGCGGGTTGCACTCACTACAGTTCTCCACTACCTTCAGCCTCCGCTTTCTTCCTCGCACTTATGGATACACTGCCATAGCAGAACACCGCTCAACCTAGGCGTAGGCCCTGACAGCTGCGCGATAGGATATTTCTTGAATAATTTTCTGGAACTGCAAGGATCGAGAAAGCTGCGCACCTTTCACTCTCACTGCTTAGGTTGAGGTTAGTGAGTATTTTGCATCGCGATTTGCTCACTGTTTAGTTGCACCAAGAAATATACGAGGTCTGTTAGAAAAGTATCCGACTTAATTTTTTTGCGCGAACACTTAGCTGATGGATATGAAACAAGCGCGCTTTCACCAGCCGACCTTGAACCTCCGTGCGCTTGCACGAATTTTTTCCCCGCCTGCCGATAGCGTCAGTCGCTGGGACGCAGCGTTAGAGAGAGGCAGTGCGCATTGCTCTCGTCGGTTTTTATTGCAAGTAAAATGGCGGAGCGACAGGAGCAGCACTGCTGCATCAAATTTTGCCAGAAACTGGGCGACAGCCAAGTGGAAACCAATCGAAATATTCCTACGGATTTCGGTGACGATGCTATCAGAAGCATACAGATTAAGCAGTGGTACAATTGGTTTAAAGACGGCCGCACATCGGTGGTGAGAGAGCCACGCTCCGGTCGGCCATCAACATGCCGAAATGACCAGGTCATTGCCGAAGTGAACGCTGTAGTGATGCGGGACCGTCGTGTGACTATCCGAGAAATTGCGGAAGAGGTGGACATGAGCAATGTTTCTGCACGTTCCATTATCACCGAAGATTTGGCCATGGAGAGAGTTGCGGCGAAATTCGTGCCGAAGCTGCTCTAGTGAAGCAAAAGCAGCTTCGTGTTGAAGTCTCACAACACATGCTGGATTCCAGAAACAGTGACCCCGACTTCATCAACACCACAATCACTGGTGACGAGTCTTGGGTGTACGGGTACGACCCGGAAACCAAATCCCAGTCGTCACAGTGGAAGCATTCCACGTCATCAAGACCAAAGAAGGCCCTCCAAGTGCGCTGTAATGTCAAAGTGATGCTTACTGCTTTCTTTGACTCCCTTTGTGTGGCACACCACGAGTACGTACCCCACCGGGTAAAACAATAACCAAAGAGTACTACAGTAATGTCCTCCGTCGCCTACGTTGTGCTGTGCGGCGCAAGAAACCGGACTTGAGGTGAACAGGAAACTGGCGCATCCCTCACGACAATGCTCCAGCACATTCCGCGCACTTGATTCAGACTTTTTTGGCAAGAAACCAGAATCCTGTAGTTGAACAGACAGCTTACTCTCCTGATATGGCCCCCTGCGACTTCTGGCTGTTTGCCAAAATCCAGAGGCCATTAAAGAAAGCGCGATTTCAGACAAGGGAGGATATTATGGCTGTAACGACAGCTGAGCTAAACTCCATTCCTAAAGAACCCTTTTCGAAATAGTTTCAGCAATGGCAGCACCGCTGGGAGAAGTGTGTGGAGTCCCAAAGAGACTACTTTGAAAGTGATTAGGTTTCCACCGCTTCAGTTATGCCAGTTTTTTTTTCTTCGGCTAAAGGTCGGATACTTCGTAAACATCTACGGCGCTAATGCTAACGGCTCTGGGTCCCCTTTAAAAGCACTTTACCGCGCTTTCCCTTGCGTAATTTCTAGCCGTTCAACAAACAAAATATGCTTCAACGCAGTGCACGTTTGATTTTTCAAGGAACTGCACCGTGAAGCAGGAGTAGTTTTATTCTAATGCCCAACTAAAACACTGCGCGTAAAAGCGTTTTGTAAGCGCATAAAAACAGACATGACGACAATAACTCAAGGCGAACATTTGTAAGACTTAATAAAAACAAGCGCCTAGGGCGACAGAAGCACAGAGATTGTTGCTGGCGGTGATCAGACAAGATTGGCGTCCTTGGCCAGCTGGTAGAAGACGGACGTCTCTTGCTTGAGAAGATCACGTGGTGCAGCGAACTCCACGATATGACCGCGGTCCAGGACCATGATCCTGCAGTGCATGAATGCTACCGGTCACTTTTCCATTCAAGAGACACTTCTGGAAACCGGAGTCACACAGAGCCATCATACAGACATTTAGCCCCAAGGCGGTGCTGGTAGCAACACCTTACAATCGGCGCCAGACTATGCAAAAAGAGGCACAAGTGTAACCTCTTCGTGCTACTGTGCGATTATCTACAGTTGGAATTATTCTGCTAATGCCATGAATTTCATGCTGTCGTTCTAGCCTGCTTGTATAACTTGGCGCAGTGTAACGCCTGTAAAAGACTGATTGATTATAAGACTCGAGGGGGTTGCGTGTTCCAATCCAACCGGCGGAATGTGGTTTCAGTTCGTTGTACTTCTAGCCGCAATGACAGATTTCGCCGGTGTCTGTCCGCTCTCTCTTTCTGCGTGAACTTGTAGAGCTAAAGAACGTGGCGACGCGCGTCACACGGCGCAATGAGGGCAGCATGGCTGCAGCCAATGAAGAAGTGGCGCGCATCACAGTTACGGGCGTCGAGTCGCGGCTGTCACCGGGCGCTGTTGCACAAGCGTGTTACTCGGGAGCAAGGACTGAGTAGTCGCTTGCGCGCCCTCAACTTCGGTCGCGTCTGTCACCCCTCACGGACCGCAGACGTGCACGCACAGTTCTCCCTAGACCTCGGCTCCGAGCCGCATCATGAAGCAGCTTGTGCTCACATCCGCGCCTTAACGGGCGCTCGCCTTCAAGCGCACTTCCTTGCTAACATCAATTACCTTTCTTCGTCCTGGTGACCTTCTTTCACTGCTCTATATTTGGTGATGGCGAAACTAGAGCAAGTGCTTTGCTGATGCCGTGCATTCTCATCACATGTAGAAAAATACAGCAGGGGTAAGCAGTGCTAGCGCACCTACTTAGCGTCTGATCAAACGTGCAAATCGGGTCTTATTTTTTTTATTATACTTCCTAATAATTTATCTTTCAGCCATAAAATGGTTGCACTATTAATTTAAAGAAGTGAAAATATACCCCTATGCTTTATGGTTTCGGTGTTTGTTTGCTTCCTTCATATTTACGTCATAACGACATAATGAGCCCCTCATTTCTCTCCTTGTTTGCCGAATACAACGAAGGTTACACAAGCGCAACAAGACAACAGAGAAGCAGCAAGGAGTTTTCGGAGAGCGGCTTGTCTGCCCCTCCTTTAAAATTACGCAGAGGAAGAGGGCAGGCACGGCCGTGTCCAGATTTGTTAGGGATACAACACAGAGCAACTTAAAACAAGGGAGAAGAAAAGGCTGTACAGCACCGCGGTTGTGTCCGGTCTCTTCGTTCCTGTCTCGTTGTGCTGCGATATGTCCCTAGGTGTCATGAATTACCAACTATCCCGGTCAGCGACGCTCCATACTCGTGACTGCAAGTATGTTCCGCGCACTGCGGGGAGGCAGCAGCCTCAGAAGTAGAAAACGCAGGTGAATTTGCCGAGGCCGCGGACAAGCGTCCCTGTGACGCTTCTTTGATATGAATAGAGGTATTATACGATGTCGCTGGTAGTCACGGGTGGCATCAGGAGCTGTACATAAGGCAGACTTCGGGGTTGAGCTCATGTCTGGAGCTGGTATCATAAATCCACAACGGTCGTCTCTGTAATTTCTGCGTGCACGTATAGCAACATTATCTTCGTTGCACTAACCTGAGCGCAATTAAAATAACTAAAAGGCATCGACTCATACTAAAGACCGACAGACACAACCAAAACAAATTTAAGAGTAACAGAGTATCACCGCTGTGTTGTCCATTTCCTCCTTTGCTCTGCTCTCTTCTATGGCTTTCGGCCTTGCGCTGTTTAAATCGTACCATGCATAACCAACTCGCCATTCAGTTCCTGCTTTGAAGATTATAGCTGTGCTTGCAGAAGCACTATCTAGAAGCAGAAATTCTAAGCAACCTCTGAACACATCACGTGCCTACCAAAAAAGCTTGTCGTCATATTGCCTTCACCGGATTGACAAGGATTTAACGTCGACAGATAATTTGGCGTAAAGCACGCGCTTTCTACGAATCGATTGAAAAGTAAAACCCCTCAACAGTGATCTGGACTCGCCTGTCGTACTCGAGCACTGTGTTGAGGCGGTGCGCGATGGTGATAATGGTGCAGTCGGCGAACTCCCGCCGAATGGTGCCCTGGATGAGGTCGTCTGTTTCCATGTCTACGGCGGCCGTCGCCTCGTCCAGGATCAGGATGCGTGACTTGCGCAGCAGGGCTCGCGCAAGGCACACCAGTTGGCGCTGGCCGACACTGCGCCGGAGAATTGGGGGCTTTGAGAAACCCCCGAGGTGACATCGGTGCCCCCGTAAACATGCACGAAATGTCCCCTCGACTGCGCTGACCGGGGCATTGTAAACATTTCTGATTTCCGACATGCATGCACAAGTCTGAGAACGCCTTTGCAGGTCAACGCATCCCGTGCTTCAAAAAGGTGTATGTAATCTTATCAATATGCGTGACCACACAGCTATCGTTTTTCTTGACACCTAGCCTGTTTATGCTCCTGCGTCGCGGTGGACTACATGCCGGCTCCGTGGAGGCGTAAAGGCGACTTATTTCGCTGTGATCCATAAACGCTCGAGGAGAGGGTTCACAACATTGAAT
Organism: Amblyomma mixtum; assembly: GCF_055824585.1. NCBI lineage: Eukaryota > Metazoa > Arthropoda > Arachnida > Ixodida > Ixodidae > Amblyomma > Amblyomma mixtum. The sequence continues at coordinate 23,240,730 of NC_143021.1, read as the reverse complement.
ACTTCGAGGTTCTTCTCCTGAGCAATTCAAAATTCATTTGTAGCGATGAAAAAGCCTGCTTAGCTTCCACGCGTGAAAAATGCCATTACCAACGCCCAAAAGAGATTCACAAGTCTTATAACTCGACTTGAGTATGTTAGTGCGGTGATTGGCGAACTGATTTCACCAACGCAATGAAGCTTCAAAAGAGAATACTATTCACCGCATACTCTAGCAGTGTGAAGGGGCATGATATTCAGTTTTTTTAAACTTAATGCTTTAACACACTTAATTTTGATGACCTCTCAACTCTGCAATCAAAGACCAGGGTCGCATACCTGATGTTTTCTCCACCTTCTGTGATGTTGTGCTCAAGGCCTTTCTCCAGGCCAGCCACGTATTCTTTGAGGTGCGAGTGCTGAAGTGCGCGCCACAGCTCGTCGTCGCTAAACTTGCCGAACGGATCCAAGTTAGAAAGAAGAGTACCGCTGAAAAGCACAGGGTCCTAGGGGTTGGGAAATCCTTATTAACAGAAGTTTCCAAGGCAGAACACTTAGCCAAGCAGTATTGTAGCAACTATGGTGACGTTACACTTGTGGCCACTGGCAGGAACTTGATGTTGCTTATTCCACTATTTTATTGCTACGATTGCAAACGACTTGCGCTACATCTTCACTTATCGTATATTGTAGCTTGAGCATTCTTCCAAGAATTCTGTTTCGAGGTCATTAACCAAACTGCAGGTTTCTCATTACCGAAGCGATGAAAGCACAAACCAGGCATTTCTTCAGAACACGCCGTCCAGAATGCATAACTTTTAATCGTGAACTTCGCCCAAGGAGTGACAAAAATGCTCCGAGATGCGCGTCCTACTAACCTCTCGGAACGTCGCTGCACATATGGCATCATTGGACCACCTCAATGTTTTACTGAAGTGGTAGTTTTGGAAAGCTTTCTGTATAGGGTCTTACACTCTCAGTTTAAAGCAAATTTTTCGAAACCGTGCCAAGCAGTCGGGGAAACTTGCCTGCGGGATGATGGTGAGCTTGGAGCGCAGTTTGTGCAGACCTAGGTGGGAGATGTCAACGCCGTCGATGCAGATGGCGCCACCGGCCGCCTCGATAAGACGGAAGAGAGCCAACGTGAGCGAGGACTTGCCAGCGCCCGTGCGGCCCACAATGCCGATCTGAGGGGAGAGGGAAAGCAGTGGACTCTTAGAGCAACAGCAGTTAGGCTGTCTCGGTTCCACCGTAAACAATCTTCTCGATGGATTAAGGATCATGACGTCTTCAGCACCGCCAGATTTGAAACTGAGGATTATAATGTCCAGTACCTTTCATTGGGTTATAATATGAGGTTATACTGACCCTACCCAGCGTTTCACCTTAATCCATTCACTTATCCTATAGCGTTCCTTATTCGGCCAGCTAATCATCTTACCACATCATTACATTATGTCCATTCAACTCTGATTCCCGTACTTCCTCTAAGAAATACCTTGGCGTTCTCCAGTCATTCTTATCATGGCTTGCTTATATTGAATCTATATACTACCAGGCCTCGCGCACTCATGGTCATTTATGGCGAAACCGATAACCAGCACCACCTGAAGTCTGACAACTGGCTTATTATACCTATGTACGTCCGAAACAAATACGCTTCATTTATCTGGCATCCTTGACAAGTATGTCCTACCAATGAACTAGAAGTCGTTCAGAACCAAGACGCCTGTTTTATGTTGCAGTACTCGTGTGAAACTAGCGTCACTGCACCAAACAAGCCCTTTCCCTCCTAAGTCTTCATTTCGGTCGCGTCATATCACGTCTCCGGCTCCATTCCCTTTTCTGCTACCCTATTAGCGGGCACCTCCTAATAAAACCATCGTCACGAAAATCCTTTCACTTAGACTGCAGTAATCCAATAGCTGCCATGAAAGTAAGTAAGTAAGATGAAAGCAGCGCACTCGAAAAAGTGAGAAAATTCTTGTACGGTGTTTTCCTTTTGATAGAACTGGGCGCCAAAAAGAACTGGTAAAGAAGTGAAAAGGGGTCACAACACAGTGGTGGGTAAAAGCGTTGGAGTCAATTTCTTTGTTATTGTGAACCTATCAACAAATGCGCATTTGGTGCAGTGCTAACCACGGCGTAACTTACTAGTGGGATATCCTGAATGATAGCCATGCTGAGCTCACATCTGCATCATGCATGTTGATGCTGCGGTTGCCACCTCCTCTGCAGGCGCGGAAGGGCTCCTTTCTCAAAGAGGAGGAGGAGCTGTTGCTCTCAGGTGTGCGCGTGCCCACTGAAAGCGCATCCAGGCTTGGCTTGCGTTCGATCCGCATTGGCCGAAGGATACCGCGTTTAGCTGTCTGCTAGGTCGTTCGGAACTGGGCTTGGCCCGCGAACGGTACAGTGGGTTTCACGAGCTTTACCCAAGCGCACACTTCTGAAGAAAGCCGGGCGGCAGTATGGGAGACGCTTGTACCCATTTTTGCCTGTGGATTTCGATATGTTTTACTTGTAACCTTTCTCACATACCCGCCTCTCCTAAGGGAGCTCATTAAATTACTGAATTACTTTGCAGAAAGGTGCTCGGTTGGCATTCGTTCCTACTAAGGCCACAGGGAAAGCCATGACGTGCAAAGTGGGTAAGAAAAGCAAGTGAGAAAGTAGTACGTCAGGCCATCTGGTGCCTACTCCCATCACGCGTGAACAGGACGAGAAGAAAAGATACTTTCTCCTGATTGCGCGCCTTTAACTTTCTTCCGTTTGTACCGACGCCATATCATTTACAATGGTTTTGCCAATAGAGGGCTTTTTCCATCACCGATGCCGTGCGCTTGGTAGGGTATCCATTATCCAACTCTCCACGAAACTGATCGGAGCACGCATTTCTAATAAAATGCAGTCGTTTATTGGGAGCGGGCAGTATGCGACAAGAAAGATGCATTACAGATTGGACGTCAAAGCCGCGATTTATATTCAGTTAGCGGAATTCCAGAAAACGGCGCAGAAGGGAGATGGGGAAGCAATAATTGAAACATGCAGGCAGTACCAGCTCGAGCAGTTTTCAGTCAGCGGCTCTAAGTTCTCTGTCCCGTCCATTGTGCTGTATAGTGCAATTTTTGTGGGCTGTCAACTATCTCAAACCCCAGTTCTGATAGATCGGGGGGTCAGCTTTCGAAAATCATTCCAAAAGCAAGTGATTAAGGAGCACAGCCTGGCCTGATAACGCAAACAGGCGCGAAAAGCCGCTTTCTGAATTACTGCATTGAAGTGGGCTTGTGAGGTTCGAACTGTGGCAGAGCAAATATCGAGGGTGACCGCATCGCAGTGTGATGATCGTGCCTTCTCTCCGGGACTGATGTCGCAGCTGATGCCCTTGAGGACGAGTTCGAGGTCGTCCCTGTAGCGAGTAGAGTAGCGGTCATACACCACTCGGCCCGCCGTGGCCCATGAGTCGTCCGGCTTGAAGTCTGGCCTCTCCCACGGCGCCTGACGGGAAGGGAGGCAAGCATACGGATAGAGTGACAAAGAAAGAAACGCGGCCAGGCAACACGCTTACGAAATCAGCTGAATCGAACCAAATAACCTCAACTAAACTTCCTTCAGCTGCCTGAAATATGACAACGAAACTATCTTGAGGCATCCTGTGCATCGTTTTTCAATTTGCTCCTTTTAATGGAGGCACAGCTGTCTCAACCAGTTTTGTTAAAGAGCGCCATCCACTGAAGGAACGTAGCTCTGGCTACGTAATCTCAATTCGGAGTAAAATGTGCCTCACTGGGCATATAACTTCTGTATAAATGCTGTACTAAATAATTCTCACCTAGGAGTGTACGCGGGGAGGCTATTTGGTATCACATCGACAAACAAAACTGCGCGAAGGACCGGACACAACAAAAGTAAACAGGACGAGCGCAGTGCTGTCTACTTCTGTCCTCTGTCCTGACTACGTCTGTCCTCTGTCCTGTCTACTTCTGTCCTCTGTCCTGTCTACTTCTGTCCTCTGTCCTGTCTACATCTGTTCAGTGTCCTGTTTATTTCTGTTCTGTGTCCTGTCTACTTCTGTCCTGTGTCCTGTCTACTTCTGTCCTCTGTCCTGTCTACATCTGTTCTGTGTCCTGTCTACATCTGTTCTGTCTCCTGTCTACTTCTGTTCTGTGTGCTTACTACTACTGTCCTCTGTTCTGTCTGCTTCTGTCCTCTGTCCGGTCTACATCTGTTCTGTGTCCTGTCTACTTCTGTTCTGTGTCCTGTCTGCTTCTGTTCTGTGTCCTGTCTACTTCTTTTCTGTGTCCTGTCTACTTCTATCCTCTGTTCTGTCTACTTCTGTCCTCTGTCCTGTCTACATCTGTTCTGTGTCCTGTCTAGTTCTGTTCTGTGTCCTGTCTGCTTCTGTTCTGTGTCCTGTCTACTTCTGTTCTGTGTCCTGTCTACTTCTGTCCTCTGTTCTGTCTACTTCTGTCCTCTGTCCTGTCTACTTCGGTCTTCTGTTCTACTTCTGTCCTCTGTCCTGTCTACTTCTGTCCTCGGTCCTGTCTACTTCTGTCCTCCGTCCTGACCACTTCTTTCCTCTGTCCTGTCCACATCTGTTCTGTGTCCTGTCTGCTTCTGTTCTGTGTCCTGTCTACTTCTGTCCTCTGTTCTGTCTACTTCTGTCCTCTGTCCAGTCTACTTCTGTCCTCTGTCCTCTCTACTTCTGTCCTCCGTCCTGTCCACTTCTGTCCTCTGTCCTGTCTACTTCTTTCCTCTGTCCTGTCTACTTCTGTTCTGTGTCCTGTCCTTTGCGCAGTTTTATTTTTCATTATCCTCACCTAGATAACTGGATTTCCAGCTCCCTATCACATCGCTCCCAGTTCGTCTGATTGCTCTACTGACTACTTCAATTAATGTCACATCAAGGTTTGCCCAAGGCGCTGTGCTCTGGCCATTACTTTTTTAATATGCATAAACAATTTACCCAACATCAATTCTTCGAACGTTCTTCACGCTGATTGCTGCGTTTTATACGATGTGATTAATTGCTCTAATCACCGTTGCCTACAGCTTTCTAGGTTTTCTATTTGGTCCAACTCACGGCATATGAACATTAGTTCGATAAAAACTATCCTGATGTCCTTCTGTAATAAGATTTTTGTGTTACTCATTAAACGCCTGTACTCTAATCAGTGTGTGCGAGTATAAGTATCTTGGCGTCACTTTTACGCACACTTTGCATAAACCATTCACATTAGTTACATCTGTAATATAGCTCCTAAAAAGTTCAGTGTTCTTCGGAGGAAATTAACCAATTCTCCAAAAGAAAGGATATTAATGTATAAATCATTAGTACGTACAGTTTTGGACTATACTTCTGTACAATGAGATCTATATACGCTGTAACACATTAATGGGTTGAGGCTACCCAGAAAAAAGCTGTGCGTTCTATATTTCACCGTAATACCTATTTTTCCCCCTCTTCTGCACATTGTTCCCTGAAACTAGCAATGCTTTCTGCATGTAGCCTCAGCGACTGATTAAAATTCTTACATTGAATAATCAATTGCTTCGGTCGCGCTGTACTCCAAACTGTAATTTTGCTCCAGAACCATCAAGAAGGCACCACGAAATTAAGTCTGCTCCTTTCTATGCAGGTATCAACAGGTTCAAATTCACTCTTTCTCCGCGCAGCGCTGAAACCTGGAACGCATTGCTAGGATACATTCGCTCCGTTGAGTTTGCAAGTTTCGGACCAGCCATTCAAGACAATGATTTGCATTTATGCGCGCAACCCAAACGCAAATATTTCGCTTTTGTTCATACCTTATTTTCTTTTGTTCCCTGTTAATCATTGCTTGTATTTAGTTTGTAGATGATTGCTTGTATTTACTTTGTAGATACAGTTTGTATTCTCATTGCTTGTATTTAGTTTGCAGATACAGCCTGTATTCTATTTGTGCATTTTGAGCATATTCTTGTGGTGAACACCAAATTGTAAGTTCCCTCATATCTGCAGTTTTGCTCACCCACTCCTCTCGTAGCGCTGCTTTGCGCTGCAGTATGTAGAAATTAAAAATAAAAAATAAGACGCGCTTTTGTAGCCGTTTCTCATTGCAAATTAGCCCTCCCTACAAGAAATTGTAACCCTGAGAATTTTTTTAAATGCTAGATGAGCCCTGGAAGCTAATAAACCATTTAATTAAGAGAGATGGAGAGAGCGAAATCTTGAACTCCTTATCACACAAATACAAACGGGCCGTTGATACTTGTTTGGCGAAGAGCTATGCTTGGTTGAAACCTCACAAACAAGATTTGACACTTACAGAAATGTATGAACTGAAGCAAATTTATTAAGCACCACAAGTATATCGTTCAGCATTGCACACTGTGATTTTTCTTGAGAATTAGAACTTAAATTGAAGAATGAAGGTAATTCGAAGCAAGATCTTAAACTTTCCCATTGCCTTAATAGGGACCTTGTCAAGAAAAAATGCGTGATACCAACGTTAGTTCAGTACATTTTTCAATGCACTAATATCATTGGAAAGTCGTTATGTGAAGTACCAGGGGCCTGTGGCTGGTGTGGCTACCACATTTGCATTTTCCACGCCACCGCAGTTGGAAGGAAAATAGCTGATACTGAATCTTCCCAGCACAGCAATCATCCTTGGGAAGCCTTGGTTATCTGCTTTGGCAACATTTAAAGTAGGAACTTAGAACCCAGCTAAGTTACCACAAGCAACCTCGACGATATCTCTAACCCACTAAAGGAAGAGGAACTATTAATTTCTCCCCTCTATGAAGCAGCACGTTACGCATCTATGAAGGTCCTAAAGGATAGGGCAGGGTAGGGCAGGGCAGTGTATTCAAGATTGTAAAATTCCTTATCCCCCTCAACCATGTATTTTGCCTTGTTATTTAGCCCCCACCTGAGTGCAGACATACGTCTCCCACAAAAAACGGCTCCGCTTTTTCAGAACCTCTGCACTACAGAAAAGCTTGTACTAGCCCGAATTACATAGTGAGGTCACCACCAACGTTCCTATGACCAGGTTCAGTTTACAAACTGCGCCGCGTTGCGCGGAACCGCCACCGATGCTGCTCCCAGTGGCGCTGTAGTCGCACCCGGCTCCTGCGACGCGCAGTCAGCTTGAGTAGGCCGCTTTGACTGGTTTGTTTACCTCTCGTTCTTTCGTTCGTTGCCACGTTTTCGGATATTTACCGGCGTTCCGCAGCTAATGTGCGTGTCCGAAGACATCGATTTGCTTATTAGATGCAGTGCTGTGAGTGCGTCTAAGTCGACCAGGCCATGCCGACGTGTTGCGTGCCCGGCTGTACGAGCGGGTAACAGAGCGACACAAACCGGTCTGTCCGGCATTTCTTCGCGGCTCCTAGCGACGAGAAACTGCGCTCAGCCTGGAACAGGGCGATACCCCGTGCCGACAAAGACCTCTCAACCAAGTACAGGGTATGCTCACTGCACTTTCATGAACAGGACATTTTGAAAACTTACGTGCACGTGATCAACGGAGAAACTGTCGAAATCCAGAGGGGAAAGTGCAGCCTGGTCGACGGTGCACTTCCGAAAATTTTTCCGAACTTACCCTCGCACCTGTCAAAGCTAGCAGAGAAGAGACAAAAACTAAAGCGAAAGCAATGGTGCCGCTCACCATGAAACAGCAGTGCCCCATTCAGAAGAAGCATCATGCAGATCAAAGCCTGCCGATGTCGTGGTCGACAGTATACCCGAGTTGTCCGCGCCATCGTTTACTCAAATCGAAGGTGTACAGCTACCGCCATTGTGGCATCAAATCACTGTGGAGAACAGCAGCGGTAAATGTGTCGCATTTTTCACGCTGAAGTCTGAAAACAAGGCACTGCAAATAAAGAAATTTGTTGTTGTGGGCACCGACGGAGTGGCAACATCAAGTGGGAGAGGCCGCGAGGCGAAGGCTTTCCTGAGCGTGAGCATTAATACTCTGCAAGATCTTAGTAACCTGTTAATCAATGTGCACAATCGCTATGCATGCTCCGGATACGATGTGCAAAGGAGCAACTGTACTTCACGCAGATGCCAGGCACTCTCCAAGCAGCAAACATGCTCATTCTGCCGCACTGAAAAGAACCGGCTCTTGAAAAAAACATCTCAAAGGCAAAAAAGGCACATGTACAGACAGAGAAAGGGGCAAAATCTTCAGAAGAAAGCCATCAGGGCTGCAGCTGCTAGATTATCATTCATGAAGAATATGGCCGATCTAAGAGAGCAGCTGACAAATGAAAGATCCATATTAATTGGTAAGCATCTAACGTCGCTTCCACCTCTCCAACAGCTAGCATTCAAGATGTCCTTGAAACAAATAGAAGCAAAGGGCCTACAAGGTGTACGCTACACAAGGAGCTGGGTGCTGAACTGCATTCTTCTTCACATTTCAAGCCCCAAAGCATACAATGTGATACGAAAGATGAACTTGCTTCCCCTATCGACTTGCAGCCGCCTTAAACATTTACTTTCAGGTGTACCATGTGAGTACGGTTACAACCATGTTGTCTTGTAAGCGCTCGAGACATTCTTTGCAAGCAAGCGTGATGTTGAAAAGTATGGCACACTCGTGCTTGATGAAATCAAACTGAGAAAGGGAGTCAACTTCAACAAGTCAACATACAAATTTGATGGCTTTGTAGAGTTTGAAAACACAGGAGAGCAAAGCAAGGCTGTCTTGGCCGATGATGCTCTTGTTCTGATGTTTGTCCCTCTATTTCACATTTGGGTTCAGCCTATTGCAAGTTTCGCCACTAGAGGTGAGGCTCCTGGCGCTGCGTTGACCAAGATTGTCATAGAATCAGTGTTGCAGATTGAGCGTCACAGTGCCTCAGTTCTGGCTGTTGTCAGTGATGGTGCGGGTAACAACCGATCGATGTGGACACATCTTGGAATATCAGGGAAGTTGCACCGGCCTGTGAACAAGATTCCACATCCTACGCTTGAAGATGGACGCTTTCTTCATTTCTTGTGTGATGTACCGCATATTATAAAGTGCATCAGGAATCATCTCCTAACGCACACATATGCAAAGGTAAATGAAACATTACTGCACTAATAGTTGCCTGATGAATAATTCTGAAAGGTGCCTGTGTAAAACATGTCTTTTAGTCTGTTTCTTTTTTTTCCAGGCTGGCAGTAACTGCATCAATTTTAAACACTATGAACGCCTGTACGATGCTGAAAAGAATAACCACCTCAATGTCGTCCCAAAGCTCACGTCCTCTCACGTCAAGCCAAGCTAGCTGGAGAAAATGAACGTCAGACTGGCAACACAGGTACCTTCCAATGTCATGCCTCTACTTGGCACTCTGCTGGGGTAGTTTTGGTCTGCTTTTTGCTTTGTCGTGACAAAATGTTAACAAATGCAAATACTTGACTTTTTTCAAGTTATTCAGCAGGAGTGTCGCCATTGGGCTCAAGTTTTACAGGGACCAGCGTAAACCAGGCTTCGAGGACAGTGAAGGAAAAGAAAAATACACGATGCAGGTGAATGAACTGTTTGATGTTCTCAATGCCAGGCACCCTGCTGCCGGCATTCGCAAGAACTCGCCGAAAATCAAGGTAATGGTCGTTCTTATGCTTACTGCGGCATAATTGTGAGCCAGATATATTTAAGGGGGAATTAGTTTGCCGCACTGCAGGTGATAAAAGACTTCCTCATCATGCTGAACATGACTGAAAAGAACAGCATTGAGAGAAACACAAAGCTCTTTGCATCGCAGTTGACAACAGAATCCATCCGAGTAACACTGATGTCGGTGCTGTACATAATCTCTCTGCTGCTTGACGAGGACGTGAGATACATGCTCACTGCAAAACTCAACCAGGACCCATTGGAAGTGAGTATATTTTAGGATCCATTTTGACATAGATTGCCGCTTTTTGTTGTGCACTTTATATATTGCCACGTATCATTGCAGTGTGTGTTCGTTCACGCTCAAGGCAGCAGGAAAGGGTCGTTATCACTTTTGTTCGTGGTGCGAGAAGCGACCAGACTAATCTCGATTGTTCGCAGCCATGAAAGGCTGCATCTAGGTTTTTACAGATTACGTACGTAGATGATCTTGACCTGTTATCTGGAAGTTTCCTTGCCGGCTTTAAATTGAGCGATGCCGCGAGCGGCGGACATTCGTAGTTCGACGATTGACGAGCACGCTTGTTGCTTACGCCGCCACCAAGTGAGTCAGTTCTTTTGCGGACGCCAGTCATCCCAAATAAAGAGCTTCGTTTCCAAGACTGGTTGGTGTCTTCCTGACCGCTGGACTGCCGTCACTACAACGTGACATCTGCTGGAGGTGCTCGTCGGCGCAGATTGTAGCGTCGGGCGTCGGTGTGCTGCTAGTCTACAAATCTGGCCGCAAACATTCCGATGCAGACTGCCTATCGCGAGCCCCCGTAGACGCTGCACCGGAAGAAGACGACGATGCTTTCCTAGGACCGGTAAGCGCCAGCAGTTTCGCGCAGCAGCAGCGCTCGGATCCTGAGTTGCAAAGCCTAGTTGATTATTTGAATGGCAAGACCGCATCGCCTCCCCGGGGGTTCAAGCGCCAACTGTCGTCCTTCGTCCTTCACATTAATGTCCTCCTGAAGAAGAACTTCGCGCCCAACAGGACAGTACATCTTCTTGTCGTGCCCAAGAATCTTAAGCAAGAAATTATGCAGGCATGTCATGATGAGCCGACTGCAGGGCATCTCGGGATTGCTCGCACGTTGCACCGCATCCAGGAGAAGTACTATTGGCCGCGGCTAGCTACCGACGTTTCCCATTACGTGAAAACGTGCCGTGAGTGTCAGCGACGCAAAATGCCTCCGACTAGACCAGCCGGACTCCTGAACCCCATACCACCTGCAACTAAGCCCTTTCAGCAAATAGGAATGGACCTCCTCGGCCCCTTTCCTACTTCATCATCAGGTAACAAGTGGATCATCGTGGCCACCGACTACATGACCCGATACGCCGAAGCAAATGCGTTGCCTAATGGTACCGCAACAGAAGTCGCAAAATTTTTTGTCGAGCAAATTCTCCTGCGACACGGCGCCCCCGAAGTGCTCATCACAGACAGAGGGACGGTATTTACAGCGGAGCTGACGCAAGCCATTTTAAACTACAGCCAGACAAGCCATCGGAGGACAACTGCCTATCATCCACAAACCAACGGACTCACAGAGCGTCTGAACAAGACCATCGCAGACATGCTCTCCATGTACATCGACGCCGAACACAAGACGTGGGACTCCATTCTGCCCTACGTGATCTTCGCGTACAATACTGCCGTCCAGGAGACAACCAGGTTTACCCCATTCCAGCTGGTATACGGCAGGAAGCCCACGACAATACTCGACGCAATGCTCCCGCACGTTTCCGACGAAGACAACCTCGACATCGCCGCCTACATTCATCGCGCCGAGGAAGCCCGAAGACTTGCGCGGCTTCGCATTCAAGACCAGCAGCACACCGACGCCCGACGCTACAATCTGCGCCGACGAGACACGCATTACAAGCCAGGTGATGGTGTTTGGATATGGACGCCAGTTCGCCGCCGTGGATTGAGTGAAAAGTTGCTGCGACGCTATTTTGGCCCGTACAAGGTTCTCCGTCGCATCGGTGACCTCGACTACGAAGTCATCCCCTACGGCACGACAGCATCTCAACGACGCCGCACACGCCCGGAAGTCGTACATGTCGTACGCCTGAATCTATATTATGAACGCTAAAGGACTGGAAGTTTTCATTGTCCGTGTTTATTTTCATTTTAAAGCATCGAGACGATGCTTCTTTGGAAGGGGGGTAATGCCACGTATCATTGCAGTGTGTGTTCGTTCACACTCAAGGCAGCAGGAAAGGTTCGTTATCACTTTTGTTCGTGGCGCGAGAAGCGACCAGACTAATTTTGATTGTTCGCAGCCATGAAAGGCTGCATCTAGGTTTTTCCAGATTACCGTAGATGATCTTGACCTGTTATCTGGAAGTTTCCTTGCCGGCTTTAAATTGAGCGATGCCGCGAGCGGCGGACATTCGTAGTTCGACGATTGACGAGCACGCTTGTTGCTTACGCCGCCACCGAGTGAGTCAGTTCTTTTGCGGGCGCAAGTCAGCCCAAATAAAGAGCTTCGTTTCCAAGACTGGTTGGTGTCTTCCTGACCGCTGGACTGCCGTCACTACAACGTGACAATATGTTGTTTTTTTTCTCTTTCAGCGCTTTTTTGGAGTAGTGAGGTCATTTGGTGGTGATGAAGATCACCCTACGATAGGACACTTCGGCCAAATATTCAGGCTATTGAGCCTGTACACTCCTTTAAAGATGGCGACTAAAGGAAATTGCACTGGTGATGCAGATCCTGTACTTGTCACAGTAGAGGACAGCCTAAGTTGGAAGAAGCTTGAAGTTCTCCAGGAAAAGAAAGAACGAGAGGACAGGCTCGGACAGCTCATCCACAACATTGTCCTAGAGGAGCTGCCAGTAGAGGATTCAGACCAGCACAACTATGGCCGGCCCACTTCAACTAATGCAGCATTATATTACCTTGCTTGATATGTGGCAAAGAAAGCAGCGAAGTTCTCAAGCTGCCAGGACTGCTGCGTTACTCTCCTTGCTACAGATGACATACCGCCTGCAGCTGTTTTGACGGAGATGCGCTCCTTTGTTCCGGGTGCCCTCCAGCTGCCATCAAAAGCCCTGACGTCGCTTCTTGCAAGAATTGAGAGCGCTATTATCAAAAGGACGAAGTCTAACGTAGTGTTTGGAGACTTGTTTTGGTCTATCGTAGAAGACTTGTCGAAGGGGAGCAGCCTTGTACAGGTCGGATGTTGCATTCATTGTGAAGAGCTGTCTGCGCGTATTATTAAGTTCTTTCACGTTACACGCATGCATTTTTATGCAAAGTATCTACGGCAACACAAAGACACAAGTGTGCAACTTAAAGTGGCCAGAAAGCGTGCTAAGCTTTTGTAAAGAACAGCCAGTGAAAACGTACAGTCAACCTCGAATGTAAATGTAAGGCGGCTTTGTCAAAAAAATATAATTTCTTTAAATCTAAAGCATAATGTTCCATGTTTTTTGGTGCACAGTGCAATTCGCGCAATCGGAATTAGGTTAGGTTTATTGGGGTTTAACGTCCCAAAGCAACTCAGGCTATGAGGGACGCCGTAGTGAAGGGCTCTGAAAATTTCGACTGCCTGGGGTTCTTTGACGTGCACTGACATCGCATAGCACACGAGTTTCTAGAATTTCGCCTTCATCGAAATTCGGCCGCCGCAGCAGGGATCGAACCCGCGTCTTTCGGGTCAGCAGCCGAGCGCCGCAACCACTGAGCCACTGCGACGGGCACAATCACAATTAGTCTGCACATATGTATTCAAGAATGCATGAATTGAGCGGGCAATGATTAAATTTTTCGTTAATATTGCCTTCCATTTACTTTTGATGGGACCTGTACCTTGCGTGAGCTGTTATTCCTTAGAAGTAACAGAGAGAAGTAAAATTCACTCCAGAATGCCTCCGAATAAACTGCTGATGGAAGCCATATTGTCCGGTTGCTTTCTAGTGCATGCTAAAATAGCTATTTTTGGCAGTGACACAAGCGCGGTCCTCGGATCACGGCCATCTGCAAAACACGGCCAGGTCTGAGGTAATTCGGGAATCTTGCCGGCTCGCACATAAGGATCCGATACGATCGCAAAGTCGAAATCACCAGCCATCATCTCTGCCACCAGCACCGCGACCGAGGCCAGGCGTCCGCAAAAACTGGAGGCTGCAAGAAATTAAAAAAAAAAAACAGGCCCGGGCCTGTTTTTTTTTAATTTCTTGCAGCCTCCAGTTTTTGCGGACGCCTGGCCTCGGTCGCGGCGCCTTCTCTGCGGTCGTCCGCCTGATTTTTGGGCGGTTTTTACGCCGCGGGACTTGGCCGCGCTCGTTGGTATGGGCCGGCGTCTTTGGCTGCCCCAGCCCTGCTGCGGTGGCTGGGTCGCTGGTCTCCTTGGCCGGCTGAGATGGCAGATGAGGAGCCTGGTTCGCTGGAGTTGCGGTCGGACCCGGGCGCGTCGTTGGCCCATGACATTTCACCTGATGGTTCGTCCGGCGGCAGCACGGGGTCGACTCCTGCGCGGGTCCCTTCTGGGGGCTCTCCGGCGTTCTCGGAGGACGGGGACGCGGTCCTGGGTGACCTGCGGTCGCCCGACCTTGTGGGCCGCGAGTCCCTGGCCTCGGATGGGGCCTCTCGCGCCGAGGCGTCTTCGGGAGGTGTGGGGTCGGCCTCCTGTCCTTCCCGGATTGCTGTCGTTGGGGGTGCTGTGCCATCGGGCGTGGCGGCGCCTTCCGGGTTGTCTACTGACGAGTTTGCGGTTGCTGAGGGCCAGGTCCCGCGCCTGGGCCTTGGCTTCGCCCCATTACCTGAATTGCAGCCGGTGCTGGACATCCAGCAAAAATTATCTACAATGGTGAACGAGCCATCGTACAAGCTGGTGGCTCATGCGCGGCCTGAGGTCGTCAACCTCGTGGCCGTCATCGCAAAACACTGCTCGGACTTCCGAGCCCTGGCCGCTGATGCCAGGGGTCGAGCGGAAGTTCTCCGGGATATGTGGGCCGCGGGCCAACGAGAAAACGCGATGTTGCGCGAGCGCCTGGTGAGGGCCGAGGCGCGTCTGGAGACGTCGACCTCCCGAGCTCAGGCGCCGTCTTTTGCGGATGTGATGTGTGGCCGGGCACCTTCCTCTGCGGTGTTGGACACTGTGGAGGCGGTGCCGTCATCTGCGGTCGCCGGTCAGCCTTTGCGGCAAGTCCCACATCACGTGGCATTTCTCACTTCTTCGGTGGAGTCTCAGGTCGCGCCGGGCGACTTAGTTAAATCTCTAAAACAGAACATTAACCCGGAAGAGGCGGGAATTGGCCCGGTTGTTTTGCGGCCTACGGCGACCGGGGTAACAGTTTTGGCGCAGGACAAGTCTAGTCTTGAAAATTTGCGTACTGCGGTACAGTCCAACTCGGTTACTCGCGCAGTTATGTCTGTTAGGGTGGCCGAGCGTCGCAGGCCGCATGTTAGGATCTTTGGAGCCGATCCTGATGTTGCGGGTGAGTCTGTTATTGAGCAGCTAAACGCGAAGAACCCGGGACTTGACCTTGATCCGCGCGCCACTAAGCGCCGTTACACCTTTAAACAGCGCGATGGCGCCAAGACTCATGTGTTAGCGGTCGCCCCAGACGCTTTTAAACGTCTTATTGAAAGGGGGCGTGTTTCTCTCGGTTGGTCCTCTGCGTTCATAGCAGAGGACTTACATGTGCCCATGTGTACGTTTTGTGCAACCTATGGGCAGTCGCGTCGCGGCTGTAAGCAGTCAGCGCATCCTGAGCGGGCCACCTGCACGGAGTGTGCGGGTAACCATCTAGCGGGGACTTGCATGGTTCGCGCGGGTAATGCAGCGGTGGCCTGCGCGGAGTGTTGCAGGGCGGGTCGTAGGGGCCCGTCGCATCCTGCAGGGGCGCGGTCTTGTCCCATTCTGATCGACCGAATGGCAAGACTGCGTTCCAGAACTGATTATGGCGAGAGGTAAAAAGGGAATCTTGGTGTCGAGAGGGCGGGGAGCCGTGAATTTTCTTTTTCTTCTTCTTTTTCTTTTAAGTTGGGGCTGGCGTTGCGCCTCTGGGCGCTGGCGCTTAAGTCGTAAAGCATTAGCACTTCTTCTTTCTTTCTGGGTTTGCTTTTCTGATGATGGCGGGGTTTTTCCATTCGGTTTTCGTCTTGTTTTGATTTTCGTGCCGCGCCTATTAGGAGTGCTGGCGATTGTTTGTTCTCTTTCTTCTTATTATTATTTCTTTATTTTATTTCTGGTTTTTAAATCCGAGGCCAATTTTCTTAGTCTTTTTTGCTGTAAAGTGTTAGCACTTCTTCTTTCTTTCTGGATTCATTTTTCTGATGGTAGCGGGTTTTTTCCCTTTGTACTTCGTCTTCTTTTGATTCTGGTACCATGCTTCTTTGGAGTGCTGGCGATTGTTTGTTCTTTTTCTTCTTCTTCGTTCTTTGTTTTGTTTTTGGTTTCTAAATCCGTCTTTAATTCTCTTAGTTTTTGTCAATCACATTTTGCAATTCTTTTTGTTTGGCTTGATTGGCAAGCTTTAGAATTTCTTTTTAGGCACTGTGATGCTTTGGCACTTCTTCTTTCTTTCTGGATTTTTTATTCTGATGGTGGTGGGTTCTTCCTGTTCGTTCTTCGTCCTTTTCTTTTGATTCACGCGTTTTGCCTCTTTGGACCGCTGGCATTTATTTGTTCTTTTTCTTTTTCTTCTTGTTTTTTTGTTTTGTTTACGGTTTTTAATTCCGTCGCTAATTTTCTTAGCCTTTTTCGATCGCGGATTTCAGGTACTTTTGTTTTGCTTGATTGGCTTATTTCAGAATTTCGTTTTAAGTACCGTCATGCTTTGGCACTTCTGTTTTCTTTTCGTTTTTTTGTTTCGTTTACGGTTTTTAAATCCGCTACCATTTCCCTTAGCCTTTTTCGCTTGCTGTTTCCCAGTCCTTTTGTTTTTGTTGACTGGTTAGCCTCGGAGTTTTTTTTTTTGGGTACTGTGAGGCTTTTGCAGTTCTTCTTTTTTTCGGGATTTGTCATTTTGACAATGGGTTTTTTCCATCTGCTTTTAGTCTTTTTCTTTTTACTCTTGCACAGTGCATCTTCAGGGTATTGGCGATTATTTTTTCTTTTTCATTTTCTTTTTCTTTCTTGGCTTTATTTATGGTTTTTCAAACCGCTGCCCTTTTTCTCAGTCTTTTTTGTTCATGGCTCCCCAGTTTTTTCGTTTTGCTTGAGTGGATTGTTTTAGGATGCGTTTTTAGGTATTGTAAAGTTTTGGCACTTCTTCTTTCTTTCTGGGTTTGTTATTCTGATAGTAGCGGGTTTTTCCATTCGGTCTTCGTCTTCTTCTCTTGTTTTTTTGGTCGTTCTTTTTTGGAGCTCTGATGATTGTTTGTTCTTCTTTTTTTTCTTTTTGTTTCTTTGTTTTATGTAGGGTTTTTAATTCTGCTGCTTCTTTTTCAAGTCTTTTTCATTTGCGGCTTCCCCGACCTCTCGTTTCACTTGCCTGGTTAGTTTTAGGATTTCTTTACGGTAGGTTTTTGGTCCTGTTTGATCGTTGTTTGAGGACTTTAGAGAACAACTTGCATGATGTGCCAGCACTCCGGTCTTTTCAACAGGCCTTTTTAGTAATTAACTTGGTTTTTTGTCACACTCTTCAGTGGCCGGTTCACATAGCTTGTTTCGATCGCGGTTCCGTTTGGTTGTTTTATTTTTCATTTCATAATTTTACGAAATGGCTCAAAATATTTCGGTAAATTTTATTCAGGCTAATTTGGATCATTGTCGTAGAGCAACTGGAGTGCTGGTGGCAGAGATGATGGCTGGTGATTTCGACTTGCGATCGTATCGGATCCTTATGTGCGAGACAGCAAGATTCCCGAATTACCTCAGACCTGGCCGTGTTTTGCAGATGGCCGTGCTCCGAGGACGCGAGGACCGCGCTTGTGGTATGTCGGACGCGGTCAGATTGCTTCCCGCTTTTGATTACGGAGTGCGTGGTTGCAATAAGATGCACCACATCAATGCACTCATTTCTTTTGATTGCAGTCTATGCGCCCCCTCATTCCCCTATGTCGCCCGTCCTGGGAGTGGTGGAGCATGCTTTGATGCTCGCGCCCGGACTGCCCGCGGTAGTGGCGGGGGATTTTAACGCGAAACATGAGGTTTGGGGTCCGGGTGTTTGTGATGCGCGGGGGGGTGAGCTTCTTAGCTTTGTGATGAGTTCGGGCCTTGTAGTCCTCAATGATCCGGCGTCCCCTCCCACATACACAACAAAGTACACTGACAGTTGGATCGACGTCACTCTCGCCACGCCGAGTTTAGTGCTGGCGGGGGTGCGTTGGTCAGTTTCAGATGTCGAAACACTCTCCGAACATAAACACATACATGTACACATTGGTGGTGGCGGGGGGGCCGCCAGAGAACGTAGGCTGACGCACGCCGGTACGACGCGACTAATTAGAAACTTAGTAAACAGTGATTTTTTCTGGACGATTCAGGGTGCGTGCTTAGCTTCGGGAGCGGCACTCGATCGAATAATGGAAAAATTTTACTCTATTTTTGACAAGGAGCGTCACAGACAGTCTTCGGTTCGTCGTGCTGGTTCAGGCGGGGCGTCGGTGAGGCGGGCGGAGTAGTGGACTGTGGAGTTGCAGGCTGAGCCCCGGTGTGTTCGCGCACTTCGACGCAGGTTTCAGCGCTGTAGAACTGAGCCGCTCCGTCCGTTTTACCGGGCGGCCTTTAATCAGGCTTTGACCAGCTTTCGGAACCGGGTTGCTGCTGCGCGTGAGGCCGCTGCGCGTGAGTTGGCGCGACAGGCGGCACTTGAGAATTTATATGGCCGTCCTTTCAAACAGGCTTTTGGTCGAATGAGAGGACCGGTGATTTTGCCCCCTCTTGTGCGGCCGGATGGTACGTTTACCAGTTCTCTGCTGGAGACGGCGGAGCTTCTTTTGAATGCTCAGGTCCCATCTGATGATGTTGCTCAGGACTCACCCGAGCATACGGTGTTGCGCGCGGCGGTATTGAGATCCGATTTGGGAGGTCCCGACGACGTACCCTTCACGTATGGAGAGACGGCGCTGGCGGTGGCGCGGGTGAAGATTGGTACGGCGTCGGGATTGGACGGGATCACGCCACGTGTGGTCCGTGCGCTTTGGGCAAGTCATCCAAATTTCTTTCTGTTTCTTTTTAATTCGGCTTTGAAATTGGGTTATTTTCCTTTGTCTTGGCGTCGTGGGCGCATTATTTTTTTGCCTAAACCTGGCCGACGGCCTGATGCCACGTCATCTTATCGCCCGGTCGTGATGAATTCGACGCTCGGTAAGGTGCTGGAGCGTCTACTGTACGGGCGGCTTTATCATTTCCTGGCTAGTCGTGGGCTGCATCATGAGGCGCAATTCGGTTTCACCAGGGGTCGGGGGGCGGTTCACGCGCTCTACGTCCTGGTTTCAAAATTGCGTTCGTTGCGGGACGGTGGCCTGCACGTGCTGCTCGTTGCCATAGATTTCAAGGGGGCTTTTGATAGCGTGTGGCATCCTCTGGTGCTGAGTTCGCTCAGTGATTGGGGGTGTCCGCGGAATCTCTGCGCGCTGCTCCGATCATTTCTTTCCGATCGAGAGGTGGTGTACCGCTCTTGTGCGGGCGACGCGGTTGCGCGTCCGACCTTAGGCAGCCCGCAGGGTTCCCCGCTGTCGCCTCTTCTGTGGAACGTAGTGGTGCGTGGCCTTCTTTCGGTGGAGATGCCACGGGGTGTGTCGGTCCAGGCTTATGCGGACGACGTTGTCGTTCTTGTGCCTGGTCCCAGCAGAAAGGAGCTTGAGGTTTTGGCTGAGGATGCGCTCGGTCGGGTCGCGTCTTGGGCGAAGGAGACGAGGATTTCCATCACACGGGAGAAGACGGTGTGCGTTCTCATTTCTCCTCCTCGTAGGGGTATGGGACGCACAATGCCCGCAGTCCACCTTGACCGTGTACGCTTGCCTTTTCGGCCTGCGGTCAGGGTGCTGGGCATCGTCTTTGACCGCACTCTCTCCTTCATTCCCCATGGCGACAGGCTCAAGGAGCGTGCCGAGAAGCTCTCTGCGCACCTTAGTACCTTTTTGCGGCTTAGCGGCATGCCGGCACCTCCCCGTTTGCGGGTGCTTTATCGCCAGGTCGTGTTGCCCACGCTCGCTTACGCGTCGCCGGTGTGGTGGACTGAGTGTCGCCACTCAGGTCTTCGCGCGCGCATTTTATCGGTGCAGCGAGCTCCGCTTATGGCGTTAGCGGGTGCTTATTCCACGACTAGCACGAGGGCGCTGCAGATTCCCCTGCACGCGCCGCCGCTAGCTCTCGACCTGGATCGGCTGAACGCGGAGTTTGAGCTTTTTGCTCTTAGCCGCAATGTCTCTTTTGGTGCGAGACAGTTCATTGCGACCGAGGTCGAGAGACCGTATGATGACTCTCTCCAGCATCCGGCGGCGGTGGTTGCTTTTCAGCACGTGCGGTTGGATGTGCGCGCTGCGGCGATTATGGCGTCGTTGCCGGGCGTTCATGTCTACACCGACGGATCTTATACGCCGATCGCCGCGGGCGCCGCATTCGCTGTTTTCGCGGCCGGGCTTCGCATTCGGGCTGTCGGTCGGTTTCGTGTTGAGGGTGCCTCTAGTGCCTATTGCACGGAGGTGGGTGCCTTCAGGGAGGCGCTTGGGCATGTGCGTGAGTTGCCTGGAGAGTCTGCCGTTTACGTTTATACGGACTCTCTCTCTCTCCTTGCGGCACTCTCGATTTTTCACACCACTGATTGCCGGGTGGCCGACCTGAAGGATTCTTTGACCACCATTGCACGGAGGCGCCCCATCAAAATTTTTCACGTCCCGGCTCACTCGGGAGTCTTGGGCAACGAGGTTGCTGACATTGTTGCGTCGCGGGCCAATCGTTCGCCGCGGGTGAGGTTGGCGCTGCGTTCAAGGGCAACAGTTCGCCGTGCTTTTCGTGAAGTCGTTAATTTGCGGTGGTCGGTATGGTGGCGAGAATCTAATGCAGGCACGGTTATTTTTGAATGGGTGCCCGACGTCCTTCATTTGCCTGCATCTTTTCCCCCTCTTAGACCACTTGTGATTTTGCTTACTCGTCATGGCCGTTTTCCAGCTTACTTTCATCGTTTTGGTCTGGCACCTTCGGCAGAGTGTCCTTGTGGTCACTCTGTCGGGGATGTCAGCCATTATCTATCCTCATGTCCAATCACAAGGGATTTGGCGCAGCAGCTCCCGGGTTTTGCGGATCAGAATGCTGGTCGCCACACTGTTTGGCGGCGGTGGTTAGATGATCGCCGTGCGTCGTCAATTCTGCTCCGTATTGTGTCAGAAATCAGTCGTGCTCTACCAGACCGAGTGCGGGCGTCTCGAGCGCGACCTTATTAGTCTTCAGTCGAGACCCAGTTTTAGTAATCCCTGTCGTTTATCTTCAAATTTAGTTTTTTGTCATTTTTCCGGTTACCTTTTCTTTTTCCACTTTCCTATCTCTAAAATATATTTTTATTTATTTTTTTTGTTTTGTTCGGGTCTCGGCTTATTCTGTTCCTTCATTATTCCTTTATTGTATACAGTTTTACTTTTTTCCATACCTAGTTCTGTTTTTTTTCCTCAGGCAAAGTCTACTGTCTTGCCTCCTTTGCTTTTAACAGGTGTTTTTGGCGCGCGTCATGCAGAGTGGGATGTTTTTTTTTTTTTAAGTCGTTTTGGGAAAAACGGCGCGCTTTTAGTTGCCACAGTTTCGTGCCTGCTCGGGGGGCCTCTCTGGCCATACGAGGTGGACATTTTTATGTCCGCCCTTCTGGCAGGTGCGTGCTGTGGTTTGTTGGGTGTGAATGTGTGTGTGATTGGTTATCTTTTTTTTTAGTGTGTTTCTTGTTTCTCGTTTTCTCTTTTCTTATTTTTCTTTTTCCTTCTTTTCTTTTCTTTTCCCTCTCTTTCTCTTTTTTTATTTATTTATTTATCTTTCTTTTTAGCTTATCTTGTCCTTTTGTTTTCATTTCTAGTTTTTTCCTTTTTCGTTTTTTATATTTTCTTTATTTCCTTGTTGTAAATATAATATTACTTCTTGTTTTTTGTGCACGTAAGAGATTTCATTTCATTTTATTCTTGGTATTGCTCTTTTTTGTTTTCTCTGCTGTTTACCTGGGATTATTTTTATTAATTTTTTTTCTTTCTTTTTTCTCCTCCTTTTCCTTTTCCTTGTTCTTCCTGTTTTCTTCTAGTTGTCTGTTTTTTGTTTTCTATTTCATTTTCACTTCCATTTCTTTGTAGTTTTTTAAGCTTTTTTACACTCATTTCTTTGTTTGTAATTAATGGACGGGGTGATTCTGCATTGCTTTTGGTCTTTCTTCGCTTCTGTTTCTGTTTTTTGTTTTTCCATTTCAGGTTGACTGCTTCCTTCTGTCTTTCCCAGTTCATTATCAAGCATTTTATTGACCGACGGATTAGATACCTCATGCTCATTTTTTACTTTTTCTTGTGTGTTTTTTTTATCTATATTTTTTGGGCACCTTCATATCTCAATAAATTTTGTTCATTCATCAATAAATCAGTTCACGCGGGGATCTTTCATCCCTCTGTGCTCGTTGCGCCCTTAGGACACCCATTCAGTTACCGTGCCTACATTTTATTTTTTCAATTGGCTTTTTCCACGAAATTTCTTTTTTGGCCAATTGGGCCCTGTTCATTTATTTTCGATTGGTTTAAGCCTGATTGATGCTTTATAGCAGGTGCAGGCTACTTCTCATTCCGCTTTTTTTTTGCCTTTTCTTTCGATTTGATCATGGAATGAGACTCCGATTGGGGCGATTGGGACATGTACCTTGCGTGAGCTGTTATTCCTTAGAAGTAACAGAGAGAAGTAAAATTCACTTCAGAATGAAACCGAATAAACTGCTGATGGAAGCCATATTGTCCGGTTGCTTTCTAGTGCATGCTAAAATAACTATTTTTGGCAGTGACTATATAATTTCATTGCTGAGGTAGCGCGAAGCGGCATTTGCTTGAAAAGGGGTGCTAACGGGCACGAAAGTCGCTGCCGTTTGTTGCGTCGCGCATAGATTCCGGTATTAAACGTTTTTATGAATATTACTAATGCAGAAGGATTGTTTTGTTCAAGCGACGCCACTTGTAACCTTTGACAAGCAGGCTATTCTGGAAAATAGTGAGCAACGTTGCGGATAGGCAGCCAAACGTAGGCAGACGCACGTAGCTCGTAACGCCGGATGTTCCTGTCAAATTTGGACTCGCCCTGAAAAACTTGCGGCGCTTACCGCTTACATGTTTTGAAGCAAGTAGAGAAGTGGCTGAGATGTATTGCAGCGATGCATTTGAAGCTTTCCACCCGGTTTAACATACAAAAAGGAAATATTGGAGGCTTATCAAGGTTAAGCCCAGTGGATGCGAAGCATTAAGCAGCTGCCTCAGTGTGGATGGGGCTAAGTAACGGAGACGTGGTTTTAGGCTAATCGTCGTACTTTATTCTTTTGCAGCCGGACAAACACCCTCTTATGGTCCGTAAATGCATGACTCTTGGTTTGCACGTCACTTATTCTGTATTGTCTTTGAGCATTTGGAGGCATCTTGACCGCATACACGCCCGGCGCACAGACGCTGGCGCGGTTGCGGGCACAGAGACTGATGCGATGCGACGGCGGGCGCGCGCCGCTTCATCCCTGGCGTGACGTCACATATCACGTGATGCAGCGATGGTGGCGCCGCCGCCGCGTCGCACGCGACGGCGCGAACCGAAGCGTGGAGGCCTCCGCCGGGCGACGTCCGACGGCGCGATATGAGGCCCCATCTGCAGCCGGTGTGACGTCATCACGTGACGTCACATCATGTGATCTCACTTCAAGGTCAATGGTGACCACCGCCGGGCGTCCCGCGAAGGCCCGAAACCTACGTTAATATGCTTCGCATAAAAAAATGGCCTGGCTTAGCTTATGGTTAAGCCTAGGATGCGAAGCATACCGCCGGCGGAGGCTGCGCGTCCGCAAGTGAGCGCACGAGTTGAGCCCCAGCTTTCACAGCTGTTGTGAGGTCAGCGCCCCTAGCGGAAGGAGCGGGAGTTAGGCCGCCGGTGGAGGCTGCGCGTCCGCAAGCGAGCGCACGAGCTGAGCCCCAGTTTTCACAGCTGTTGTGACGTCATATCACGTGGTGCGCCGATGTAGGTCAAGTGGTAGCTACGCGGCCGCGCGCGGCGCAGCACGGAAGAGCTCGGTTGTGCGGCTAGTATGCTTCGCATAAAAGCGAGCACATTGAGCGCTCGACTACAGCCTAGCAGATGCGCGGCAAGATCTCGATAGGACGCTCCCGCCACCTGTAGGCTAAACTGGAAGCGGAGCCACAGACGAAGCACGGCGCCGGCGGAGAGTTTGTCAACTGAACCTGAGGTTTTCCCCTCCCTTGTTCATTTTGTGATCGCCAAGGACCATCTACCCCACCCTCTCTCTACCATGAACCTACTGTAGTAACGTTGGTCACCGCCTGTCCAGTGGTGGCTGTACAAATCTACCAATTCTTTAAAATCTACATTATCGTCGCTGCTTTGAGTCGCCCAATTTGTCCTTGCCCTACCACCTGCCTGCTGGTGTGGCGCTATATTTTCTAACAATTCATTTATATTTCCATTTCATTCGGCCTTCTGCCATTGCCCGCTGCTTGTCAGGTCATAGGCCATAAGAGAAAGCATAGCGCCGGTCGAAGAAGCACGATCCTGCTTGCATAAACGCCTCCTATACACTGGCTTACCAGCGCCGAGGCTGAAAAAATTCAGGGGGGCACTTTGTTGACCTAAAGTGCGGTGAGGCGAAAGCCTTAGCGCGGTGTTGCTGCCTGTGTCACTGTCGTGTTGTTAAGATGTTAAGCTTCATCTCTAAAAAGTGGAACGCGACAGCGTCTTGCAACGCTGCCATAGAGTCCACAGAACGCCATCGCCCGTCCTGCTCTACGCCTTGCTCGACGGTAAATTGGTTTTTGAGGAAATGTCTGTCTCTTGCATATCTCGGTGGACACCTGAACCTCGCTGTAAAGGAAGGGAGGAAGATGAGACTGAACGAAGACACCCTATTCACTAGACGCGCCTTTCTTCATTCCAAACCATCAAGCTGGCATGGTGGAGTGGTTAGCGTGCTCGCCTCGCAATCCGGAGACCCTGGTTCGATTCCAGAACATGACCAATTTCCTACTCGGTTTTATTTATTTATCTGGTCTAATTAGAAAGGTTAATTAGGCTAATTGATTAATTAAATGATTAACTGGACTCAGTCGCTCTTACTTGTATCGTCACTATACGATCCCTTTAATTGTTTACACGGTTACTAACCAAAGTACAATTGGCCCCGTCTGATATTCGCGCAGTGTGACGTCAAGACGATTTCGACAAATTGAAAAGCGTGAAATTTCTGTCGACAACTCCTGCTTACAACGATGAGGCATTAAAGGCTTCCACCTTAAAATGACTGAGCACGTCTGCGCATTTGAGACGCCTGACGATTTTGGTTGGTTGGTAAACATTTATTAAAACAGTCAAGGGGCCGAAGGCCCAGATCTGGGGGTCGGCCAAGACTCCTTGGAATCTGGCAGCCTCTAGAGCGAGACCGATGAGCGTTCGTTGGCCGTCTAGGGTAGAGCTGCGTAGACTAGCCTCCCAGGTATGTTGTGTGGGTGTTGGCATGTGTTGTCGTGGACAAGTCCAGACCATATGAAGGAGGTGTGCTGGGATATTGCAGGGTTTACACATCGGCATATACCGTTCAGGAAATATATTATGGAATCTTTTGGGATTGGGGAAAGTGTTCGTCTGGAGTTGGCGCCATGTGACGGCCTCTGTCTTTTTAAGTTCTTGGTGCGGACCTGGATAGAGTTGGCGAGAAAGACGATAGTGCTGGAGCAGATCGCGTGAAGTGATTATGGTGTCCTTCCTGACCAAGGCGGGCATGTTGGGGGCGGGGTGAAAAGCTGCTCGGAAAGTGAGCCCTCGAGCTAGCTCATGTGCTCCCTCATTACCCTTCATACCCATGTGGGCTGGAGCCCATATCCATAGGGTCAGGTGTTTAGGAGGATTTGATACGAGTACGCGAAACGCTTCGACTGAAATACGGCCATGAGTAAATTTAAGAATGGCGCACTGTGAGTCACTTATGACTACTCTAGCTTTAGAAGTGGAGAGCGCGAGAGTAATAGCTACTTCCTCCGCTGTAGTGATATGTGAAGTGCGTACGGAGCAGGAGGCATGAAGAGTCATGTTCTCAGCTGTGGCAACCGCTGTTGCAGCAGTCCGAGTAGGATGGTCTGCCGCGTCTGTGTAAAGCACGTCAAGTCGACCAGCATATCGCTGCTGGAGTGACGCGGCCCGAGCTTCTCTGCGATCTTGATGATGAGTTGGATGCATGTTGCGGAGGAGAGGGAGAGTCTTGATGTTGGCCCTGATGGCAGGTGGGAGATTGACCACCGAGGATGGCGGACGGAAGGGAGCGATGCGAAGTCATTCGAGGATAGAGCGGCCTGCGGAAGTTAGGGAGAGGCGTTGGCGCTTCGCCAGGAGGGCTGCCTCAATGAGCTCGTCAACCGTGTTGGAGACACCAAGGGCGAGGAGCTTGTCGTTGGGAGTAGAGAGAGGAAGACCAAGGGCTGTTTTGACGCCGCTGCGGATAAGGAAATCCAGGCGGTGCTTCACCATGAGCGTGAGACGTAAAAATGGAGCAGTGTAAGCAATACGACTTACTACAAATGCTTGAAAGAGATGAAGGAGATTCGCCTCCTTCATGCCTGCCCGCTTGTTGGAAACGCGCCGTATGAGACGGGCTGTCTGCTGTTTGTATCGATGCAAGCGTTGTATTGTGTTGGTGTTGGCTCCGTTGGCTTGGAGGTGGAGGCCAAGAATTCGGATGGTGTCACGATCTCTGTCGGCGTACTCGACAAAGAATCTGAGCGTCCATTGCGCGAGAAGTTGGCGCAGCGTGGTCCGTGTGACCCGGCCTAACTGGATGGGTCAAGGGAGTACGGCTAGCGAGACGGCTGTTTTCTTGCCCACCTTTTGTTGCTTTCGTTAGGATCGACGTGCCGTCTGCCAAAAGTGACCGAGCAGCCGCGCCGGCAGGGAGGAGCGGCCTTGCAGCCGAGCGACGGCGCAGCTATCTTCAGCGCTGGCCGCTGCTAAATCCTAATGCTTTAAGTTGGGCTAGTTGGTAGTCGGTATCACACATATTTACTAGAGAAATTCACACAGACAGCACAAGAGTAGGCGATAGAACACACGCTAGTACGAGAAATAGTAACTGCTAATGCTTTAAGTTGGGCTAGTTGGTAGTCGGTATCATACATATTGATTAGCGAAATTCGCACCCACAGGACAAGAGAAGGCGACAGAACACACGCTAGTACGAGAAATAGTAACTGCTAATGCTTTAAGTTGGGCTAGTTGGTAGTCGGTATCACACATATCGACGCGAAATTCACACACACAGGAAGGCGACAGAACGCTGCTCTCGGCTCCGAGTGATAACTGACTTACTTAATCCTGCGTCCTCGCTCAGTATGAAAGCACTCTAATGGCGTGAAATTGACCGCCACACATGCTGCCTACTTCTTATCATCCAAGGAAGGAGGGCGAAAGCGCGAGCTTAGGTCACCCAGTTTTTACTCGAAGCCGGGGAGCAGCGGTCAGTGCCGTGGACCACAGCGCCACCGCTGCTCGATAACTTTTGGGAAAGACGGCACGTCACGGCAAAGCGCAATGCAAATTGAAATATATTGTTAAAAATACTGGACTTGGTTAAACTACAGAGTAGGAAGACGGCTCCGTACGGGCAGTAGTCTCGCGTTTGAATCCCGGACCCTCCAGTGGGAAGATTTTCATACACTGAATTGCTTTTCTTTCTGAGCGATTGGTTGCGCTGAGGTGCATGCTAATGAGCAATCACACTCTTAAATTTACTGCACTGCCGACGCACTGCATGCATTAGTACACGTCAGGGTTCGAGGCGGAAGAAGTTTACGATCTTGCTCTTTAAGTAATGTCGACGAAAAGTTGCAAAGCAATGGGGTTCGCTTCTACGTCATATAGTGGAGCCCATACGGCAGCCGTCAGGACCAAAATCTCTAAAAAGCTTAGGACAAGGGTTCTACTTAGATTTACACCTTCAAAGGTGCCACAAGTGCTTCGATACGAATGTCAAACAAAGCCATTCGTTTGGGTACTTTTAGCAAACACTCTACGCATGTAAACTTTGGTCATTACTCGTATCTGAAAGTCAGCGCTCTGTATGCCTACTTAGCCTCCGGCCGTTCTCGTTGTTTGCGACGTTTTATTACCAACGAAATCACACCCTTTTCGCTCGGTTCATTCAATCCTGTGGACGCAAGTTCACAGCGCCTACCTTGCACCAAGTGCCGCGTATCCAAGATGAAAGTGCGAACTCTTACCTCCTGAGGAGTTCGCGTGTACTCAAAGCACCGCTCTACCGCCACCAAGTTTGTCTCTGTGTCGGACGTCGCCCGAACGAGCATGTTCAATGTGGCCGTCACCTGCAGAGCGAATGAGAGCAGAAAATAAAGCGGTCAAAATGGGGATTGCTGCAAGGCGCTCGTGAAAAGGTGAAATAATGGGATGGCAGCCAAACGGCGGTTCGACAAGATAACGCTCATTGAACATTATGGTTATTTGTCTTGCAAACTGAAATGTGATGCGATTAAAACAACCGCTCCATAAGTCATCTCATAAAATTCAATTTGGCCATTTCTGGACTGAAATTGCTGCTTCAAAAAAATTTGTATATAATTTTCGTGCTCCGAAATAGCATGAAAGCTGTGAGGCAGGGTGAAGAAAACACCTCAGTAAAAATTTTGACCCGACACTTTGGTGCAAGATCTAAATCTAGGTCGGGCTAGGTCGCGAGCAGGAAGTAAGGGTTGAGGTCGTTCTCCTACATTAATCTAGTGTGCGCCCTATGCGTTATGTTCTGATAATGTTTCTTCACGTGCTTGCGCCCTATGCGCTGCGCCTGTTCTCATCATCATCATCATCATCAGCCTGACTACACCCGCTCCAAGGCAAAGGCCTCTCCCATGTCTCTCCAATTAACCCTGTCCTTTGCCAGTTGCGCCACTGTATCCTCGCAAACTTCTTAATCTCATCCGCCCATCTAACTTTCTGCTGTCCCCTGCTACCCTTGTCTTCTCTTGGAATCCACTCCGTTACACTTAAGGACCAGCGGTTATCTTGCCTTCGCATTACATGCCCTGCCCAAGCCCATTTCTTGCTCTTGATTTCAACTAAGATGTTATTAACCCGCGTTTGTTCCCTCACTCACTCCGCCCTCTTCCCATCTCTAAACGTTAACTAACCAGCAAAGAGGCAACTGTTTGTGGCGCTCACCGTGAGCGCGTAGCTCACTGAGAGACCAGCGAGGCCAGGTGAGAGCGTCTCCCTGGTGAGCACAGCCAGCAGCGCGGCTATGAAGACGATGCTGTAGCCGAGGAACTCCAGCCGGATGGAAAGCCACCTGCATAGCCCCACACACGGAGGCCACAATTCAGCCTGTCCGTTGACCGCCAGTCGCATATGACAGAAACACTGGCAAGGCGTCAAGTGTTTGAAACGCGCCACCACGCTCCACTTGGTAGGGAGGGCGGATGCGAGATTCGGCGGCGGCTCTGGACGCGGACACTCATGATCGCAGTGTCACAACGCTTTGAGCGATGCATTAGGAGCGACGGTAGTGTAGAGCAATAAAAAAAGACGTGAACTCTGCGAGCACGACGTTTTGAGATAATAAAAAATGCACAGAGGTTCTACCAGCGCCACCTCCCAGGGAACTAACTTTCCAGAAGTGGCACTGCACAGCAAGGTATGGTAGGAAATTTAAACCCCCCAAGGCGGAGGAGGAGGAATATGAAGAAAGGCAGGGAGGTTAACCAGAAGACTAATCAGTTTGCTACCATACACGGGGGGAAGGGGTCAGGGGATAAAAAAAAATGAAAGACAAAGTTTCGATGGAGGCGAAACGCAAGAGGCGCCCGTGTGCTGTGCGATGTCAGTGCACGTTAAAGATCCCCATGTGGTCGAAATGATTCGGCAGACCTCTACGGCACCTGTTCCTCTCTCTCTCTTCTTTCACTCTCACCTTCCTCCCTTCCCTTGCGGCGCGGTTCAGGTATCCATCGAAATATGTAAGACGGAAACTGCGCTGTTTCCTTTCCTCAAAAACCAATTTACCAAAGGAGAGTAGGAAGGAAGGAAGGGAAAACTTTATTGACACTAATGGTTTTTCTTGCGGTTTGGGGACATCTTCTGAGACGTCTTGGTTCTACCCCCAGGAGCCTTCTCTGTCGAAGTCGTCCGCCTCTAATCAATGGTCGGTTGCCCTCAGTCGAGGGCTCTGCTGGCAACTGCCGCCCGTTGAGCTCGCTGTACCAGACCTTGTTGGTCTTTACAGCGGTCGCTGGACAGCAGAGTCTCCCACTGCTCCGCACTCGGGTTTTGTATTTTGGGGACCACGTCTATGTTTTGGCAGGCCCATGTGGTATGGTATAGAGTAGGTTTTTCGTCGTACCAGGGACATTTGTCCGCGTATATCGTAGGGTGCATTTTGTTTAGTATATGTAGGTTTGGGAAAGAGCCTGTTTGTAGCAGAAAATTAAAGTCACTCTGAAAAGTCAGCGTTCGTTGAAGTCACACTCGTCATGCACTCCAGAAGTTCTCAACAAGAGGAGTTATGCCTTGGACTCCTTCACCGCCGACCACTGCCCCCGCCAGTGGTCGAGAATCTTTATTTCCGTCAGTGGGCGTGGATCTAGATGCCTCAGCGCACGGCTGAGAACTGCCTTTCAGTGCTGTAAGCAGAGCAGTCACAAAGAATGTAGGATATAGTCTCGTCATACCCGCACATGGCACATGCAGGGCTATCAGCCATACCGATTAAGAAAGAGTAATGGTTGGTGAAAGCTACACCAAGCCCCCGGCGACACAGCAGTTTCTTCACGTCCTGGTAGGCCAGATGGAAGCCGGAGCTTCAGACCTGGGTCCAGGTATTCTAAACGTGAACTGGAAAATTGGCCGGAATTCCATGCGGCAAGCGTGATGTCCTGGGCAAGTTCGTGAAGCCTGCCCTCTTCGTCTGTTCTCGAAATGGGGATCGACGCAAAATTGCCGTCGTGGTGAGGAGTTCGCGTGACCTCATCCGTGCGGTGATTGCCAGCCATGCCGCTGTGCCCCGGTAGCCATTGGTAGATAATGTCATGCCCTAAATTGGTGGCAGAGTGATGTAGTTGTCGAATTTCTGCGACCAATTGTTCATGGGAAACATGGCGAAAGCAGCTGTAAGCCTTGAAGGGCAGCTTTGGAATCGGTGAAAATAGACCACTGCTGAGGGCGCTGAGTGATGGTTTCAATGGCGACACGAAGAGCGGTGAGTTGTGCACCAGTCGGAGAAGTCTGGTGAGCTATCCTAACTAATTTCTGCAGTCCTTGCGCGGATGACAACGGAGCCCGAAGAAATGAGAAAGTTCACTGAGCTATCGGTGTAGAGTGACTTGTTTGAGTTCTTTCGGCGATAAAACGTTCTTCTTCCTTATGCCAGGTATTGAGAGAAGCACACGGGGATTGTGCAGGCTCCAAAGTGGCGAGGACGGTCTAGATGCGGGTGTAAACTGGGATATCAGAATGGCGAGATGTGCATGGTGATGTTTGTAAACGATGTGCGCGGCCTGGAAACAGGAAGACTGGCAAGATGGTGAGTGGAAACCCGGGATATGTGTCGAAAATGTGCCCTTGGTGCGTCACCTGTCAGGTAGGTAGGGATTGGATGCTCCTGGGCTATGAGTACAGATGCGGCCGTAGAGGCACATTTCGGCACTTACTCCCCGAAAACGCTGGCTCTTTGCGTAGGGTATTTCTGTGCCATTTATGCACACAGTACCATAAGACATGTTCTTGAGTATAAAGGCAACAAGCGAGCACTTTTCGGTTGAAATTTGTCGGCCTTGCAGGTGGAGGTAGACCGCAAGAATACTTGACGCCTTTTGAAGTCTTGCTCGAACTTGTGGGCGCGTAACTCCGGCTGCCCAGATGCCGATATCGTCCGCACAGATTGAGAGTTGCGCGAACTGTGGTAGTATGTCGAGAAGCCCGACAAGTGTAAGGTCGAACAGCGTTGGGCTAAGCACTCCACGCTGCGGGACTCCACGGGAAGTGAAATGAGAATGTGTTGGGCTATCCTCAGTCTGCACAAAGAGGGATCTGTTGAACTGCGTATCCAACAGAAAACACGACCAGGAAGCTCGACAGCTTCCAGAGCGTCCAAAATAGCCTGCTGAATTTGTGTCGGATGCGCTCTTTATATCCAGGAAGAATGCCGTGGTCAAGCGCTTGAGATGTTTTTGGCGCGGGATGGATGACACCATGCAGGTTGACCACGTTGTCAATTGAAGAGCGTCCATATCAAAACCTGGACATTACCGACGGATATATGCGGTAGCGCTCCAGGTACCCCTCAATACGTGTAAGTACCATCTTTTCCAGTACTCTGCCAACGCAGCTAGCCAGCGCAACTGGAAGGTATGATGTGAGGTCAAGAGGCGATTTCACTGGTTTAAGGAGTGGAACTAGACGACTGTACTTGACTCGTCTGAAACTGTGCCCTCATTCCAAGATTTGTTGTAATACTGCAAAAAGATGCGCCTAGCTTCGTATCCAAGGTTTGCATGTGCAATGCATGACACACCGTCCTGTCCTGGCGATGATCACAGTCTGCAACAAGCCAGCATGGCGTCAAGTTCCTCTAAAGAGAGGGGAAGGTCCATGAGAGAATTCCGAGAAGCGGGAACATCGCTCCAATACAACGTTGCAGGTGGGGTGGAATGTCCTGCTAACCTAGCGCAGAAATCCTCAGCTACCTCGACCTCACTACGTCGTTTCATTTCATTTCATTTATTGGTTTTGTTTGGCCAGTACAGAGACTGCAAACAAGGGAGAGCAAGCTAAAGGCGCCTAGTAGCGCCTGACAGAGGCCTGCCCTCCCCATGTAAAAAAAAAACAAAACAAAGTGGCACTTGGCAATGGTACAAAGTTTCCATAAGTAACAGAAACTAGAAAAGCAGCGGATATATTAACAACGAAACAGAGATCAAGCATGCATAGAGCTAAGCACATCAAACTAAGATCAAAACATAACAAAGACAAAAACTGATTAGGTAGAAACACACCACAACTAGCTATAACAAAAATATTCATGAACAGTTTTCCTAAACCTGACCTCGGACATATTTTGTAGCGACAATTCTGTTAAATATGGATAGGTGTTTAATGTATGAGGAATTATGTGAGTTAGTTTTCGGAACCCATAGTTTGTACGGGATTTTGATGCATGGTATTGAGGGTGCCTAAGACTGTATGCTGTTTGGGCAATTAAATATGTGCTCTCGAAAGTCTGCCAGCTTCCTTTCATAAGGTTTCTGATATAAACAGCAAGCTTCTTGTGGTAAGCCGCCGTGATGGTTAGCAGTCTATGGTTGAGGAAGGAAGGACCTGTGCTCTCACTGTAATGTAAATTATCAATCGCTCGTACAGCTCTTTTTTG
Source organism: Amblyomma mixtum (assembly GCF_055824585.1). Taxonomy (NCBI): domain Eukaryota; kingdom Metazoa; phylum Arthropoda; class Arachnida; order Ixodida; family Ixodidae; genus Amblyomma; species Amblyomma mixtum. Next base: position 23,207,569 of record NC_143021.1, on the reverse strand, counting down.
TAAAGTAAGTACTTTCACAAGATTGGTTGAGGTAGTCGTTCCCCAGATCAACAAACAATATTGTACATGCGAAAAGACTAGAGAGAAATAAATTTGTAGTTTGAATTTTCGAGGCAGTATTGTGCGAAATTTATTTAGGATACCAACAGAGCGAGCCATTTTAGTGCAAACGTAGTTTACATGATCTGTCCAGAGTAAATGTTCTTCAAAAATGACTCCAAGGAACATTGTAGAGCTGACACGAGTTATAGGAGCTTGTTCGAAGTGAATTTGGAAGTTGTTCGGAACTTCCTTATTTTTGGCTCTAAACAGTATGTACTTTGTTTTCCTGACATTAAGTTCTAACCTATTTGATTTTAACCAAACAGACAATTGGGATAACCAACTATTGGAGGCTGCTTGCAAAATATTACTATCTTGCCCTGAAAAAAATACGTTAGTATCGTCTGCATAGATTATAATGTTGTCTGCTGGACGAAGGTTGACGATATCATTAATATATAATAAGAACAACATTGGTCCTAGAACGGAGCCCTGTGGCACACCAGACACAATCTGACCGATCCCAGATGAAATACCGTTAATGATAGTTGTTTGAGATCGGTTGTCAAGGTAGCTAGCAAATAAGGTTAAAGGAACGCCGCGTATTCCATAACACTGCATTTTTTCAAGCAATATCTTATGGTTAACCGAGTCAAACGCTTTCCTCATATCAAGGAATATGCCAACTGTTAGCAGTTTATTTTCTATGTTTTCAATTAGCTTTTCTTTGATTTCCAGTAAGGCGGCCTCAGTTGTTTTGTTTTTTTGAAATCCGTACTGTTGCTTGGAGATGACATGGTTTTTGTCGAGATATTGAGAAAGACGTGTGTTTATTGCAAGTTCTGCAATCTTAGAAAAGACTGAAAGAATGGACATCGGCCGATAATTATTTAAATCATTAATGTCACCCCCTTTGTGAATGGCAGTGACACGAGCTATTTTCAACTGATGTGGAAATGTGCCTGTCGTGAACATTAGGTTAACTATATGTGCTAATGGTATCGCAATGACATCTGCTACTTTCTTGATCGGGACTGGAGCTATGCCATCGACACCTGGAGCACTATTACTGCGTAAGGAGTGAATAATGGTAATTATTTCAGAGTCAGTGCATGGTAACAAAAACATAGAATTACTTTGTTTACTGGTTATATAGACAGGCATCTTGATGTGGACCATCAGTTGATTTTGGGGAAAAACAGATAAGAAATGCCCATTAAATTCATTTGCTAGTTCAGCGCCATCATAGTTCGCGCCATGAATGTGGAGTGAGACGGGTGCATTGGTTCTGTTTTTACCTAGAAGATCGTTAAGTGTATTCCATGTTCCCTTCGAGCCATCAGACATGGAGAACTTTCTCGCGTAATAATCACTTCTTGCTTTTTTAATGTCAGCGCCTAACTTATTGCGGAACGTTTTGAATTGACGGAGAATGTCAGTGTCTTTTGTTCTCACAAAACGAGAAAAAAGTCTGTTCTTTTCCTGTATGCGGTCATATAGTTGTTTTGAAATCCACGGCTTTCTTGATTTTCTATGAGTTCTGCGCGTTGCTTGCGGAAATGCAGTATTGTAGTGTTCTTGAATAGTAGATATAAAATTTGTGTACGATTGGCATGCATCCTCCTGTCTTAAAATATTACTCCAATCTGTGCTAGCACAAAGACGTCGAAACTCTGATAAGCTGTTTTCATCAATTCTTCTAAATGTGGAAGATTCCGGTTTACTCCTGTGTTGTTTTGGTTGACT